>NW_022147467.1:1734235-2133932 GCF_002938485.1 Sitophilus oryzae
ATTGTGATGAAGCCTCATACGTAAAATAATGTGTTAAAGTTAAAAATGGGGACTCGTTATTTTAGCAGTTTTATAATAGCACGTACAAGTAAAGCAGCACAATGAAGTGTCTTTTAGTTAAGTGTGTATCGAAAAGAGAACTGTCGCAGTTACATCGATCTGTCATAAGTATCTTTTTTAATGTTGGGTAAGTTTTTTTAATTTAACTTTAAACATTTAACTTTTAATTTATTTTATGTAATAATATCACAATCTTAAAATGTAATGCATCTCTGCAAACTCCTCCCAGGTGTTGTGATTTTATGACTTACTTGTAAACATATACTTTCTTGTCCATATGGCAACACAGTGCGTCGAATTAACTGAAATCCGGGCTTGATCCGGGTAATTGGATGTAGTTGGCAATATCTGCCGGCGGTTCTCAAAATGTTGCGATTATTTTTTTAAATTTTCAAAGTTAAATAACTCAGTTATTTTCAATTTATTTTAAAAATGGTAAAGAGAAAATATGTTTATTTTGACCAGATCTACCACCTCTTAAAATATCTGCACTCATTTCTGGGACACCCTGTATACATATTGGTTAAATATCTAAGGTTATTTTTTATTTTTTTAACTAATATCCAAAAGTTGAGGATGGCCCTATGCTTGCTTTTCTGTGTTGTTGTTTGACTCCCTACGTCTCAAAGTCCTTGCAGGGATTCCAAAAGCATGCATTATGCTTTTATGCCCATTTGGTCGGTATTAACGGCTTGCAAAGCAGCAACCAATGGGCGCGTTCAGGGACGGTCAGCGGCTGAGGAGTGGCTGAGTAAGCGATTTCCCTAAACGGTCTATTCTGACGAACAGCAACAGTCAGCCGCTGTGCAAAATTCTCAGCGGTAAATATTTTGGCTGAGACAAGTCAGCCTTAATCTATTTCCTTATCTGTGGTCAACTAATGTAAAATAACTCTAATTTTCACAGTTTATTGTTTACTTTTTATACTTTGTTGAAGTTTGTAGTCAATCGTAGTTAATCGAATCCTTAAAAAACAGGAGATATTTGTTGTCAAAAAAGTTAAAAAGCAGTAGGTTAATCTAAAACGTTCGAAAAAGACAATTGTAAATAGAGATCGAAGAAGTTAAAAGAAATAAAGAAAATTCAACAAAATTCAAGTCGAATTTTCTAAATACAATAAAATTAAAAAAGTACTACTTTCTGAAAAAATCTAAATCAGCATAAATAACTTTTGATTGTAATTATACCGTCTGATCGAAAAAAAATTGCGCCCAATTGGCTTAGATATCACGATTGATAATATTCCCTATATAAGTTTACTTATAAAATAACAGCAATCCACCTCCACATCACCCCTGACGTCGTTTTTTTTTTATTGGGGTATTTGGATTACACCTTCAGTAATTTTATTTGTGCCATACCATCGAAAAGAAATGCGTAAAAGGTGACTTGGTCGAAGTGCCAGATCCTGTTATTTTAAGTGGTTTTGTTTAGGTGTATAGGTAAAATTATTTATAAACTGCTATTTTTAAGAAATTTAATGTTCAATACTGTATTGTCAAATAATATATTTTCAATTATTAAATGATCAGCCAGTAATAATTCTATTTTCAAAATAATTTTTATTCTAAAGACAATAGACCGATTTGACGAAGACAATTTATTTATATTTCTCTCAAATTTTTATAGTAGACAGAGAGCGCATGAGACAGCTACTGTTTCCTGTTCTTTCTGCTGCTTTGTGCCGTTTAGGGAATATCGTAAGATGTTGGTCAGCGAAATTCTACTCTGAATGTCAGCTGCTGTGTTCCCTGAACGCGCCCAATGATTTTTCAAACCACTGAGCGCTTTGGGACATTTTATTGTATATTCAGTAGGCATGATTAAAAAAAAGTTACTTTTTAGTAAATCAATTAGTAGGGCATCTTTACCAGTTTTCTATGTGGCATCTCCCCCAATACGATGGGAGAGATACCCCACCGCAAGGTTTCAAAATGCAGCGACATATGATTAATTTTTTGAAGTTATGATACTTCACGAAGCATGTATTTTAATATAAAATCGCATGAAATACTAAAAACTTACATAATATTACGTTATTCCCACGAGACCTCTGACAGTAAAAAAATATGTACTTATATAAAAACAGTTCTTTGTAAAAACTAGCCTATTTTTTTATTGACATTCACATGATTAGAAATTTACACGCTGTGGCCATCTCACCCGGTGGGGCATCTGTACCGGACTTACCCTATGTCTTCATGTGTAGTGAAAATTAATATTTATGCTTAACTTTAGTTCATATATTAAAAAATATTTTTTGAAAAGTAGAAAAACAGACTACGCCACGTATTCTTAGCAAAAAGTTCTGCAAGAAAAAGTTCTCACCTTTTCGATACTTTTCTTAATAACAGAGATACGGGGCCGGGTGTGTAAGTTGCAAATTTTTTAAAAAGAAACTGTATCTCAGAAACGAAGAGTGCTATGAAAATTTTGTTTACAGCATTTTCTGTTTAACAAAAAATTGGTAAAGGTTTGTGCAAACCGCATCCTCTTATCTTCACAAATAACGGATATGTATTATTTCGAATAAAATGGGACATCCTGTACTTCTGCAAATTATTTACTGTCTTTGTTGTGAAAATTTTTCTGCTTTATTAAGTTACGATACGAAACTGATAAAATAATAAACGGCAGGGAATTCTAATCATTTTTTTAATATTGTTTTAGTTTTTAAATTAATATCGCGTCTCTAGTATATTAAGGCACGCACATTTACCGACGTTAGGCTTTTATCGCAGTTTTTTTTTTCTACAAACGAAATGCCATAGTGTGACCATTTCACGCAACTACCATAAACCTACTTTGTATTTTTCAATTTAACACTAAAAATGACAACAAAAAACTCAGACGTTCTAAAAAACCAAGGATACCTTAAAAATAAACACTCGTACTTCTCACATAATCCATATTAAACAACTTTGATATGCTTTTGATCAACCGATTTTGTGTTTGATTATTTCGTATACCTAGTTAACAGCTACTGAAACAAAGGATACAATGTGAAGTCAAGTCTGTCCTACGAGAATGTACATGATAGTGACAGTTCTTTCTGACATTGTAATTCACAGGTAAATTGTATTTTTTGTTATTTTTTTTATGTCGTCTGTTGAAGTCTTCAATGACTCGTTCTACAGACTTATGTAGTCTTGGACAGTTTATGTTTCTTTTTTAAAGATTTTTAGAAACAATTATTTTTTAAATATTTTATAGGTTTTAAAATATTTTTTTTTTCACAGCTATTATGTCTGGTTGACAAGTGATCTCAGGAAACTAGTTTCCAAGAGGTTCACTGTGCGAGCTAACATTGTAAAACTTTACGGACTATCCGGCAAGTTCCCAATATTGCAGACTTCTGACATTCAAGTAGATAGGATGGGTTGTTAAGATTGAGAATTTTGAGATTTTTAGAAAAGCTCTTATGGAATAAACCGTTAGCTGAAATAATGAATGGAATTATATGTACTTTATTTAGGTTATAAACTAGTTTCAATTGGTAATTCAATTCACTCTACTTAGCAATCTTTTCTGAATAAGTTCTCTGCACATTTTCATCAAGTGGCACACCAATATCTATAATCCATCCATGCTTATTCTTTCTCTCAGTAACCACTATATCCGGTCTATTGTGGGGCACCGCAGTGACAGTTATAATCGGAGTATTCCAGTATATGACAGTATCACCATTCTCCGCCTTCCATGCAGGTATGTATTTGTGAGTGGGTTTGAGATCTTTTACTAACTGAAAGTTTTTACACAATCCTTGATGAATCACCTTACACACCATATTATGTCTAGCCAAGTACTCTCCGCGGACCAGCGGGGAGTACGCCCCTATAATGTGCTGTATGGACTCAACTTCTTTCCCGCACATTCTACATTTATCTGATTGTATTTTCTTTCTTGATAATGTATGCTCTGGTAGGGACGATTGGGTCTTGTATAGCGTGAAGAAATCCTTCCGTCTCAGGAAAGAGTTAACCTGATTTTAGGTAAGTGCAGGAAGCTGGAGCGTCAATATTTTTATTATGAAAGTTATGATAAATTCTACCGTGAAGAGGTTTTCCCTTCCATTTGTTGGTTCTTAACGTGGCTGTAGGAGTATTTTCCCGTTGTTTAAAAATAGTGTGACTTTGTCCTATAGCAACAATTGCTTTATGTATGGGCTGTTGAGATTGATGAAAATATTCTCTCAGTTTTTGTTCTTCATTTGCTGCCATAGTTTCAACACTTAGCAGTCCTCTGCCTCCTGGTTTTCTTGGCAGGTATAATCGACATTTTGATGACTTCGGGTGGTGCATACGATATTTTGTTAACCATTTTCTTATGTCGGTATCCAGTTGTTGAAGAGATGTTTTTAGCCAGTCGATCACTCCTAGAGTGTACTTAACAAGAGGGAGAGCCCATGAATTTAAAGCTTGTATTTTATTTTTTGAATTAAGCTGAGTTCCAAGGATTTTTCGGATTCTATGAGTCAGAGCACTGCATATCGTATTTCTAATGCCAATTGAATGTGTTTTCAATGAGATAGACCTAAATATCTGTAATGTTCGCCGTTTGCCAGTGAAGCAATACTTGAGCCATTTAGTAGATGCATTGCGTCGCTTTCTTTCATTTTTCCCCGTTGGATATGTATGCATGAGCATTTATCAACACCAAATTGCATTTTAATATCTTTTGAGAACTCAGCTATAGTCTCCACCAAAGACGTTAACTGTCTCTCACCTGCTGCATACAATTTCAGGTCATCAACTTAAAAGATATGGGTCAACTTAAGATGTAGAGATTTTGTGAGCATGTATCCGTAACTAGTTTTATTTAAGATACTACTTAGAGGGTTAAGGGATAAACAAAACCATAACTGGGACAAACTGTCTCCCTGAAAAATACCACGATTAATAAGGATGTTTCAAATCAAATCAAATCAAATCATTTATTGCATGTTAATAGATACAAGTATCCTTACACAAAGTCATATTTTGTAAAATGCAAAATTATAAAATAAGCACAATAATTATCTAACAGTAATTTAAAGTACACAAAAAAACAATACATACACAATGTAAATGTTTTACTGCTTTCACTGCTTTCTAAAAAATCAGTAACACTAAAATAAGCCATATCAAGAAGGTAGCTTTTAATTGTCGTTTTAAATTGATGTCTTGGTAAATTTCTGACATTTTGAGATAATTTATTAAAGCATGCAGGAGCATAATGAAGGCTGGAGTTCCAAGATCTTCCAAGGCGCAAATGAACAGGCTTTATATTCATTCTGTTTCTGGTTGCATAATTGTGTTGTTCATCATGCGCATTGTTTTCAATATAAAAAATAAAAACATTATTTTTCCGCCATTTTTGTACCGCGATATCTCCCTAATGGTTGACTTTTGACCCAACGTTTATAAAGCAAACTACCCTTTATTTTGAACAAGGAATCACCCCCTAAAGTTTTTCGCATTTTTTTTGAAACACCCTGTATAGTCAAGCGCTGTGCGATTTTCTACGCTCAGAGACTTTACAATATTTTCGGTTATATTCACAAAAAAATTGTTAAAATCATTTGCGCTAACATTCGTACTCACAGTATATTTTATAGGACCCCTGTATGAATTTATTATATCCCATGTAGCCTTCACCA
Source organism: Sitophilus oryzae (assembly GCF_002938485.1). Taxonomy (NCBI): domain Eukaryota; kingdom Metazoa; phylum Arthropoda; class Insecta; order Coleoptera; family Curculionidae; genus Sitophilus; species Sitophilus oryzae. The sequence continues at coordinate 1,739,934 of NW_022147467.1, forward strand.
TATTGTCAGCGTCTTTAATATATTTCGAGTTTGCTTGTTTTTTGCAAAAAGTAATTTTTGCTTTGTATTTTTTCCTAAAAGACCTTAATTCAGTATTGATTTCCGGGAAATTATAATTGTTTTTTAATTCTGTTAGAAATTTTAAATGGTCACGCATACGTTTCAGCTCATCATTATACCAAGAAATTCTACCATGTTGATTTGCCCTCTTTTTGACTAAAGGGAATGATATATTCAGATAGTCAACGAGTTTAGAATAAAATACACCGAACTGCCACTCCACGCTCTCCGAGTTTTCCAAGCAACTCCAGTCTTCACCATCCAACAGGTGAAAAAACCGATTTTGACCTTCAAGTGATAATGGCCTATGAAATTTATGTCTTTGGTTTTGCATTTCCTCTAAAACAAAATTAACATTTATGACAGTAGCACAGTGATCCGATAGTAAAGGGTCATATACACTTGTTTTGAAGGATAGGTCGTTTCTAAAATTGACAAAAATATTGTCCAAGCAATTTTCCGCCCGTGTTTTTTCAAAAATTTCTTGTGAAAAGCCAAATGAACTAATTAAATCTAGAAACAATTTACATCTATAGTCAGGGTTTATAAAATTAAAATTAAAATCACCATTGATAATTACATATCTGTTAAGATTCAAAGTTACAATCAATATTTGTTCAATAATATCCAAGAAGCTATACAAATCACCGCTTGGTGGTCTGTAAATAGTTGCTATTATACAATTTAAGAAGTCTAATTCTACGGCTGCTACTTCACAGTTCATTTCGTTAGAGAATGTATCAATATTTTTTACAGTCTTACTTAAAAGTTTATTTTTACACAATATCATTGCACCACCATGTTTATTTTGTATTCTTGAATAACATGATGCTATATAATAGTTTTGAAGACAGTATAATTTAGCTTCTTCGTGATTTAAAAAGTGCTCGACAATACACACAATATCATATTTGGGTATTGTATTGTATGTTTGTGTCACTTTTTATTAATATCTGTGTTCTCCATTGAGACATTAGGTGGTCGAGGAGTTGGATAATTCTAGGGTCTACTTTGTAAATTTTCAATATATTTAGAAGCCATGAGTGTGGAACTGAATCGAAGGCTTTTCTGTAATCGATCCATGCCATCGATAAATTTCGATTTTTCCTCTTTGTAGTATCAGTAATTACTGAATCGATCACAAGGGCCTCCTTACAGCCACGTCCCCTGTCTTTGCATCCATTTTGCTCCACGTCTAATATGTTTTGCGATTTTAAATACCTAGTTATCTCTCGAGATATAATACTGGTCAATGCTTTATATATAACAGGTAAACATGTAATTGGTCGGAAGTCTCTTGCAGTTAAATTTCCTTCTTTTTTTGGGAAGTATAAAAGTCATACCTTCCGTCAGGAATGGTGGAGCATTCTCAGGTGTATTAAAAAAGGTCATCAAACATCTGCGCAACCTTCGAGTCGGTCGATGTAAATTGTTTCCACCAGAATGCGTGAATATGATCTTTTCCAGGTGCTTTCCAATCAGCCATTGCATTAAGGGCATTCATGACTACATACGGTGTTATGCCAATTTTCGGCATATCCTGTTTCCCTTGCATTTCTTTTTCGATCTCTTGAATCCATTTGGCGTTGTAATTATGCTCAGTAGGTTTTTCCCACAGGTTGGTCTAGTTTATTGTCATATCGTCCTTTGAGGGTACGGATTTTGATGTTAAGTTTGGATTTAACGGACGATAAAACTTTTGTTGGTTTTCATTAAAGAGTTTATTTTGTTGATACCTTTGAGTCCTTGTTTTGTACTTTTTTAATTTTGCTGCCTGGCATTATAGTTTTTGTTTGTAAGTGTCGAGTATTTTAAAATATTATTATTCTACTATTATATTACTACTATATTATTATTCTGCCTCTCAGAGATCGAATTGGTAGCATCCGCGCCATTGCAGATCAGTGGTTTGAAGACTATGGACGGTCAATTGTGTGGGGTATCTCACTTGGATAAAAAATGTACTGCCAAATTTTATTTTACTGCCAAGCGACTGCCAATGATTGCGAGGAAGACCGCCTATGTCTGCCATATAATTATAGTCGACTGCTGCTGCCAGCGACTGGCAAGAAAATGTACATGAAATTCCAACAGTGAGACACCCCTCGGTTAATTGGTATCTGAAGTCTTTTCATATCGTCCGCGTTGAATGCTGCTTCATCGGTTTAACAGCCTGGAGTGGCGTAGGAGAGAATTTAGTGGGATCAGGAATGGAATCACGTGGTCATTAGTGATGAATCCCACTTGTTTGGGGATGCACGATGACCTTCGATAAGGCAAGCTGACTGGTCAAAAGTTATTAGGAAAATTTTGAGAGCTCTTGTCAAGAAGTTACAAACAAACCTTCGATAGTTTTGGTTTTATTACTTTTCTTGTGTAAACTTAATCAACTGATGAATAATTACAGTTATTTAATAAGACAAGTTTGAAAAGTGATTTTATATCACCTGATGGTGCAGTTCGTGGCATAATATAAGTCATTAAAAGTGCCGCAGTGTATTTTACTGTGCTTGTGCTTAGTATTTTTTAACGATGGATTTAGTGGAGTGCCCCGAGACTTTTACCTCGGAATTCAATTACTGTGAATATATTAATGTGAAACCTTCTGTATTGTGTTTTATAGATAAAATACTAAAATGTTTACCCATTTTTTTTTCGTTGCTTTTAATTTTTTATTTTAGTAATTTTAGTAAATTCTTAATTATTTCCTTCTTAATATTTTGATTTTTTTAATTCTTTTTCTAAGTAAATTTATTGAAATAAATAAATCTAATGCATATTATGCACCTATTCTGCTTATATTCTAATCATTGAAATTTTGATTGAAATCGAATTATACAGGGTGGCGCGTCATATGCGACGCGGTATTTGCAAGGAGAACAAAAGTTTGTATTGAAGTGAAATTTTCTGAGCTTATGTAAGTCAATTTAAAGTATTTTTTAAAATTATGTAGAGTTCTATAGGGTGTCCCCAAAAAATTTACACATCAAAGTTATGTTTTTTTGTAATGGAACACCCTATATATTAATTGATTTTTGGATTCTAGTAAAAAAATAAAGGTTTGTTTCATTAGAAAATTATAGGACTAAAATGTATAGTTTTTGAAAAACATTCACCGGCACGAAAAATGGACATCTTAAAACTTTGATGTATTTTAAAGGTTAATATATTTTATTTTAATGGGCCGATTTTGATGATTTTTTAAGCAGTGTGTTGCCAAATTACTTGACTTCTTAGTATCTTTTTCTCAATTAAAAATGAAACTCCCCATCTGTTAATTAAACGAGGGAAAACAAAATGTTGATATTTTTTATGAAAGTTTGAAACACCCTGTGAAATACGCTAAAACAGCAAGAAATTTAAAAATTATTTTATCATCTAGATATATCCTTTCTCGATGGTTTGTTTTTTGGTTTATCTCATTAGCTTTATTTTTGTTGGAAATATTCAGTTTTAAAGAAGGCACTAACATTTTTCGTAATTTTTACATTAAGACCATGCCTTTGCTTTTGGGCCTAGTCAATACATCTAGTAAGTTCTGGTACCGAAACAGACGTTCTTGACATAAGAATTGCTTCATTTAATCTTCTTCTTGTAGTCCGTTAGTTAATATGTACGGTTCTTAAGTGCAATTCATTATCAATTTGAAAAGCTGGCAAACGGCGGTTTCTTAGCGATAAACTTACAATAAGTCGATCGTCTCGATTAGAAGTTCTCATACGAAGGTTCCCGGACGTCCAGATTGACGTCCTAATGGACGTGGTCATAATTCAAAAACCACTTAGTATACTCTATGGTATTAAGGTATTTTTGGCACCAGAATTTTATAGCAAAATTCACTAAACTCGAATAAATAAATGATATATATTTTGCTCACCCTGTATATCTATAAAAATATTTTTGAAATGTGAACTACCATTAAACATATATTTTGTAAAAGGTTTGGAGTGAAAATCTCAAATAGGAATCCTGATACAGAGCTTTTCCGAAAAAACGGAGCCATCTTGTATGTATGCATTTGTATATGTGTGTGTTTATTTAAATACTAAAGTGAAAGCAACGAATTTAAATAGGTAAACTTTGTAATATATCTTATTAACAATACAATGCAAAAAGTTTTATAAAAATTCGTTCACAGTAAATGAATTCCTAGGTTTGTATCTCATAAGGGCTTAAAGCACTCCACTAATTTAGAGGTTAAAGATATGGTCCCTTGAGTTTCTATAAGGGCCCGTACAAAGTGAGCGGCGGAAAGTAACAAAGTACATAATATTAAGAGAAAATATTCCGGTATCTAAAATTAATTGATTTTCTATTCATTTTTTGTATTTTAAGTGTAGAACCTAGAACCCACACACGGTATGACCCCAAGCTGAAAATATTTTGAAATCATAACTACCACAATCTATTTTCAAAACATGTTTTGTTTTGTCTGCACATTTTTGTATAAATATTTTTTCAATTTTTTTACTAGATTATGTCTATGTTACGGTTAAGGCCCGAAATCAAGTTAATCTCAATATTAACCGGTTAATCTCAACCAAAAACGAAAACCTAACCTAAACATCAATGTGTTAATGTCGACATTAACTGATATTAACTCGATCCATTTTAGACCTCCTTTAACCGAATTGAATTCTCTACAACTTCTGTATAAGTAATTGACTGATGACTGCGCTGAAAAACTGACTGGGACTGAAAAATGTGCAATGCGCTGACCGAAATTTTCTGGCCGCTCCGCTAAATCAAACCAGTTATATTTAGCAAGTATTTATTGTTTAGTATGAGAATATTAATATTCATAAGCAATAAAATCATTTTATTAAAAAAATTAAATTCATTTTGTCTATTCCCATACAGCCACGGTACGTACTATGTACGTACCTGGTACGTAATGTCGGGACGAACGTCAGGTCCCTGGTACGTACAAGTACGTACAGGTATGTACTATGTACCTGCTAGAGACGTACATTTTCCAACGCTTTGTACGTCCTCGGTACGTCCCTGGGATGTGGTAAAGTACGTACTATGTAACGTACGGTAAAGTACGTACATTTTATGTTTTGTTCCGGACCAAAACTGGATGTAAAATGATCGAAAGTACGTACAATGTACGTACTATGGACGTACATTTTTCAACGACGTATACGACCTAGGAATTTAATTAGAAATAATTCAATGGAAGTCAGCTTAAAATATTTATTAATATAAAAACTCAGGTACAGGGTCATCCCTTATGTCTTGATACACCCATGAGTCTGGCTTCGGGCCCGCAACTACACCCTTAGCGCACTCTGTCTTTTATTGGATGTTTAATTTTTTTTTATTCTTGAACTGTTTCTAACTAAAAAATACAAAAAGAAAACTAAGTATTCAAATATCTAATTCTTGCCTCTGTAAAACTGGACTCAGTGTATTGTTGTTTTTAATTTTTTAACGTTGATTAATAAAAGACGGAAATACACTGAGTGCGCATGTGCGCACTAGCTCTGCCAATCCGAAAACGCCATTAGAAAACGCCCGACTTCCGATTCCGACAAGACTCGAATGTGAACGAATAACTTAGCGGGAAATTTAAACATAGGACTGCATAATTTTCCTGTTTTAGCAACTTGACTGCATAATATATTGCATTTTTAACACATCAGATTTCTTCAAAGGCTGCCATGCATTATGGTAATTGGATAATTATTTAGGAAATCATTTTTTATAGCGGTCGGGTTAGATTTATTAATAAAAGTAGTAGAGGTAGGTTAGAGTGAGTTGAATTAACGTTAGCCTAGAAAAGATCCACTGATCCAGTCCATTCATTATTTTACGTATATCTGACCAAAATAATCCAGTCATGATATTAAAATTAAATAACATTTTGTAATGCGTTGTCAAAAATTTTCAAGATACGTTCGTAGTACGTACTCGCATGTACGTCCGTAGTGAAGTCCTACAATGTACGTAAATAGTACATACATGGGGCACGTACTATGTACGTACACTTTTGTACGTACCATTGCGATCAAAAAAAAGTAGCACAACAAAATATGATTTAATCTGCTGGTCTATAATAAAATATTTTCTTTCAAACTGATAATTCAGTGTCATCAGAATTTTTATACTTTTATTTTAGCACGTATACCTACCAATTATTACCAAATCCATGGTAACGCCTAAAAAAATAGGTGGCATAATTACATCAAATCATATCCCATATAGCACGTCCAAATGAAATTACGTTTCTACAAGGGAGACGCATGAGAAACAACATATGTTAAAGTGTTCATCTAGTTCTAACATATACATATGAGTTACACGCAGGTTTATATTGATAGAATTGTGTGATACAGTGTTTACTAGTTGTATACCGTATGCATTCAAGATTCTAAAGAGTTTTTTGTAACGTAACAAATGATTATTAAAATGATGAAATCTGACGTCGGTATATGAGACATACAATGTATAAGTCATATGTATGTGTGATACTTCTTATCATAGTTGGGCCTATAGTACACACCTTGTAAAAATATGACGTTACTATAAGGCTACTTCTCTTGAACTTACGATCGAGATACTTTTGGAAAATACAAAGTTTTGCCTTCCTAATTTTCGTTCTAAAAAGATATAATTGGTATCATTGAATAAATATTTCTTAAAAAGAACTAAAAGTTAGGCATCAAAACTTGTATTATTTCCTAAATTCGTTCATAAGAAATAGTTTTATCTAGCACAAGATGTATATACGAAGCAAAATACATACGTATACACGCGGTAGTCACAACTGCAATGTGTAAACATAGTTTAAACGTAATACACAAGCACTGTGTATCCTACGGCACACTGTGTATTCCTTACTTTGCGTATACGTAAATGCTATACTGTGGCTATATTGTGAGGCGGACGTTTAATCTTTGTGCATACGTGTTGAACTACAATGTGTAAACGTAGCATATTTACATCGGGGGAATTGTGTCACCCTGTGTCTACATCTAATAATGTAAACACATCGTAAATGTGATTTGATGTGCTGTATGGGATATCAGTGGCATATCGATATCCTTATAGACCAGGAGTTCTATATGGGACTACTAATTCTTGTACTACTTTTTTTATGCAATGGTACATAGTACGTCCCTAATTGGTCCCGGGACGTACCGACGTAAAATGGACATAAAATATACGTCCCTGGGACGAAGTATGTCGTATGGGTTTAACTTGCACTGTTCGAAACACTGTGCGGCGTGGTGAAAGACGCAATCCACAGTTTGACAGAGAACGTCATGTCTATTACACTGTCGCATCGGTGTTATGAATTGGGGTGCCTTTGCATATGGTCACAGATCACCACTGATATTTATTAGAGGCAACATAACAGCCCAACTCTATCTTTGAAGAATACTCTAGTGACTTCGAAGTGACTCTATACCTTCACACCATTCAAAACCCTATGACTCATGACTATGATTTTCAATTACGTTGTCTCATAGGGCTAAAAACTTAATCGATAGCTGTCAGTCCGTGTACACGATGGAAGCTCTACTCAGAACCTGCCATCATGTACACCAAGATTATTAGAGCCGGGGAGGGGGGGGGGTAATATATTAGGGAAGTGTATACCGTGTGGTGCATCGGAACATCGGCCATAGGAAATCCCATGTAAATTTGGAAAAGATTAAATATTATCTCCGCAGACCCAGATAATTTTATGCAAAAGTTGTATTAGACTTTTTTGAAGAGACGTTAAAGTTGTACCTTTGTCTAGAATTTTGTTTTATTTGGAATAGTCATTTTAAAGTTATTTGTGCAAAAATCTACCTTCAAATTAATAAAATTTATAATACTGCCCAGAGAAAGTTACAATTAAAATACCAACAAAAATGTGATTGTGTCATTGTCAAATTCGATGTCACATTTTGTTTACAAAAATTTGAAGGTACCAAATAAAGAAATGTTGTATAAACTAATTAAGATTTTAGCAACTTCTGAAAAAGTTACGATGGTTAAACGGCATTTTGCTGGAAATAGATGGAAATAGTATTCACGCTGTGTTAGATTTGTTCGCAGCTGAGTCTCCGGAAACCCTATACCAAATAAGTCAACAGTTTAAAGAAATACACTAGGCAGAAATTTGAAACTAAAGGCACGGCATTAAATACATGGAAGTGTGAAGACAAAAAATTGAACAGGAAGAAAACAACGACTTAAATATTTTTCATGTTGAAGAAAAGGAAAACATTGACTCCCGCTGTCTATTGGGATTACAGTAGGAAAAGACCACAGTATCTTTCGGCGAACGACTTCTTCCTGTGGAGAACACTCAAAAACCGTCTTTATGGGCATATTAAATACAGAAATTTAGATAAACTGAAAACGACATCTCTGTGGAATGCTAAAGATCCTTTCCCATAGACTTAAAATAAAATATAGACTGAGCATCTCATTCATAAATAGCTGGAACATGCGGTCAGACAATGTCTTATTATTGTTGTGTTATTGTTTTAGGTTATAACGAGTGCGACATGAGCGATAGATAGGTTGTCTCTGTCGTAACGGTCGTTCCCTGACGACTCTGACGAGAAACGCAACACTGTCTTTCGTTTCTCAAGTACAAATGAACTCTCCGTATCATAGCCGGGTAATTTTTTTATTTTAATGAAGCTATAATTAAATTAAAAATATATCGTATTTAAACTTTTTTATATTTTAAGACTTTTTATATTTTAAGATTTAGGAGAGGTTTTTTTAAATAAAAGTTTAGAAAAAACGTCTTAGAGTCCAAAAAGGATAAAAATAATAAAATACATGTTATAGAAGAAATTAAATAATCGAAATTACGTAATTTTTGAACATTTACAACCCCTAATATTAATCAAAACAGGATCTATTCTACAGATATAATAGAATCGGCGACAGGGAGAAAAAAAAAATTATAATTGTTGTAATTTTTTTTTCTGGTTAAGTGATGTCTTATTTATGTAAATTAGAGAAAACATAAATCTGTTCCATTAAAGCAAGGAAGGTGATAGGAAGTGGATAAAATAAAAACTACATTTATTTAACTCGGTACTGTCTTTATTATACCGGGTGCGTCCCAAAAGTGGCTCATCCCCATAATTTTTTTATTTTTTCAAATAAAAAAAAAACAAGATTTAGTATGCTAGTATATGATATACATTAGGATTGATTGACGCATTCAATTGTTTTTGGTCACTTCCTATTTCACCGGAAATGACTATAACTTTTAATTTTGAAATAGCACCCTCGGTATATTTCTACTTTATTCGATAGAAAATGACACTCTGAATAGAATGACATATCATATGTCAACTTTTGACATTTTCGCATATGGCTTAATTGTAATTGTAACACGCGATTCATAACGACAATTTGACTCGAAATACCAAGTGTTTGGTATCAATATATTCATAAAAAAATGCTTTTTTCAAATATGATAATGAGTCACCCGTGTTCAATTCTAAATCACTACAATACACCAAAACACTTTTACTTTTACACTGGACGCGCGTTTCGCTAACCATGTTAGCATCATCAGCAGATTATTATAAACTTAGTTTATAATCATCTGTTGATGATGCTAACATGGTTAGCGAAACGCGCGTCCAGTGTAAAAGTAAAAAGTTTTATTTTGCTGTGTAACACCAAAGGTTCCAACCTTCAACTGTATTCTTGTTCAATTTGAAAAAAATTACATATGATTAAAAATACGATTTGTACAGGGTGGGTCAAATTCGACGCTTTTAAATGGGAACACCCTTTTCTATAGGAGATAGACGAAAACTAATATCGGTGTCTGGAGCTCAATTTTTGTCAAAAACATGATGATGAAAACCGCACATCAATGTCTGTTACCGTTTCGGAGTTACGGGGTGTTTTTCAAAAATGTGCATTTTTAACAAATCGCTGTAACTTTTTTGCTATGGAAAATTTTGTATTTCTATGAAAACATTTCCAAAGCACCTTTTTACGTAGAATTTAATCGTTTAAGTATAATTTTTTTCAAATTAATAATTTAAGAGTTATCAACAGAAAAATTAATTTTTTATTTGGGACACCCTCTATATTTTTAATTAACTGTTAAGAATTTAAAATTACCTTTCCAAAAATATAGTACACTTGATATTTTGTTATAATCCCCTTCAAAATACAGAATTTTTAAAAGTTCGCCACTTTTAACTAGTAGGCTTTGGATCGACTCTCTAGTAGGCTTTCGATCAACTCGAAAACCCGCCTCTGAACGCTGAAGTTATCAGCAAATTTTTGCAGCCAATTTCAAGAATAATTGAATAGCTAATCAAAATCCCAACCGTTGGCAGTCGAGGCCGCCTGACTTAGTGCCCATGGATCTAATCCTATGGATATATTTGCTGAAGAATAAAGGTTCCTTATTCCGTATAATCTAGACAAGAATTAGAAATACTTAGCAGTTATGAGAGGGTATCTTTCACCCCCACCGAGTTAATGAATTCCGCGAGAAATGTTCAAAAACTGCCCCGTCTGTCCATAACAGAAGACGGTCGATATGTCGAACACCTGTAGCAAAATCTCATGTCTTGGTTTGCTATTTATTTTTATTGTTATTAGATATAGTTTAAATGTGTTGATGTTGGTTAAATATATTTTAAATTGTTATAAAATTCTGCATCTCTCATAACAAATATTATTTTCGTTTTAATTGATGCTCACAGCTTGAATTTTTTGCATTATAGCCGGTGCCGTTCAAAGCCTACTTATTTAAAGCGGGCAAATTTTTATATCTCGAAGAGGAATCGAGCAAAATATCAAGTGTTTTATATTTTTGGAAAGGTAATTTTAAATTCTTTTCAATAAACTAAAAATATACAGGGTGTCCCATATAAAAAATCAAATTTTTTTTTGATAATTCTTAAATTATTAATTTTAAAAAAATTATACTTAAACCATTAAATTCTACGTAAAAAGGTGCTTTGGAAATGTTTTCATAAAAATACAACATATTCCATAGCAAAAAAGTTACAGCGATATATTAAAAATGCATATTTTTGAAAGACACCCCGTAACTCCGAAACGGTAACAGATATCGATATGCGGGTTTCACCATCATGTTTTTGAGAAAAATTGAGCTCCAGACACCGATATTAGTTTTTGTCTATCTCCTATAGAAAAGGGTGTTTCCATTTAAAAGCGTCGAATATGACCCATCCTGTACATATTTTAACCGGCCTAGACAAGACACGAAACCTATTAGACGATCATAACTATTTTTCCAAGGCTTCTTGATTAAAACTTAATGTTTTTAACAACACCATGGCACCCTGGATTGAAATTTAATTTTTTTTTGTTTTTAAGCGACAATGTCAAAAGTTGACATGATATATCATTCTATTCAGAGTGTCTTTTTATATCGAATAAAGTAGCAATATACCGAGGGTGCCTTTAATAATCAAAAGATGTAATCATTTCCGGTGAAACAGGAAGAGACCAAAAACAATTGAATGCGTCAATCAATCCTAATTTATGTCATATGCCTACTAATATACAAATCTGTTTTTTATTTGAAAAAATAATAAATTATAGGGGTGAGCCACTTTTGAGACGAACCCGGTATATTAAAAAATATTGTTTCATAATGTAATATCATTTTAAAATTCTTGTATGTTATTTTAGATTCTGAATATAATTTTAGAATAAACCGGAATATATTTTTATTAAAAACATAATTAATTATTAACAGGGTTATAATAATTATGATTTTGCTGCAAAAACCTTTATATAAATGATTATGTAAGAGAAAAAATTCAGATTTTACATTTTACTAAAATATTATCTAAATAAGCGCCGTTCTACAACAACGCCACTGTGGTTAAATTGGGGTAATTGGGTAAATTGTGAGTTGCCTACCGGTCGAAAGTAAATTTGGCACTGGCGAACCATATTTTATAGTTCTTGAACAGAAAAAGTAAATAAAATAAACACTTAAGGACTGCAAGCTAAGAAAATGCGTTATTACAGCCGGGTAGATAGCGGCAACAAAGCTTTACCGCACACGTGCGACACGTACTGCAAGGTAATAAATGAATGAATAAGCGACCTCGCCTCTAATCGGTGTTGCCATATTGAAAAGAACTTATCCTTTTTAAATAGTATCCGACTTATAATTTAGTAGCTTAAGGACTATTTAATACATCTATGGAATATTAAAACCTACTTTATTAAAATGTAGTATTAATATCTCAATATATGTGTATAACAAGAAAAAAATATCGATAATATTAAAGACGTGACAACATAGGTTGGATGAGGAAGGCTCGGTCGACTGTACCCAGAAGTAAACATGTGTACAAAAAAGATTGTTTGACCGGATTTAGATGTAAATAGTGTAGTCTATATTTTATTTTAAGTCTATGTTCTCTCTTGAATAGTTTTGTATTGTGAGGCGTGCATTTTACAATCATTTGGAGTATTGTTTGGCTGTAAATGGGGGGTTATATAAACATTTTATTAATTAGTATATTTTAATAAAGTTCCTTTAGTTAAAAATATTTCTTTTATTTGTTAAATTATTGTGCATGAGCGAGGCCTGCGAGTGATCGAGTAATGAACAGCAATCAAGTAATACTCCGCGAATACTATTCTCATTTCAACTAATTCTTTTGTAGATGATCATTCCAATTCAGAAGAAAAATAAGCATTCTTTTCAAAAACAAATTCAAATAAAAATACAAGAGTATTATAAAGATGATTTTATTTACCTGCAAGCAATGCATAAAGCTGGTTTACAAATTCAATTGACACTGATGATCGTATAATATAACATAATCTTAATATAAATTAAAAAAATCTAAGAAAATACAATAATTATGGTTTTAAATCGTAGACTAATAAAATCACAATAATAACAACTTACAAATAGAGTTCAAAATTTCAGAGCACCATAATATTCTCTTCAATACAGACATACACAAAAATAATTTTATATTTACAAAGGTCGGTGTCTAAAAACAATTAAAACTAGAAGACGAATCGTTGTAATAAAACAATTTCAATTTGCGCGAAACTATACATTTAAAATTATATTAAATACTTGGTAGGAAGATGTTAATCGGCAACCAGTCGATCAGCGAATGTAGAGAGAGATTTCTTTGAATTTAGTCACATATTTTGTTTGTTCTATCCAAAAAGTGTAATAAAATTAAGTCAATCGTTGTCGACACAGTTGCCAAGATTAGAATTACATTAACTACATAAAATGCACAAAAATATAACAGCCCTTATTGTTTTTTTAGTATTTTAAAATTAAGTCAGCAACTATTTGACGTTTTTATGACTGACTGTTATCGGCTATCGACCATCTTATTCGTTTTTCTTAAACGGTAAGAGGCTCAGCCTTAATGTTACTAAAAATAGAGACTGAAATACTTAGCAGCCTCAAGTAACAAATTAAAAAACCTTTGCGAGGTAATTCCTACAATGACTGAAATAGAAAAAAGTGAAAAATATATCATCTACCTTATACGATTCTCTCGGACAGGACAAAAAGTTGTATAAATAAATTTAAAAGAAGAAACGTCACGTGGTATGTAAATATTTTTCGTTTAAGTTAACTACAAAAGAATTTTGTACCTATATTAAGTTTACATTTTCTAATAATTATTCAATGATCACATCTATGTCTTCACGAAAACTTCGAACCTACTACTACATAAACATTACAGGTTCCCATTAAAATCTATAAATAAAATCAGTCCGTGATGATCAAAGTTTCTCTTAAGGCACCCAGTTGCTCCTCGCCCAGCTTGATTTTATCGTTGATCTCCTTCGAGTCCATGATTAGTTTGGCCCTCATGTTAATGAAGTGATCGTAATCAGAATATTCCTCCGAGTTTAGATATTTATATAAAATATTAGAGACGTTTACGCTTCGCTTATCTATGCATTCTTTCAGTTTCTTGGCTTCTTCCAGCTGGTCTTGAAGCTTGTCCCGTTTAGATTCCAAGATCCTCTGTAAAATAAAAACAATTTTAAGTTCATATCCTACGTAGAGGTAAATTATTCTAAACTTACCCTTTCTGGATGATCCTCTGCCATCGTCATCAATGCATTTTCTGCTCTTGCCAATCGTCCACTCAAACCTAGTAAGAGACTGGTGATTTTTCCAACTTCTTCGATATGCAGTCTAAACTTGGAAACTTCGTGAGGTCTGGCAACTCTATTGATGTAGTTTTCCACGTTGATACCCAGCTCATCGTTGATTTTGCATTCCTCCGAGACCAGGAGTGCTTCGCTTCGAAGGACTTGCAACTTTTTATCCAGGCGGTTCACTAGTTCATCCTGAAAGGAACATTTTCATTAGCAAAATATTATTTTGCTTTGGTAGCTGGTAGGGATTGCAAATTTACCGGTCAACAGTAATTTTAAACATGGAAAACCTGGTTTACCTAAATTTACCGTTTTTTCTTACTAGAATCAGCGGAAAAAAATATAAAAACAACCTTTATCAAATTAAAACAGTATTTTCAACCCAGTTAACCCAGATTAAAAATAAAAAACAAACAACCAATCACGGCGCGTCTCGATCAATTTCAGGAAACGTGGGAACTAATTTTTATAACACGGGCTTATATTTATCGAACTATTTTGTGAAATAGCACGAGGCAATCAAGGTCAAACGTTGTGGTGGCTTCAGAAAAATAAGTAAACATGGAAAAACTGGATTAAAAACAGATACCGATGGTAAATTAAATTGGCTATACCTCGAATGTTACACAAGAATATTTAGTTTTAATCATTGTCTAATATTATTAATTACAATATAATAAAAAAAATATAAAACAGTGACTAACTAGCGGTCTACCATTTATCGGCTTGTAATTCACGGTATTGTGCCTCATGAACAAAATATCAAATTATTTAAAAAAATCGTCTAGTTATTTATTATTTCTGGTTATGGTAAAGTAACATTTATACTGTAATCTATAGCAAAGTTTAGTTACTGGTTTTCTTTTTCTAGTTTTAATTGTCTAAATCCCTGCATAATAAATACTAGTTGAATGGATTTATATGAAGCCATGCTGGGTGCTAATAAAAAGTCTCGTTTACAGATTTCTCTTAAGAACAATAAAAGAACAAAATAAAATTACACTAAATCACCACAATACACCAAAACACTTTTACTTTTACACTGGACGCGCGTTTCGCTAACCATGTTAGC
Organism: Sitophilus oryzae; assembly: GCF_002938485.1. Classification (NCBI taxonomy): domain Eukaryota; kingdom Metazoa; phylum Arthropoda; class Insecta; order Coleoptera; family Curculionidae; genus Sitophilus; species Sitophilus oryzae. The sequence goes on from NW_022147467.1 coordinate 1,755,193, forward strand.
ATCATCAGCAGATGATTATAAACTGATAGTCTCAACGTGTCAACAATGATTATAAACTGATAGTCTCAACATGTTTTGGTGTATTGTGGTGATTTAGTGTAATTTTATTTTGCTGTGTAACACCAAAGGTTCCAACCCTCAACTGTAATAAAAGAACATTGCTTTTAAATAATGTCCGTGGACCATACTTTTGTTGACATCGAGTCAATTAATAATTTTCCCCAGCGGATATATTGATAATGTTACCAGTATTACTCATCAAGCATGATGAGTACATGATTGAGTATCCGTATTACTCATCAAGCAATACTACCAGGGGTGTAGGGGGAAAAACAGACAACCGGCCCAAATCCACAAAAACAAAATGACCATAACGAAGAAACATATTTTATTTATTAATACAAGGTGTCCCAGAAATAAGTGCAAGTATTTTAACTGGTAGTATAGTTGAACCCCAGAAACACGCCAACAGGTTTTTTTCGCAAAAAAAAACTTTTGAAAATTCGGAAAAATGTTTTGGATTTTTTTTTAAATTTTTAGTTAAAAAACATAATTTCTTGATAATATGGCAACATAGGTAGTAGATTAAATTTACAAGAAAGAAAATCCAGAAAAGATCCAGTGGTTCTCAAAATTTGAGCAAAAATTATTTTTTTGGAAATTTTCAAGTTAAAATAACTGCGTTATTTTGGACTTATTTGAAAAACGATGAAGAGAAAATATGTTTCATTTATCGAGATCTACCGCTCCTTAAAATAATTGCACATGATTATTAAAATTATGATGAACAACAACAGATGATGTTGAATCAACAACAGATGATTATTAAAATTATAAGTGTCCCAGAGAAAGACATTTTACAATAGTTATTTTACAAATTGGTGTTTATGTTTAAAAGCAACTGACGATTATAGGTACCGATGAAAATTGATCAGTTAGTTATGGAGTCACTAAAGATCTTACGTCACTTTAGTCAGAAGATTAACCATTTAATTTTTGCTAATGCAATCTTTCTTGCTCTGATCCAATTTTTCAGCTCTGATCGGGACCGGCCCACGGCCCATTTTTCCACCGACCCACCGGGAATTTTCCCGTTTTCTCATATGGCCCATCCACCCCTGAATACTACTCTTATATTAATCAATTAAGGCCGTAAACAAACATATCATATACAATTTTATATACTAATTCATTATAATAAAATTAAATCATAAAAATATTGTAATTATATTCCTGCAGTTTAAGCTCGAGTTTAAGTGAAAAGTGTTGGTCCTAAATATCTACTATACATAAAAAAACGCGTGTTCAAATATTAATTCTGTGGAATATATATCAATATATCATAAAACAAGATGTAATTAACGAAATACCATCATAACAACAGCTATTTTAGAAACGTCTAGGTTTACTTGTTTCACTGAGATTTATGAAAAAAAATCCTTTGCCTCCGGTACAGATACCGCCACGCTTAGGAAATAGCTCAAAACAAAACAAAATTGAACAAGGCAACAGAAAACGCCAAAAAAAACTCGCCCTCCTCACGAGTAGTTTCCAGGAGCTTTTAATAATCGAAAGTAGATCGAGGCAAACCGAAGTGGGTCAAGACAACTGGAAATAAATCGAAATGCGTCAAAGTTGGGCGACGAAATGCGACCTTGACATGTTTCGAAGAGTTTCTCGCATAGTGTACACGCTATTTTAGACCTTCTGAAGATATCAAAATATTTACTTTTTTATTTTATTTTTTAGTATTTTCACAATTTATACTTCCTAACACTTTTAGAAATATTTTATAACAAATTTTTCGTATACTCGCTGTTTAAACCCGGGTATTTCTATATGCCGGTTGTTGATGATATTCTCCGATGGTGGCAGCACCGGCGGAGAATGCACCAAGCCAAAGAATATTATAGTTAACCAAGCCTATTGCAATCCTAACAAATGTTCGAAATAAAGGCTTCGAACATTTTCTGCCTTCTAGACTAGTGTATATTTATTTTTTTAATGACTACCATGAAATACTGGTATGTGAAGACGATTTACCAGTAATATTTTACCGCCGTCTTAGGAAATTTAACCGGTAAATCGATAAACCGATAATGCAATCCCTGGTAGCGTTCTTCTTACCTTCTTTTGAGTTAAATCTTTGGTATCCTTAACGACGTAGCACTGGTTCATGTCCTGACTGTACCTCGTTAAAAATTTAGCTTTTGGTTCCGAGGTGGTGAAGTAAACTGACGAACATGATAATGGACTTGTAGGTTCGACTAAAGAGGAGCTGTTGCCAGGTAAACTGTAAGAAACAAAAACAGATATACGTAAGTAATGTACTTGGTAACTAAAGCGACAAGTAACTTACCTTAATTTGCTAACTGATAACTTCGGTGAGGAAGGTGATGTATTTGCAGGTGGGGGACTACTGCTCGGAGTGGAATTCCTACTTCGGAAAGGAGAATTTGCCGGTCTAGGTCTTAGGGTCACGTCCACTCTGAAAAGACCTTGAACGTAGTCTGTAGGTTTTTTGTGATCAGGTCCTGGTACTGAAAAAGATATCGTTGCTTAGATAAAAGAAGAAAGCGAAAAGTAAATATAAAATATTATGTATTTTTCTTTATACGTTATCGAGCTCAAGTTGTATACGTTCAATTGAGCTGAAGTTGTGGAGAATCCTTTTAACGTTAAGGACAAGGGACAAACATGTTTTCCCAATCTTGATAAATATATTACGCAATTGGTAATAATGAGACAGTAATAAGTAACTTAACGTTCTTTGACATATTTTAATAAATTAATTATAACGCCACATTTCGCTTGTAATTAGAGTGGTAGTTATTCTGTGATACCTATGGATTTATTAATTCTGATTTGAACTTTATCAGTTGAGAATGATTTATAAGACAGTAACTATTTAGCCTCTGTTGTTTTTATTTGTATTACTTCCGTTATGTTATAAATTAATTATTTTTTTACGTTTCATTTATTTATTTTAAAATTTTATTGCGTTTTTATGTTAACAGATTTTTTAACTTTTGTATTGACTGAGGATGAAAATTAACACTTATCTCATCTTTAACAATAATTTTAATGTTTTGTCTCTTGCGAAATTTCATCTTTTACAGAAGATATATAAAAATAATTAAATTTATCCTATATTCTACGGCATATTCTACCGATAAATATAGGTAAAAAAGTCCGTACAAATGTTCTAAGTTGCTTCGTTTCGAAGCTACAGGGTGTAGAAGTTTCATTTTTATTTCGAAATTTTCCAAATGATTCCTGAATTAACGTCAATATTTGGTTGAAAATTGGTGCCTGGGTATTTATTTTGAATAAATTTGATATTGATGTCAATATGACTCCAACTTGTCTCTACACGCCATCTTGTCTCTACAACGCCATCTACATATTTTTTAAGTGTTTTGAAGAGTAATAACTTTTCGTCCGTACCTGTATTATACTACTGAGTGGGAAATATACAATTCCGTCGATATTTAGCATTAGCCGTTATGAGCAACCGTTTTCAAGATATTTGGAATTGAATTTATCAATACATATCATCATTGACAAAAAATAAACATGCTGACTAGGTAGGTTTAGGTTTTTGTTAGAAATGATACAAACATAATAAAAAGATACAAATTTTTAAAATAAAACTTTCGTAATGATATAAATTTTACAATAAAAAGTATGGAACTGATACGGAACGGAAGCTTTACGTATAGCGTCAATATAATAAAAATACGGAACGGATATGGAATGGATATGGAATGGATATGGAATGGATATGGAATGGATATGGAATGGATATGGAATGGATATGGAATGGATATGGAATGGATATGGAATGGATATGGAATGGATATGGAATGGATATGGAATGGATATGGAATGGAAACGGAAGGTATAGTGAGAATCAACCTTTATTATTTCATTCTAATAACTATCTAGTAAACATGTTCAATTTTTGCCAATAATGTCTTACCAAGAGACCCTTTTATGTAAAAAACGGCAAAAATGTATATTTACTCACTCGATAGTATAATACAGGTTTGGCTGAAAAGATATTACTTTCAAAATAGTTCAAAAACATGTAGGTGTCGCCTCTTACATGTAGGAGTCATATTGACCTCGAAATCAAATTTCTTATGTCAAAAACGCCCAATTTTCAACCAAATATGGACGTTAGTTCAGAAATTAGTTTAGTAAATTTCTCCACCCTGTAGCTCCGAAACGAAGAAGTTTAGGACATAAACTTATACAAACTTTTTTACTTATTTTTATCTGCAGAAAATCGGACTACCCAGTATGAATTACACGCTTTAGTCCAATACCATCCGAAAGTTAAATAAATTTACGAAATTTACTGCTTTTAAAAGAATTGACACTGAAATTATGAAAATATTCTATTGGATTTTAGTTTCCTATTTGACATAAAATCAAAATTAATGTAACTAGATTATACGTTCGTAGAATTATTAAACCATAGTATATTTTCCTTTATAAATGAAAGTTTTGTATCTATGCATACCTAAAAGATCTTTCAGTCTATCCGATGTAGGCAGATGATTAACGAAGTCCTCTGATAATTTCTCGCACTCGATCTCTTCCTGCAACTTCTTCCTCGTGGGAAGCGGCGTGGGAGGCAACTCCTCCTTTTCCGTCTGCGACGAAGCGTCACTAGTCGACGTATTCACCCTTAAAACTACTTCAGTTCTTTGGATCATTTGCAGTCCCTCGATAACCTTCGGGTAATCGTCGCTCTTCTTCGGCGAAGGCGTTCGAGGTGGCGGAGATTCCGGAACCGTTGGCGAATATTTGGGAGGTGTCGAGGACAAAGACGACGGAGAGTTCTGAGTTGATTTCGTCGAAATCTGAAGTGGGGAGCTTAGCGACGAAAACGAGGCACTTGGTGGTGAAATTCGAAGTGGTGAAAGCTTGATAGGAGAGCTGGCAGGTGATAGACTTGCCTTGATATGCGGGGGATCTCTAGGGAGGGACTGGGACGAAGATATCGTCGATGTAGACGTTGTACTTGATGGTTTAGACGTTGGGGTGGACGTGACAGGTGGTGAAGATCTGAACGATATCGGTGAAGAATTTATCGAAGAAACAATAAACGGTGGGGAAGAAAGATTCGTTGTACGTAGAGGTGCAAAAGGAGAACTCCTCGAAGGACTTTTAGAAGGCGAAGACGGAGGTGACTTAATAGGAGATTTCTTAATTACACCTTCCCCGTTCATCGTAGATAAACTAAGATGAGTGGGCCGTGTGCTATGATGCTGTGGAGATCTGGGAATCATCTTCGCATTGACCGGAAGTACATCGGGTAAAGCTAAGTTTGGTTTCTTGGGTATCTCGCCCTTTGATTCGCATTTCACGTCCTTGAAACTTCGATTGTTTTTGTTCTCGCTCATGGAGGACTTCCGTATTACGTTGGTAGTCTTCATCGAGTCCCTGCTTTGACGAATCAACGGCCAGACGGTTTCTCGGCTGTTGGTTTTCTGTGACTCGGTAATCACCTCGGTGGGGAGGGCGTGACCGTTGGGTGACATGGTACGTTTGTAGCTGCCTGTTTCGGAGTCGGAAACTATCAGCTCACGGTCACGACGGGAAGCCAAGTATGAAGCTTTGGATTGACTCCTGAAACAAAAGATAAAATTAGTAATTAAAATAAATAAATTAGTATTTAATTCATAAAAAAAATTATAGGGTTAGGTGGTGTAAACAATTTTCAAAACTTTTAGTTTTTTCCTTAGTTACAAACATTTAAATACAAAAAGTATTTCTTCTTTAAAAAACATTTGGTGGTAACCAAACTACATATTTCAAAAGTAGATGTACCGGGTGCCACTTTTGAGACGTGGCTCACCCCTGTAACTTTTTTATTTTTTTTTCAGATAAAGAAACGAGATTTGGTATGTTAATAAATTATTATATTGATACGTATTGATTGACGTATTCAATTGTTTTTGGTCACTTCCTGTTTCACAGGAAATGACTACAACTTTTGATTTTTAAATGGCACACAGTATATTTTTACTTTATTCGATAGAAAATAATACTCTGAATAGAATGACATATCACATGCCATCTTTTGACATTTTCGTGACATGGCTGTGTTAAAAACACTAACTTTTAATCAATGTCCCTTTGAAAAATAGATTTGATCATCTAATGTTTTTAGTGTTTTGTCCTGGCCGGTTAAAACATGCCCAAATCGTTATTTTAATCATATCTCAATTTTTCAAAATGGAACAAGGCCGATTCATTAGCATATTTGGAAAAAGGATTTTTTACGGTTAGTTTAGTATCACACACTTGGTATTTCTAGTAAAATTGTCGTTATGAACTGCATGTTACAATTTCAAATAAACCATATGCGAAAATTTCAAAAGTTGACATATTTGTCATTTTATTGTCATTCTATTCGGAGTGTCAATTTCTATCGAATAAAGTAAAAAAAAAAAAACAAGAGTGCCATTTAAAAATCAAAAGTTGTAGTTATTTCCGGTGAAACAGGAAGTGACCGAAAACAATTGAATACGTCAATCAATTTTAATTTATGTCAAATACTAATATACCAAATCTCGCTTTTTATCTAAAAAAATAAAAAGTTATAGGGGTGAGCCACTTTTGAGACGCGCCCAGTATACCAAAAGTACCCCTACAAATGCCAGTATAAAGAAAAGTGTGTCTCATATTTAACCCATAAAAAGTCTAACAATGAGACATGCTTGGTTAAATATGAGACAGTCACAAAACGCACTTTAAAGGCCCTGTTATCGTTTATATAAATATTGCTGAATATTATATATAATATAATTTATAATATTGTTGAATTAAAGATGAGACTAGAAGATAGACATTAGACATAGAAATATATTTTTTTATCAGTAGAACTGAAATAAAAGAAATCTAAGAACAGCTACCTATAATTCAAATCAAAATAGAGTAAAACTACATCGTCGCAAAACAGTTATAAACTAAAGGTGTAAAACAATTATATTAAATTAAAAATGAATAAAAGTATGCAGTTAGCAAGTGACATTAAAATATTAATAATTTCACTTAACGAGTTGAACAAAAAAAAACACAAATTAACGAACTAAATATACCTGAAAATCTATTGAAAGAGCAGTCCTAGAAGTCTTTGCATCTACCTTGCAAATTTGATGATGGTAATTTTAAAAATGGTTTTCTTTAAAACATTATTTATCTCAGTAACTACAGACTGCGGATATTAAAGTTGTTCTCCGCTGCTGACTAATTTTGAAGCCCTTTTAAGATACTTTTCTGTATACTTATTTGGTTTCTTTACATTTTTTTTGTTATATTTGAGTTGTTATTAAAATTCAAGAAGAACGAAATAGATGATGTACAACTCTATCTTTGAATCTGTACCTACGGATCGGAGACGTGGGAACCCACAAGGAGAAACAAAGATAGATTACTTGCATTTGAAATGGACTATTGGAGGCATAGCAACAGAACATCTCGCCTAGAACACGTAAGAAATGTTTGTATAATGATACATACATACACTGTGTCAATTTTAAAACTTCCCACCCTTAATATCTTTCTTGCAGTTAAAAATATGAAAAATTGGAAAGACACGTCAATTTTATTTGTAAGGGGGACATTTTAAATGAATATTTTAGCTTTTTTTTCAGCCCTCTAGGAGGGGTAGATGTCACCCTTAGAATCTTAAATGGGAATGGGGGTCAAGTGGCACATCGTTTTAAAGGGCTTTTAAAAAGTTTAATTCTCTTTTCAGTGGTATCCTACTTTGGTGCTTTTTGTCCAGAGGTTTCCGAATAATAGCGTTTCAAAGTTACAGATATGAATACCAGCAAGAACATGACAGGATGATGTACAGGAAGCCATGCTTGAAAGACAAAACGATACAATGGATTTGTAATTTCAGTTTTTCCATGATTCATCAAACAAAAATTAAAAAAATTATGGCGATGATCTGTTAACATTTATTGCTAAAAGTTCTTAACAAATAAACGTACTACTACTAAAGTTTTTAGTAATTTTATTTGAAGTAAAGTAACATCTATAGTCACAGCACGGCATATAAATCACACGGCAGGCCAACTCGCTTTGGCGGGAACGCTACGCGCATATCCTTGCGCACGCCGCCATTATGAGTGCCAGCAACAGAAATTAACCAGTGTCGTAGTCTTTGTCATCGACATCATACAGTTACGGCAGCTTTGAGTCAGTAGCGTGCGGCTTAATTTATTTCATTCTTTTCTTGAGTGATATATTTTGTTTTTTTATTTTTCTTTATTGTGTGATATATTTGGTTTTTGTAGTTTAGTAGTACAATGGAAGTCCGAAATTCTTTTAGTTTTAATACTCAATCATTGCCTACCTCAAAGTAATTTTTATTATTAGGTATCCTGCAAAATGACAAACAAGATTCATTTCTAAATTACTGTTTTTCTGATTGTCCGTAACTATTTATAATATTTATGGATAGCTCATGACAATTCAGAGAGAAAAGAACAGAGGTCTCGTTGTTTTTTATAATAAGGTCTGCCGTTTTTAATAAGATGTTTGCCAGATTATTTTGGCAATTTTCAGTACCCGTGTGTAATATTCGGACACAAAGTTTTTTAAATGTTCTTCTAAACTGGATGAATTTATCCTGGATGGGAATAATAATAGGTTTACAAAATATTGGAATTACAAGAATTACAGGAATTACAAGATAAAGTTGTCGTACCAGATTTTTATGAGTGCAACTGTACACTCAAATCTCGCGAAAAGCTTTTATATAATATAAAATTCTGTAATGACGTGATAAGTTCATAATAAAAGTTTTAAAGAAAAACTTAATTTTTTTCTTTTTAATGTATTTTTTTTATTTTTTTTTCTTAAATTTATTTTTTACTTTTTAGATATGCTGGTTTCTCAGTGCCACACACTTAAACTCAATTCTTAAAACTCTAACTTAAAAAAAAACGACAGCTGTCAAATTTGACAGTTCAAATGTGAGACAAATAAAATGAAAACCGACTATGGGGTAGGGAGCATCCAATATATCGATTTTTATCAAAATCGGACAACTTTGAGATTTTTTTGACAGCTGTCAAATTTGACAGCTCAATTTTTTTTCTTTCATTTTAATCCATGGCCATCCTATATATAGGTTTTTATCAAAATCGGACAACTTTGAAATTTTTTTGACACCTGTCAAATTTGACAGCTCAATTTTTTTCTTTCATTTTAGCCCATGACCATCCTATATATCGATTTTTATGAAAATCGGACAGCTTTGAAATTTTTTTGACAGCTGTCAAAAATTCGAGTCATGCCTTGCTTTGCTTTTTAGAGTCTCAAATACACTAAGATTTTCTAAGCCAGGTTTGATATCGATGTCATATATTCATTTTCTTAGTGTCTCTGGGTCTCTGGACGTGGAAGGCAAAATAAATTTGTCAAGAGCGTCTTGTATATTTTTGGGCGAGAAAAGTATATCGCCAGACATTTATATTTAAATTCATCAGTTTCTTCCTTTAGCTGATTTGTTAATTAGCGAAATTTGAATATTAACAGAATTTGCTACGTCCATTGATGGACATAATTTGTACGTAGCCTCTTTATATTGCTCAACAGATATTTTATTGGGTATTTCTTTCATTCTTGTTTGTAACTCCTGGCACTCCTGGCATGTTTTTTAATTTTAATTCTCTATTCTCTACAGTTAAATGTTTAATTGATTTTATTTATTAGTTTAGATAAAAGTATTGTGTAAATAAAATTCAGTTTCAGTCAATTACAGTATATTTTTAATACGACCCTGTCTATCAATATTTTATTTTCTGGGAAATTTTTTGATACGTTTTAATCCGGCCCTGACTCGGCACCCATAATGGTGTTTTCAAGGTCAAATTTTATAGAAATTTTAAACAATGGAATTTGGGCAGAGTTAGCCTGCCGTGTGATTTATATGCCGTGGTCACTAGGGCATTCAATCCCGAAAGAAATTTTCAATCCCGGGATTTCGGGATTATAATTTTTCGATCCCGGGATCCCGGGATTGGTCCCGGGATTCACGAAAAAATTAATTACGTTGGAATTATATTATATTTTCTTTCTTTACAAAATTTTATTGAACAAAAAAAACATTAACATAAATTAAACGTCATCCCCATTACAAAACAACATAACATATAAGTTTATTTAACAAAAAAAAAACATAAAAGGAACTAAAATATACATTTTTTATTTAATTTACATAACCAATCGAATACAGCATAACACAGGATTACTAAGAGATACTAAAATAACAACTTATGCAGTAACAAAGATGAGGATCTAAACTTGGTATTTTTGGTTTTTGAAAAAAATTCTTTAAAAAAACATGCCGATCAAGAGTATTATCACTCAAACTAGATCTTCATCTCTTCAAACTTGATCAAACATTCAGGGTTGTTTATAAGCGCATATTGTACTATCATGAAAGACTTGTGTACGATTTAAATTAAGGAAAAAATGTAATGTTGAATCCCGAAAATCCCGGGATTAAAGAAGAGACAATCCCGGGATTTCGGGATTGAAAAAATGTCCGGGATCCCGGGATCCCGGGATTGAACGCCCTAGTGGTCACAGTGTACATTTTTTAACATCAACGTTTTATTGTTATAGACGCTATACGCAGAATCTTGTTAAGAAAATTATACGACATTGTAAAGGTTTGCAGGGACCTTCCAGCGTTTAACTGTTGATGTGTTTAATGTCACAGTTAATATACTAAATAAGATATGTTTCTCTCGCAACAGGCTATTTTATCTGAGCCGCCGTAACCGCTTATTACCTTTTGTACTGTTATTTTCTCACATAGGTATTCTTCCAGTAACTGGCACCGTACAATAATTTCATGTTTCTTACTGCTACTATTTGATATCACAAAACAAATAATTACAGTGTGCAATTACGGATTTCTTCGCGTTTCGCATTTTACTTTCTAGTTAACTGTCTTTGTTAGCGCTCGCCATAAACGATTGAAAGTAAAATAGACAGAGAATAATTTGTAGCTACAGGCAGTTTGTGACTGCGTCTTCTGACTTGTTAACTCCTAACAAAACCAAAATTGACTGCGAACAATATACTATCGTACTAACCGTAAAAGAATAACTATAAGCATAACTATTATAACTATTTAGTAGGACAATAACTTGGGTATTTCAAAAGGCCCAAAGAAAACAGTTATGTTTTATGCGAAGTTTCGCGACTTCATTGTCGCGTCTTCAGGCACTATAGGAGAAGCACATTTAATACTACAACAAAATCGAATGTAGAATGTTTAGGAGGTGAATATGAAATAATACTGCGTGTATCTGCGAAACCATTAAAAACTCGTTGGCCGTGCTTCCAAAAATCTTTCAGCTTCTTAGCGCCACATTTGTGGAATAATATTTCTAATAACTTTAAATTTCAATGCTTTACAGATTATAAAAAACAAATCAAAAATCATTTACTAAACTCGTAAAAATTATAATTTCTTTGACTTATTTGTGAGGTTCTTGTTCTTCTCATATGCCCGTCATTGGTTGCTGTTCCAGATTTTACACTGTTTCGTTATGCTTCTCTGCTTATCTCCGCTAATCCCTGATAAAATTGTATTTTTACTTCTTTATTTGTTTAATCTCTGTTTATTTTTATAATTTAATTTATTTTATTTTGTTTTTGGGGTCGCACCACTCTGGCACTGGTGTCTTTGTATCGGTTTTTTAATCCCTTTAGACACATATTTATAAAGAATAATTAATAATCGGTAAAACTTAATGGGGTTTAATAAAAAAAATTTGAATTTGAATTTGAATTTTGAAAAGTGAATATTTCCAACAAAAATAAAGCTGATGAGATGAACCAAAAAAACAAACCATCGAGAAAGGATGTACCTAGATGATAAAATTATTTTTAAATTTCTTGCTGTTTTAACATATTCCACAGGGTGTTTCAAACTTTTACCAAAATGTCAACATTTTGTTTTCCCTCGTATAGTTAACACATGGGGTTCATTTTTAATTTAGAAACAGATACTAAAAAGTCAAATAATTTAGTTACACACTGCTTAAAAAATCATCAAAATCGGAACAAAATATATTAAACTTTAAAATACATCAAAGTTTTAAGGTGTCCATTTTTCGTACCGGTGAATGTATAAACTATACATTTTAGTCATATACTTTTCTAATGAAACTCGCCTTTATTTCTTTACTAGAATCCAAACATCAATTAATATATAGGGTGTTCCATTACAAAAAACATAACTTTGATGTGTAACTTTTTTTGGGGACACCCTGTAGAACTCTATATAATTTTAGAAAATGTTTTAAATTGACTTACATAAGCTCACAAAATTTCACTTCAATACAAACTTTTGTTGTCCTTGCAAAAACCGCGTCGCATATGAAACGCCACCCTGTATAATCTGGTATTAATCAAAATTTCAATGATTAGAATATAAACAGAATGGGTATAGCTTATATGCATTAGATTCATTTATTTGAATAATTTTACTTAGAAAAAGAATTAAAAAAATAAAAAAAAAGAAATAATTAAGAATTTACTAAAATTACTAAAATAAAAAATTAAAAGAAGCGAAAAAAAAAAATGGGTAAATATTTTAGTATTTTATCTATAAAACACAATACAGAAGGTTTCACATATAATAATACATTCACAGTAATTGAATTCGGAGGTAAAAGTATCTGGGCACTCTACTATATATGTTAAAAAAAAGAAGCTAAACAAAAGTCAAAAAAGAATTGACATCTATACTAATATATAAAATCCTTAAGTGACTGACATACTGATTAATCACGATCCTGCTCAAACCACTCAACGTTAGAAGCTCAATTTTGGCATACAGGTTGATTCTAGGGTGTAGAGGTTCGATAAGAAGCAATTTTTCGAAATTCCAGTTCCAAGAGGGTGAAACCACCCCTCAAATATTACAATATTTTTTATTTAAATAAGGGTCAAGTTTCCGAAAAAACGCTTAAACACGTATATTTTATTTTGTTTTTTACATATTTTAAGATTTTTTAAAAATGTATACAGGGTGTTTCGAAAAATCTGGTTATTGATTAATCACGATCCTGCTTAAAGCGCTTGACGTAAAAAGCTGATTTTTGGAAAACAGATTGCCTTTAGGGTGTAGAGGTTCGATAAGAAGGGATTTTTCGAAACTCGAATTCTAAGGGGTGAAACTATCCCTCAAATATAATATTTTTTATTTAAAAACCGGTGAGTTTTTCGGAAAAACTCTTAAACACGTATATTTTTTTTGTTGTTTACATATTTTAAGATTTTTTTATAAATTTATACAGGGTGTTTCATAAAATATGACCATTGAGTCATTACGATTTTGTTTAAACTGCTTGACGTTTAAAGCTGATTTTTGGTAAACGGATTGACTGTGGGGTGTAGAGGTTCGATAAGGAGGGGTTCCTCGAATCTCAAATTCCAAGAGGGTGAAAATGCCCTTCAAATATTACAATATTTGTTATTTAAAAAATGGTTAGTCTTTCGGAAAAACGCTTGGACAAGCATAATTTATTTGGTTTTTTTACATATTTTGAAATTTTTTAAAAAATTATACATAAATAAAATTATAATAAATTTGGGTGTACCAAAAAGTTAGGTAATTTTTTAAGCACGATTCTGCTTAAACTGCTTGACGTAAAAAGCTTATTTTTGGCAAACGGATTTTTCGAAGGTCAAATTCGAACGAGATGAAACTACCCCTCAAATATTACCAGGTTATATAATCATATCGCCATATTGTTTTTTCTCATGCTGACATAAATGTGAGAAAATTTTATCCAGTTTGTATGTTAATGGAAATTCTTGCTTTGCTTTATCATCACCATTACAAATGATTAATTCGACGCGAACGAAGTCGCTGGTACACGCTAGTAATTTACTAAAATCATTCGATAATTTCTTTACCACCAGTACAAAACCCTAAAATCCTCTGGAACAGTACCAATTATTTCAATAATTGTTGATAGCTCCTTTTAGCAATACAAGAAATAACATAATTGTTTCTAAAATAAAGAAATATTCCCAAGTATGTTAAGTTGGCGCTATTTTCCCTTTATAATTAACTCACCATCTTTAAGATTATGCAACAACGGTCGTCTACTCGGCGAAGCGAACGAGAATTGCCCATAATTTATCACTAAATAACTCGCAGATTATTGCGTTAAAAGTCAATTATAACGAGATCGCGGCTCGATACAGCGTCGCTAACCATTTTTTAGGCCGACTTCTTTCAAATTCTTATATAATACGTGTGGATATTAGCGCTTTGCATCGTGCGCTCTCCGTAACAAATTAGGCGTGAAAGAATCTAAAATGCGTCCGCGGCAAAACCAATAACAATTATAGACGAGACCTAACGATAACTATTTTAACGTGTTTCTAAATGGGAGCAAAACGATTTTTATAGGCGATAGATTTAGATTGAAACGAGAGTTATTTACTGTTTTCAAATGAATTAGTTATTAGTTATTTATTAAAAAAAAATCGTCTTGTTATTTATTATTTCTGGTTATGGTAAAGTAAAATTTATACTGTAGTCTGTAGCAAAGTTTAGTTTACGAATTTGGTTTGGTTTTTCTAGTTTTAATTGTCTAAATCCCTGCGTAATAAATAATAGTTGAATGGGCCTAACCAAACCAAATCAAACTATGCTGGGTGCTAATAAAAAGAACATTGCTTTTAAATAATGTCCGTGGACCATACTTTTGTTGATATCGGGCCAATTAATAATTTTCCTAAGCGGATATATTGATAATGTTACCAGTATTACTCATCAAACAATACTACAGTTATATTAATCAATTAAGACCGCAAACAAATATATCATTTACAATTTTATATATTAATTCATTATAATAAAATTAAATCATAAAAATATTGTAATTATATTCCTGCAGTTTAAGTGAAAACTTTTGTTCCTAAATATCTACTATACATATAATAAATGCGTGTTCAAATATTAATTCTGTGGATATATATCATTATAACATAAAACGAGATGTAATTAACGAAATATCATCGTAACAACAGCTATTTTAGAAACGTCTAGGTTTACTTATTTCAGTGAGATTTATGAAAAAAAAATCCTTTGCCTTGGATACAGATACCGCCACGTTTTGGAAATAGCTCAAAACAGAAAAAAAATTAACGAGGCAACAAAAAACGCAAAAAAATCCCCCTCGCCCTCCTCACGAGTAGTTTTAAGGCGCTTTTAAGGAAATAAATCGAAATGCGTCAAAGTTGCGGGCGACAAAAATTTCGTCGCAAGGTCGCATTTAATGCGACCTTGACATGTTTCGAAGAGTTTCTCGCATAGTGCAGACGCTGTTTTATGCTGAAAGTACACACTCGCCGAGGCGACCCGTTGCCGACAAAAAATTAACGGTATACACCCAGTTATTGGTTAGAACCGTCCTTTTTTTTTCGCGCTTCGGGTCGCCTCGTCGAGTGTGTACTTCCAGTATTAGCAGTATAGCTTGTATAATTTTGTTACATATTTATATTATTTTTTTTTCTTTCTGTATACAGGGTGCTACAAATTCTAGGTACGAGCATTGGTATCTCAGTAAGCGTAATAGATACGAACATGGTTAAATTGGGGCAAAGTTGCGCTTTGGGATGTTCACCAAGATGCCATCAAAAAAGTTTTAAAAATTTCAAGGATTGCTGAGTTTTTTGGAAAAAACTGATTTTTTTGAAAATCAATTTTATTTTTTCCTGTCGTTACTTATTAGAAAATCAAAAAACGAATTGCACATTTTCATAGCCACTTTATTAGGGCTATCTGATAGTATTTTTAGATTTTCAAATTAGGTGATTTTGACATACAGAGGCAAACTTAATTTTTTTAAATACGGACCTGCATTTTTTATTTCAGATTTTGAAAGAACTCGGTCTCCTGAGTACAATGATATGCTACACTTAATATTTTTTTTACATTGTTTTGACATTTGAACATATTTATTTAAACTAATTTCAAGGCCGGCTCTGTTTTTTTTAATATTTAATCTATTCATCGTTACAGTATTGATAAGCTTTCAAACTTAACAATGACGTGGGGTAAAACATTGAATACGGAAAATCAAATGCAATAAAATAATATAAAATAATTAATATAAATATAATATAATATAAACAATAATCAAAGCATTTTCCCGGAAGACTGGCAATGGTAGAGCCAATTCCCTGGACTGGAAATGGTAGAGCAATATAAAGTCCAGCGAGGTTCCTGGACCTATCGTCAAGAGGCTACATTACTTGACGTCATTTGTAAAAGTGAAATCAATCCATCTCAACATTTACAATAAAGAGTACAAAATGCATTCGGAAGTATAAGAAGAAAAGTTCAAAGAGCTATAAATAAAATTGAATAAAAAATAAATTTGTGCAATAGGGAGGGTTAGAACCCTTTCGAACATGTAGAACATTAGAAACTAGTTTGTAGAAGTTGATTTATTTATAAGACCTACGATTAATATTATGCATATTATTAGATCGCACACTGAGATTTCAAATTCACAATAAAAAAGTTAAAAATAATATCTTTAAATTTCTGACCTGGATATTATTTATTTGAATCTTCCAATTGGCTCGATTTTCCTTATTCAATGTTAATTAGCGCTGATCAATATTGTTGCGATGAATATAATCAGATTAAATAATTTAAGAAATCAGAGTCGGACTTGAAATTATTTTAAATCTAATTAAATAGTTTTGTTGTTGTTAAGGTAACCAAAAAAAAAAAAGTATAAAGTGTGGCATCATTGTATTCAGGAGACCGAGTTCTTTCAAAATCTGAAATAAAAAATGCAGGTCCGTATTTAAAAAAAAAATTAAGTTGGCCTCTGTATCCCAAATTATCAGCTAATTTGAGAATCTAAAAATACTATCAGATAGCCCTAATAAAGTGGCTATGAGAATGTCGAATATAGTTCTTTGATTTTCTAAAAAAAGTAACGACAGGAAAAAATAAAATTGATTTTCAAAAAATCCGTTTTTTCCAAAAAACAAACCAATCCTTGAAATTTTAAAACTTTTTTGATGGCATCTTGGTGAATATCCCAAAGGGCAACTTGCCCCTATTTTACCATGTTCGTATCTATTACGGTTAACGAGATACCAATGCTCGTACCTCGAATTTGTAGCACCCTGTATATTTAACTTTTGATAAGTAACTTTTAAAACAAGGCACAACACAAGACCTATAGTCTTAGGTGCCTTTATTAACAACTGTTGTTAATTTTAAGTACTAATTTAAAAGTCAATAAAGTTTATTACTAGCGTATGTACGTGCAATCAAATTTACAACTAGAATAAAAACGTTTTAAAGACTCTTACTTAAAATGATTACTAAAAAAATCATTTAATTTATTGATCTATTGATTAATAGATTAAAACCAAATGAAATTAGTTATACGAAATTGACTGTACAAATATAATTAAATAAAACAGTTAAATAACCTCTGAAGTATTAAGAAAATATTAAAAATTTAACGATTTAGTCTAACAGGATATTTTTAATTGATAGGAAATTTTCAGTATGAATTTTCTCCCTATGCGATAAAAATTATTTAGAAGCAGGAAAAATTCTTTGAAGATGAGATTCAAATTATATTCAGTAAAAACTTCCATTTACACTAAACTCAACTAAAAGTCTGTATTAATTTTGTGAAAATTTAAACTGTACTTAAAAACAATTAATTTTATTAAAAATATACAGGATTCTCCGAACTGTTATTCCGGAAACTTCGGCAGCATATTCTGGAGGTAAAAATAAGTAAAAAGTTCGTATAAATGTATGTCTTAAAATGCTCAGTTTGGAGATACAGGGTGTAGAAGTTTCATTTTTATTTCGATTTTTCCAAATAATTATTGAAGTAACGTCAATATTTGGATGAAAATTGGTGTCTGGGTGTTTTTTGACATAAGAAATTTGATTTTGATGTCAATATGGCCCATTTTGCAGAAGGCGCCACCTACATGTGTTTCAACTTTTTTCAAGAGTAATAACTTTTCGTCCGTACCTGTATAAAACTAATGAGTAAAATATACATCTCCGTGACTTTTACGCAAAAAAGTCTCTTGGTAAAATCGCTACGAGACTTGTAATCAATACATGTCACGATTGACAAAAAATATGTGGAGTAGATAGTTATTTGACTGAAATAATAAATTTGGGAAATTTTAATTTTTAAATTAATCATAAATTTTCTGTGAAAAAATTATGATTGTTTCTGTGGAACTTTTCGCACAAAACATTTCAAATTTATGATTTCAGTCTAATAACTATTTAGTCAACATGTTTAATTTATGTCAATGATGACAGGTATTGATAATTTCGATTTCAAATATCTCGAGAACCCTTACTCGTAGCGATTTCTTTCAAGAGACCTTTTCATTCGTAAAAACGTCGTAAGTGTATATTTTATACTCAGTAGTCTTATAGAGGTTTGGTTTGTTTATAAAAAAATATATAAAAGTTATTACACTTCAAACTAATTAAAAAATATGTAGGTGGCGCCCTCTGCAAATAGCAGTCATATTGACATCAAAATCAAATTTATCATGTCAAAAATCCGGGACACCAATTTTCATCAAATATTGAGGTTACCTCAGAAATTACTTGGAAAAATCGAAACAAAATAAACTTCTATACCTGTGTCTCCGAAACTAAGCATTTTTAGGACATCACCTACTGAACATTTTTACTTATTTTTATCTGTAAAATATGCTGCCGAAGTTTCAGAGTCAGACCACCTATATATATCCAGAGGATTTTCTTAATTTACAGTAAAGTAGATATTTTAGAATTTATTTTTAAACACCTTACATGAAAATGGTTCATCTTATGGTTCCCACACTATCAGAATCTGCCTGTTTAAAAATATGCCCACTGTTCCTATTTTAAGCGTAACAACATAGCATCTTGAGCAAAGTTAATAGTAATTTCGAACTCCCAATTAGGAAATTAAGGAAACGATAGAGTCGGCCCATCCTCCTCTTCCTAATTAAAACTCATTTCGCTCAGCTAATTAAACGGGGCATTTTAAACGGAGATTAACGCTAATGAGTCCTGAATCTCGTGTACGATCGGCCGCTCGGTCCCAGCAATTGCAGCCGGAAAAGATAATTTTAATCGACTCTGTATAATGTTGCTGATTTTCGTTCTGGCGATAGGTGTATGGTACGGCTAAAGTGGTTACTTTGGCTAGCTTATATAGTCTATAGCTAGAAGATATACAAACTATCAAAATGTCTGCTTGTTTGGATGGAAAGTTATATTGCATTGATATTCACCAATATAAATCAAAGATATAAGATTGGATTTTAGAAGTTGTGAGAGTGATGGGATCGTTGGAGGACTTTAAAGCTACAATTTAAAATCATTTTCAAAATGTACAGAGTGTCTCAACCCTCTCCTGTGGTTAAATAAAACATCCATCCAAACAAAGATCAGGATTTACAAAGCAATCGTAGAGCCAATTTTAACAAACGGTGCCGAATGTTGGCAATTTACAGCAAAAGAATGAAGGATGGTCGAGTCAGTGGAGATGGACTTTCTCAGAAGAGCATGTTACATATCAAGGATGGAACACATTAAAAATGAGGAGATCAAGCAAAGAACAAGGCGAATATATACCAGCACCGACAACATCGAATCGAGACAGCTACTATGGTATGGGCACGTATATATATATATATATATATATATATATATATATATATATAAAGCGGGGGTCCTACAGCTTCTGCCGCATCCCGCATTTCGACCTCCATATTGCTCGATTTTGCCATTCTTCCTGGTTAATAGTTCTGTCTCTCATATACTGGTCTACTCCATCTAACCACGTAGTTGTAGGTCTTTCTCTTTTCCTTCTGCTTTGGGGACGATACTCCATTGCCCTTTTTGGCCATCTTTCCCCTCCCATTCTTTTTACGTGCCCATACCATAGTAGCTGTCTCGATTCGATGTTGTCGGTGCTGGTATATATTCGCCTTGTTCTTTGCTTGATCTCCTCATTTTTAATGTGTTCCATCCTTGATATGTAACATGCTCTTCTGAGAAAGTCCATCTCCACTGACTCGACCATCCTTCATTCTTTTGCTGTAAATTGCCAACATTCGGCACCGTTTGTTAAAATTGGCTCTACGATTGCTTTGTAAATCCTGATCTTTGTTTGGATGGATGTTTTATTTAACCACAGGAGAGGGTTGAGACACTCTGTACATTTTGAAAATGATTTTAAATTGTAGCTTTAAAGTCCTCCAACGATCCCATCACTCACAACTTCTAAAAATCCAATCTTATATCTTTGATTTATATTGGTGAATATCAATGCAATATAACTTTCCATCCAAACAAGCAGACATTTTGATAGTTTGTATATCTTCTAGCTATAGACTATAAACTAGCCAAGTAACCACTTTAGCCGTACCATACACCTATCGCCAGAACGAAAAATCAGCAACATTATACAGAGTCGATTAAAATTATCTTTTCCGGCTGCAATTGCTGGGACCGAGCGGCCGATCGTACACGAGATTCAGGACTCATTAGCGTTAATCTCCGTTTAAAAATGCCCCGTTTAATTAGCCGAGCGAAATGAGTTTTAATTAGGAAGAGGAGGATGGGCCGACTCTATCGTTTCCTTAATTTCCTAATTGGGAGTTCGAAATTACTATTAACTTTGCTCAAGATGCTATGTTGTTACGCTTAAAAATAGGAACAGTGGGCATATTTTTTAAACAGGCAGATTCTGATAGTGTGGGAACCATAAGATGAACCATTTTCATGTAAGGTGTTTAAAAATAAATTCTAAAATATCTACTTTACTGTAAATTAAGAAAAATCCTCTGGATATATACAGGGTGGTCCGAACTCTATCCCGGAAACTTCGGCAGCATATTTTACAGATAAAAATAAGTAAAAATGTTCGTATAAGTGATGTCCTAAAATGCTTAGTTTCGGAGACACAGGGTATAGAAGTTTTATTTTTGTTTCGATTTTTTCCAAGTAATTTCTGAGGTAACCTCAATATTTGGATGAAAATTGGTGTCCCGGATTTTTTTGACATGATAAATTTGATTTTGATGTCAATATGACTGCTATTTGCAGAGGGCGCCACCTACATATTTTTTAATTAGTTTGAAGTGTAATAACTTTTATATTTTTTTTATAAACAAACCAAACCTCTATAAGACTACTGAGTATAAAATATACACTTACGACGTTTTTTACGAATGAAAAAGGTCTCTTGAAAGAAATCGCTACGAGTAAGGGTTCTCGAGATATTTGAAATCGAAATTATCAATACCTGTCATCATTGACATAAATTAAACATGTTGACTAAATAGTTATTAGACTGAAATCATAAATTTGAAATGTTTTGTGCGAAAAGTTCCACAGAAACAATCATAATTTTTTCACAGAAAAATTTATGATTAATTTAAAAAAATTAAAATTTCCCAAATTTATTATTTCAGTCAAATAACTATCTACTCCACATATTTTTTGTCAATCGTGACATGTATTGATTACAAGTCTCGTAGCGATTTTTACCAAGAGACTTTTTTTGCGTAAAAGTCACGGAGATGTATATTTTTACTCATTAGTTTTATACAGGTACGGACGAAAAGTTATTACTCTTGAAAAAAGTTGAAACACATGTAGGTGGCGCCTTCTGCAAAAATGGGCCATATTGACATCAAAATCAAATTTCTTATGTCAAAAAACACCCAGACACCAATTTTCATCCAAATATTGACGTTACTTCAATAATTATTTGGAAAAAATCGAAATAAAAATGAAACTTCTACACCCTGTATCTCCAAAACTGAGCATTTTAAGACATACATTTATACGAACTTTTTTTACTTATTTTTACCTCCAGAATATGCTGCCGAAGTTTCCGGAATAACAGTTCGGAGAATCCTGTATATTTTTAATAAAATTAATTGTTTTTTAAGTACAGTTTAAATTTTCACAAAATTAATACAGACTTTTAGTTGAGTTTAGTGTAAATGGAAGTTTTTACTGAATATAATTTGAATCTCATCTTCAAAGAATTTTTCCTGCTTCTAAATAATTTTTTATCGCATAGGGAGAAAATTCATACCGGAAAATTTCCTATCAATTAAAAATATCCTGTTAGACTAAATCGTTAAATTTTTAATATTTTCTTAATACTTCAGAGGTTATTTAACTGTTTTATTTAATTATATTTGTACAGTCAATTTCGTATAACTAATTTCATTTGGTTTTTAATCTATTAATCAATAGATCAATAAATTAAATGATTTTTTTAGTAATCATTTTAAGTAAGAGTCTTTAAAACGTTTTTATTCTAGTTGTAAATTTGATTGCACGTACATACGCTAGTAATAAACTTTATTGACTTTTAAATTAGTACTTAAAATTAACAACAGTTGTTAATAAAGGCACCTAAGACTATAGGTCTTGTGTTGTGCCTTGTTTTAAAAGTTACTTATCAAAAGTTAAATATACAGGGTGCTACAAATTCGAGGTACGAGCATTGGTATCTCGTTAACCGTAATAGATACGAACATGGTAAAATAGGGGCAAAGTTGCCCTTTGGGATATTCACCAAGATGCCATCAAAAAAGTTTTAAAAATTTCAAGGATTGGTTTGTTTTTTTGGAAAAAACGGATTTTTTTGAAAATCAATTTTATTTTTTCCTGTCGTTACTTTTTAGAAAATCAAAGAACTATATTCGACATTCTCATAGCCACTTTATTAGGGCTATCTGATAGTATTTTTAGATTCTCAAATTAGCTGATAATTTGTGGGATACAGAGGCCAACTTAATTTTTTTTAAATACGGACCTGCATTTTTTATTTCAGATTTTGAAAGAACTCGGTCTCCTGAATACAATGATGCCACACTTTATACTTTTTTTTTGTTTTGGTTACCTTAACAACAACAAAACTATTTAATTAGATTTAAAATAATTTCAAGTCCGACTCTGATTTCTTAAATTATTTAATCTGATTATATTCATCGCAACAATATTGATCAGCGCTAATAAAATTTTATGAAAGCATTACTGTTATGAAAACACACTTTCTGGTAATTTTTTCACTTTTTTTAAAATGAGTGGAAGGGGTTGAAATAAACTACCCCTATCATTCTTGTTAACGAAATTTAAAGAAAAATCTTATTAAACACATGCAAAAAATTAATTTGGATAGTCTAGTTTGTTTAGAAACTTTTTTATTTCTTGTATTTTTTTGATAAACTCACCGATTTGAAATTAAAAATAAAATGTAAAGTATTACATGTCAGGACAAAAACATTTTCTGATAAAGAATCTAGTGGGCTGCTGTAATTTTTTAGGAAAAAATCTAGTCGGCCGCTGTTACTTTTTTAGGATGTTCCTAATATTATTTTATTTGGCATTACTCTACTGCAATACGTTATTATCTAGATGATTATTATTATCGTTATTATCACTAGATTCTTAATCTAAAAATGTTTTTTGTCCTGACATGTAATGCTTTACATTTTATTTTTTAATTTCCAATCGGTGAGTTTTATCAAAAAAAAACACAAGAGGTAAAAAGTTTCTAAACCAACTAAACTATCCAAATTAAAGCATTTGCATGTGTTTGATAAGATTTTTCTTTAAATTTCGTTAACAAGAATGATAGGGGTAGTTTATTTCAACCCCTTCCACTCATTTTAAAAGTAAAAACATTACCTGAAAGTGTGTGTTTTCATAACAGTAATGCTTCCATAAAATTTCATTAGTCTATCTCTTTTCGTTTTCAAGATAAAAAATAAAAACATTATTTTTCCGCCATCTTTGTACCGCGATATCTCCCTAATGGTTGATTTTTGACCCAACGTTTATAAAGCAAACTACCCTTTATTTTGAACAAGGAATCACCCCCTAAAGTTTTTCGCATTTGTTTTGAAACACCCTGTATATAGAGTGTCTCATTTATTCCTTCAAATTTATGCAAAAAAGAAAGCCAAAATATTGTCAGAAACTAACGATAACAAATTTGTCGAGCACAGCCGTACCATCCTTTTCTCGAAGTTAATAGCGGCACTTTTGGCCATCCTGTAATTTCGTTGTGGATAAAGGAAGACTAACTACTGCTAACAACATCGTTTTCCAAGCGGCCGAGACAGTTGCATACCTGGGCTGCACCCTGACTAAAGACTGGGACCACTCTCCCATCAATATTAGTCATCATTATTGCTGTAATAATTATAACGACTTGGAAATTGCAAGATATGATATTCTCTTCTAATTAAAAAACTTTATTTTTTAGGGCACTGTTTAGATTTACTTAATAATCGGGATGGTAGATTATTCTTTTACAAATTATGTTTTTTTTGTGGGGAAAAATCTGCAAACCAGAAACCGTATGTGGTACTGTCGGGGTGGTTGAGGTACCTTACCGGAATATCCTTACCGCTTTGAATATCCCCCCGAGGAACTACATTTCGGCATTACTTCTCGAGGAGGCGGTTTTACTGCGATGTTTCAGTTACTTCGTCTAGCTTCTTTCTCTTTTGCATCTATTGGTGTCTCCATAAAAGTGTGAACACTATTCCAATTTTCTGGGGATCGAATCATCTCTGGAACTAGATCGGAAATCTTAATTTTTGGGACTCTTAGTTTTTCGTATAGAACTCTTCGTTCAGCTGTCGATCGGTTACATTCCAAAAGGGTATGCTCCACCGTATCAGTATCGGAGTTGCCATAGAGACATCTCGGGCTATCAGCTAACTTTATTTTATGTAGGTAATACCTGAAACAACCGTGGCCAGAAAGGAATTGACTCATGGCATAGCTCATTTCTCCATATTCTCTATTTATCCAACACTCTAGGTTCTTTATAAGTGTTCTAGTCTATTTACCTTTCCCATTTCTGTTTTGACTCCATCTTTTACACCATATTTCCAGAACTCTATTTCTACTTTCTTCCGCTGTTCTTCCTGAATGTTCTTGCCTTTCCATTCTTTCTTCAATTACTATGTCTATCGGGGCCATTGAGCTCAGAACTTGTGCAGCATCCGCAGATATTGTCCTGTATCCACGACATACTCTTATGGCCAATCTTCGTTGCACTGCAAGAAGTTTCTCTCTATGACTCCGAACTTTGCAGGTTTCTCCCCAAATTTCGGATCCATACAAAATTGTAGATGCTTGTACAGCAGCTAGCACTCGGCGTTTCGTTTGACCCAAGGTAGACCAGTTTGGCATAATTCTGGATAACATGGCCCCCTGTTTTTCTGCTTTCAAAACTTTACCATCAGCGCAACATCATCTGCATATGCTATGACTTCTACTTCTGCTGGGTATTCCATGCATATAAATTATGGTGCTGTGCAATTGCCAAGTCATTATAATTATTACAGAAATAAAGATGACTAATATTGATAACAATTTATAACAAAATGAGATCTCAAATGAGATTTACATGAGATCTCACAACTTTTTATAATGAAAGAATTATGTTGCGAGACTTGACTGCATTTTTTAGATTCTATGTTTTTGATGGGACACTATATTAATATTATAGTACTTCACCCGAATATAAAGAAAGTACAGAAAAGTCAAGCAAAATTAGGAAAAAAGTCAGGGATATGAATGAGTGAAATGGTCAAGGGAAACGAAAAAGGAAAGTAAGACTAACGCGTGGCACTTTCAAAATTTTAAAGTAATATCCTACTTGCATAGATATATAAAGGATTATTTTCTCGGTGTAGAACTAAAATCAATTTCGTTTTTCCGAACCGAATCCCGTCATAATATTACTTAATGTGGCAGAGGGCGCGGCTTCATCGTCTTAACGGTCAGCTCTAGTACCATCGGGGTACTAAAAGTTCGCGCTCCGATCCGAACCCGACTCGGACGATTCCAAACCCGTTTTTCCATACGCTGGGGAATATTAATTTCTTCCGCATATCTGTGGTCGCTGCTCGAATCGAAATAGATGCTACATCTTCTTCTTCGTTTTTTATTTCGTCGCTTTTTACGGCCCAGCTAATGAATGGTACATTTTCATAATGAGAATGTTTATCGGCCTAATGGACCCGTCGATTATTTTCATTTAATGATGATAGAAGGTGATTGGATAGTATTACTCATTATTTAGGGGTTTTAACTTTTGCTAAAAGATTATAACACTCCATTGATGTGCCTTAAACAAGAAATTTGGCAACTCTTTTATTCTATTTTTTATTTAATGGCATTCAATATTTATGTTATAACAATAGTATAATACCTACAGAAGTGTGTGTTTCTTGACTAACTGGAATAGAACTCACTCGAAGAAATTTCTCATGATTTACAACCGAGTAAGATCAAAGATTTTCCTTGATATAAGCAAGAACAATCTTAGGATTATCACGTGGTTTTTAACAAAACTCTGCGTCCTCAATGAGCACTTCGGTAGATTGAAGTTAAGAAATAACGGCGAATGAGAGTCAATTTTGAGATTCTCGTTCATTCTTTCGAATTTGTAAAAAACATAGTCAAAATGTTGTCAGAAAGTGATGATAACGAAGACTATTTTAACATATCTCCTCCATAAAAATTTATGAAGTTGCAGAAAAAGCAAATCAAATTTAGTTCCAGGAAAAGTAGGGGACGATATGAAAAGGAATTGATTGTATACGAAAACTATTGTGTTCAAAAAATTGGTAAGAATATCCGGTCGGAGACAGACTTGATGGCATTATTTAATGACATAGCAAGGTAGAAAAACTCATCTATACTCTACTAAGTATTTAGGAGCTAACATCAATAGTCAGTGCGACCCGAAAAGAGAAATATTTTCAAGAGTTGAGCAAGCGAGAAAAATCTTCGTGAGTATGAAATAATTTTTTACAACACCTCAGTTCAGAACTCAGAACTCGAATGGCCAGATGCTACATCTTCTCTGTGTTACTCTATGGATGTGAAAGCTGGACACTAAATTCACAGACCAAAAAGAGAATAGAAGCCTTCAAAATGTATGTGTACAGACGGATGCTGCGAATCTCATGGGTACAAAGGATCACCAACGATGAAGTACTCCAGCGCATGCAGAAACAAAAAGATATACTGAACACCATCAAGGAAAGAAAAATGCAAAACCTGGGTCATGTGATGATAGGTGATAGATACGAAATACTGCGCCTCATAATAGAAGGCAAAGTGCAAGGGAAAAGATCTTTAGGAAAACGCAAGAACTCATGGCTAAAAGATTTAAAGAGATGGTTTGAACGCTCGTTTGCGGAAATCTTCGGGCTGCAGTTTCTATAGCCACAATTGCCATTTGGATCACCAACCTTCGGCAGGAGAAAGAAGGCGTGATAAGAAGAAGAAGGTAGAAAAAGTCATCTACTCTTTGGGCTAGCTATTTGCAGGATGTGTTGAATTACTATTGTTAT
This sequence comes from Sitophilus oryzae, assembly GCF_002938485.1. Lineage (NCBI taxonomy): Eukaryota > Metazoa > Arthropoda > Insecta > Coleoptera > Curculionidae > Sitophilus > Sitophilus oryzae. The sequence goes on from NW_022147467.1 coordinate 1,782,670, forward strand.
TCAAATCATTGATTGGTACACAAATGCAACGAAAGAAAGTTTACCTAACAAAGTAAATTAGTAATTATAAATCATGTACTTCAAACTTATTGGTTCCAGTGCAACACAATCGTGTATAACAGTATATACAAAACTTGATTGGATAACCTCCACATTAAGACGAAAAAATACCATTTTTTATTTTGGTTTTATATACCTACGACGTGAAAATGAAGAAACTACTTCAATTTCAAAACACAATGGCAAAATAAAGTGTGGGAATTTTTTCCATTTCAGGTTGCGTAACGCTCGTACGCTGGGCTGGTACGATTTATTTGTATTGCCGGCCTTGCGGTACTACTTAACTGATATAGGTATGAGGCATTAATTCTAAATTCGCGCCGGCTGCGTAAACGTGTCTTAATCAAAGACGGAGAAGTCTGGTTCTCAGATTCTCAGACCAATCTGGTATAGATACACTCGGGTCAAATTGAAATTTAAATGAATTCTACTAATTTTGTGTAGCTAGAAATTCATTTTTTAAGGTTTTTTTTTACGAGGAGTGTCTCACTTGGGTAAAAATGTACTTGTACAACGACTGCAGAGAAGACTGCCTTATGATGTCTGCCATATAATTATTAAGTTGGAGTGTCGACTGTCGTAAAGCTTCATTCAGAACCTCGCAATTAGTGGAATAAATTAGTGGTTTCAATTAGCGTAGAAGTTTGTTCCTTAAATTTCAATGTAAGCATTCAGAACGTCAAAATTAGTGGTAGACATTTTCAATTAGTAGAAAAAGTTATCAAACTTTTAACTTTTCCACTAATTATATTTCAAAATTTGCGAGAAATGTCATTTTGGCCTTTGATTATTATCATCCCTCAAGAGAAATTGTGGTTAGAAATCAAAAGTTGATTGTTTTATACAAAAGTTTTATAAGCTAAAGATTAGGCTTTCTCTATGGATACAACTGACTAACGCAAGCTGTTGCTAGAATATTCTATTCATTTCAATTGTGTTTTTTAAATATTGTGAATGATCGTAAACTAAAAAGTTTAAAATGTAATTGAAACCACTAATTTATTTCACTAATTGCGAGGTTCCGAATGAAGCTTAAGACTGCCAGCGACTACCATGAAAATGGACGTGTAATTCCAACATTGAGCCACCTCTCGCGAAGATATTAATCTTTAGGCGTTGATTGAAAGAATTGGAAAGATAGGCAACCTAATGGCGAATGCGTGGCAAGGCTGATTTGATTTCCTCTTACGTCTCAAGTGTTGTATGGTAGAGCCACCACTCGTTCTGCGGCCAACGCAAAAAACACTCATTTTCTCTAATTCGGCCAGTGAAGGCATATTGAGAACGATGTGGAACTGAAAGCGACACTGTTGCCAGGTTAAAATGTGTAATATCTGTAATACGTTTGACAAAAACAACTTTGGATGAAAAATCCGCGTTTATGTATTGAAAATTTATTAAACATTGTTTCTTTCCTTTATACTACATCCTTTATACTACAGTTCCTAATAAGCATACATTAGGTCAACATTCTAGTGCAAACTATTTTTTAAAAATGTCGATCTTAATTTTGGTTCACCTTGTAGTAGCAAATATCTTTGTATAGAAAAATGGTATACATGATTTTCTCCTACTTATTGATTTTACGTCTTGGTTATTAGATGAAAAGTGTAGCAAAAATATGAAACTGTCAAGTCTGTATACTGAATGTACCCGATCAAAAATTTAGTTAATTTGTTTATAAACGGTTGCTTATTCGAATATAAATATTGATGATTTACTCGTTACAGTGAGTCACTGATTACTTCACATTACTCTATTGCAAATAGTTTAAAATATTAAAAAGAAAGTTGGTATATTTCCGTTTGTTGCATACATAACAATAATAGAAGAGCTTTCATCAAATTGAGGTAAGAAAACAGTATAAATATATACATTAATATTTAAATCAAACTATACAGGGTGAGTCTTAAATAAGTGCAAATATTTTTAAGTGTTGTGTATTTCAAATTCAAATTCAAATTCAAATTTCTTTATTAGACCCCATTAAGTTTTACAGAATAATATTAGTATTAATAAATGTGTGTCTAAAGGGATCGCACCGCGATTAAAAAACCGATACAATGGCACAAAGTGCCAGAGTGGTGCGACCCCAAATACAAAATAGAAATAAATTAAATTATAGGAATAAACAAAATTAAAAAAATTAAAATTATATAAAAAAAGTGAAAATATAATTTTATTGGGGATGAGCGGAGATAAGCAGAGAGGCATAATGAAACAGTGTAAAAACCGGAACAGCAACCAATGACGGGCATATCAGAAGAACAAGATCTCACAAATCAGTCGAAGAAATTATAATATTTACGAATTTAGTAAATGATTTTAATTTGTTTTTATAATCTGTAAAGGATTGAAATTTAAAGTTATTAGAAATATTATTCCACAAATGTGGCGCTATGAAACTGAAAGATTTTTGGAAGTTAGCTGTTCGGTGTTGAGGAATTTTAAAATAATGCACTTGTCTAGTCGAATGGTCATGGTCAACGTAGTGAAACAATGAGAACAAATAGGGAGGCTGCTCTGTAGTTAAAATTCGATAAATGAATGTCATTAAATGAAATCGTCGTCTGTTAGTCATGGATAAAATAGATAAATTTTTAAGATGTGGCGTTATATGATCTCTAAAAGGAGTGTTAAAAGAAAACCGTAGACACGAGTTTTGAAGTATTTGGATTTTTCTAGAGAATCTAGCGTTTATGGATGTACCATAAACAACATCTTGATGACCCTTTATCATCTCGATTTCGACCCCAGAAACAGGATTATGAGTTTTTTTTTTAGTTTTTAGTTAAAAAACATAATTTCTTGATAATATCACAACATAGGTAGTAGATTAAATTTACAAGAAAGAAAATCCAGAAAAGATCCAGAGGTTCTCAAAATTTAAGCAAAAAATCTTTTTTTTTGGAAATTTGTAAAGTACAAGAACTCCGTTATTTTGGACTTATAAATAATACTAATAAAAACGGTAAAGGGAAAATATGTTTATTTTATCGAGATCTACCAGCCTCAAAAATATTTGCACTGATTTAAGACACCCTGTATAATTGTGTAATTAACATGCTTACGGCTTTTAAGAGTTTTTATGAGATTTTTTTTCTACCTAGAATTCATTAATGATCTTCATCGTATTATTTTGACCTGACCCGGATTCGAACTCTGAATCATCGGTTCGTGGTCGGAAACTCTACGCACTGCGCTACACTGATAAAAAAGATAGACTTGAACTAAAGTCGTCATCGTTCTTGAAAAAAAAATTAGTGGCAAGAGAATTTATTTTAGCGTAAAAGAAAATATTTTGCCTGAAGAAAAACTCTCTTAACTCAAGAAAACTTGTTCTCTTGAAAAATTCGAAAATTTCTCTTGAATCTATTTTCATTCAACCAAGTGCACGTTACTTTGTTTTAAGGTAATAACAAAAATACGCTAGGAAGTACTTCATTCAAGAAACATGGCCATTTTTCCAATAGCTAAATACTCTTTTGATGAAAAATAATAGCGACACGCCAAAGAATATGACGAAGGACGGTATATACAATCAGTCGGCAGTCCGATCAGTCTCACGTCGCATTTCATAGGTCGCACATCATAGTACGCACGGGTTTTGTTGCTTGGAATTTTTCACTTGGAATTTTGCATAATTTGCTTTTTAAACGCATATCGTATAACAAATTAGTGATCGTTATTAACATGCATTTGTCATTTTTTATAGACAAATTTTAGGATATATGGATTATTTAAAGGAGTTTCTGAAAAAATGGAAATTAGAGCATTTATTTGCTATATTTGAAGGTAAGAGACATTTACCTAACGCACCTGTTTAGATAATGCATGCGTGACTATAGATAGAATATGTAATATGCCTGTAATATGTACAGACTTGTCTTAGATCAAAATAAATTTTAGTTGAGTCAATAGCATGCGCTAGTGGTTTAAGAAAAGTGTCTCTTTAATCAAGAAATGTCCCTTTTCAATCAAGAATTTTTGCATGAATCAAAGAGACTATTGTTCTTGTAATATTGTTGTAGCAAGAACTTCAGTGCATATTCATTTTGGGCCAAGAGTGAAATACTTTGGACAAATAGATTATTCTATTCTCTAAAGTAATTTTTTAAAGCTTACGAAAAGATTATTTAAAGTTAATGCTCTGGGTAAAGAAACGTCGTTCTTGGCCCTATTGAAAAGCGCCAATCTTTTGGGTCAAAGTCATATTCATTTCGACTGAGAGGAGATAGAGACATGTTCGATTTATATTCAATACTAGAATTTATAGGACTAAATCAACAAAAAATATAGGATCTTCTTCCGATGCGCAGTAGTGAACGCAACGGGTATCGGCAGCCAGACGGGCCGCATGCTGTTCCAGAGATCATAGTAAAAGATATATCAAAGAGCCAGCTTTCTTAAAATACTTTCTCGAAAACGTTGCTAGCTCTTAGACTATTAGTTTTGAGTCAATATTTTTTAATTCTCTTTCGTGTCGATTGCTGATTGAATTGGAGCCAGAAATGGCTCAAAACGAAATAAGTAAATTACCAACAGATATTCAGGCTGAGGCGACAAACTCCATATCAAAACTACTTTCATTTAAATCCCGAATAACTTATGACAAGGAATACAAAAATTTTCAAAAATAGAAGCAATTAAAAAACGTGCGAGAAGAAATAAAGTTTTTAACCTATCCTCGCTGTTAAAGTATTATTTAATCTACCCTTGCGGTTAAAGTACTATTCTAACTACTATTTTTGATAGATATAAGGCAATTTTAACAGTTGCTCTGGAAAAAATAGTAAAATACTGTTATCTCTTAAATAAATTATTCAATACAGTATCCAATAAAGAAAATCGCACCTAATACCGCCTTAAAACATTAAAAAGCAACAGGGTTTCACTTCCACTTCCAAACTATCATTATGTTTAATTATTTAAATTTGATTATATTTTCTTAGAGAGAGAAATTGTACTTATTAATCAATCGTATGCATTGATTTTGCTAAGTCGGTGTCCTTTATATTAATTAAATGTCACGTGTCTTTGTGGGTAAATATCTACATATTTCTAATATACGACAAAAAATCTGTCCGCTGGTTTTAAATCTTAGTGAAAGTATATAAAGTCAAAAAAATACCGCGAATAAATTAATTCATTTTACCTTAATGCATTGTTTTATTATTAATTGGTTGCTTTTATGTACTTGAAAGGTTGTGTAGTTACGTATTATTTACTGATAAATGTATTCCAGTGATGCCAACTCGTGGAAAATTTCCCGAATCGTGGAAAAAAGGAAATTTTAACCTAAAACATCACATTCGTGGGAAATTCGAAATTCATGTATTATTCGTAAAAAAATAGTTATCGTATACTCATTTTTCAGCAGAGTAAGTAAATACTAACTAGGCATTACCGCAACCGAATACATATTTTCGGTTGGTATCAGACGTTATTCATGGAGCCGCAGAGGAAGCATTAGGAATAAAAGCGAGACGAAAGAGCAGAAAGTTGTGGTGGACTGATGAACTTGAAAAACTTGTAGGGGTAAAAAGGGTACTGTATTTGAAATGGCTAAATTCGAAATCTTAACTAGACAAGCGCACTTATAATGACAAGAAAAATGAGGTGAAGAGAATGGTAAAAGAAGAAAAGCATAAAGTGTGGGATGACAAATGCAAAGAAATTAATACGTATATAGGCGGAAGAAGGAATACGGAAGTATAGAGATTTATAAAAACAACAACTGAAAAACAGGAGTCAGCCCCTATAGAAATAATAACCAACAAAGAATGGGTGAAATATTATTCCAAATTGTTGTCAGAGAACAGACCTGACTATCAAGAACCGCCACAGCCAGAAATAAACATTGAAGGAGAGGAAATCTACGTGGATACCAACAAAATAAAGACCGCTATAATGTCTTTAAAGAATGGAAGAGCATGTGGTCCAGAGGGAGTATATGCGGAACTCATAAAATCTGGAAGCAAAAAACTGTTTAGAATGTTAACAAACATAGTTAACCAGTGCTTAAATGGTCATCCAGTACCTGAACAGTGGAAAAAAGCATATATCTCCTCTATATATAAAAAGGGCTTAAGGAAGGATCCCAATAACTACAGGGGAATTTCGGTCACCAGCCTCTATGGAAGGATACTGAGGAACTTAATTGAAGAGGAATACTCTAGCTACGAAGAAGAAGAGCAGAATGGTTTCAGAAGCGGAAGATCATGTACAGATAATATCTTTGCATTGAAACAGATCATCGAGAAGAAATCTGCAATGAACCAGGAAGTTCATATAACATTCATCGATCTACAAAAAGCATATGATACAGTGCCAATAATAAAATTATGGGAAGTATTGCACGAATCAAGAATTAACGCAGCTCTGATAAAAGCTGTACAGAATCTTTACCATGGAGGAAAATCACAAATAAAAACGGTCAACGGTCTCTCAGAGGAAATTTCTATCACTAAAGGGCTCCGACAGGGTTGCTGTATATCCCCAGCACTATTTAAAATTTATATTGCCAAGGCCTTACATCTATGGAAAAGAAAATGTAACGGAATGGGTATAGAACTAAATGACATATGCCTATACCCCTTGCATTTTGCAGACGACCAGGCCATAATTGCAAACGACAAAGATGACATGGAATATATGGTGCGGAAAATAATTGAAGAATATGCTAAATGGGGTCTCACAGTAAATACAGAAAAAACAAAATACCTTTCAATTGGAGCTAATACAGAAAATCTTATTTTAGACAATAATATGGAAATTAGGGCATGTGAAGATTACAGGTACCTGGGATCGATATTTACAGGAGATGGAACGGACGATAGAGAAATAAACAACAGAGTAATACAGGCACGAAGAGTTATCAGATGCATAAATGGCATTCTATGGAGCACTGAAATTACAAAAAACAGGAAATATAATATATACGAGACACTAGTTAACAGCATATTACTCTATGGATGTGAAACATGGCGACTCACTGAAAGGAATAAAAGGAAATTAGATACAACAGAAATGGACGCGATTAGAAGAGCAATGAGAATTTCACGGAGGGATAAGATCAGAAATGAAGACATTAGACAACAGATGGGAATAGAGGGAACAATAGTAAATGATATAGAACAAAAACAATTAATATGGTACGGCCACGTTCAGAAAATGCACAATGAAAGAATTCCAAAACAAGTCATTCATTGGATACCACCTGGTAAACGAAAGAGAGGACGTCCCAAGAAAACATGGATGGAAGGAATAAGAAGGTCGATGAGCGAGAAAAATCGGACCGAAGATCGATGGGAAAATCGCACAGGGTGGAAGTTAGGCATCGGACAACGTCGTAGGACGTTCTGACCCGAATTTATATATATATCAGACATTATTCTTGTACCCCTTCCCCTCGAATACCATGGTGAATTTTAATTAAGTGCAAATACCAAACGATTGAAAAAAAGGGGTCAGCAATGGTTTGGAAATGAAGATCGCTGTTATTTTATTTGTAAAATTAGATGGGGAATGTTGCAAAGATCCTCATTTCAAAGCCAACTGGACGCTGTTTTTTTTTCGATTATACGGTATTTCTAGGGGTGGTATATTTCAATCCCAGAAACACGTCTGTACGTTTTTTTGTGCGAAAAAAATTTGGAAAGTATATTTCAAAATTTGTTTGAATTTTTTTAATTTTCAGTTAAGACCCGTAATATCTGTACTGTGTTGACTACAGGGCGAGTCTTAAAGAAGTGCAAATATTTTCAGGGTTGGTAGAGCTCGATAAAAAAAAACATATTTTCCCCTTACCGTTTTTTTTAATAAGTCTAAAATAACTGAGTTATTTTACTTCGAAAGTTTCCAAAAAAATAATTTTTTTGCTTAAATTTTGAGAACCACTGGATGTTTTCTGGGGTTTCAAATTATTAAAAAAATTCCAAATTTTCAAAAAAAAAATCCTGAAAAATACCTCATAATCGTGTTTTTGGGGTCGAAATATACTACCCCTAAAAATATTTGCACTTATTTAAGACTCACCCTGTATACTGGCTATGAGACCTCGTGGGAAATTTTAGAAAAAAAAATGGAAATTATGACCGTCTTGGTGGGAAAACCTATTTCAGAAAGTTGGCAACACTGGTGCATTCAAATGGAAAGTAGTTGGGATAAAGTTTTAATTATGATATACAAAAGCAATATTATTCACTATCATTAGAATTAGGTAGTGTATAGATGTACCGTACAATCGAAAATAAAACGGCATCAAAGACGAAAATGATATCGATGATCATTTTGGCGAGGTCAAGCCCTAGACATCATTTACTTGGCTTGGGTACCTATTCTTGACCACTCGCGTCTTCAAATATCACTTCCATATCCGAGAAAGCCATACAATGCATGAAATGCGTATACACAAATATACAGGGTGTTTCAAAACAAATGCGAAAAACTTCAGGGGCTGATTCCTTGTTCAAAATAAAGGGTAGTTTGCTTCATAAACGCTGGGTCAAAAGTCAACCATTAGGGAGATATCGCGGTACAAAGATGGCGGAAAAATAATGTTTTTATTTTATATCTTGAAAACGAAAAGAGATAAACTAATGAAATTTTTTGGAAGCATTACTGTTATGAAAACACACTTTCTGGTAATTTTTTCACTTTTTTAAAATAAGTGGAAGGGGTTGAAATAAACTACCCTTATCATTCTTGTTAACGAAATTTAAAGAAAAATCTTATCAAATACATGCAAAAAAAAAATTGGATAGTTTAGTTTGTTTAGACACTTTTTTATCTCTTGTTTTTTTTTGGTAAAACTCACCGATTTGAAATTAAAAAATAAAATGTAAAGCATTACAATCATGTCAGGACAAAAACATTTTTGGATAAAGAATCTAGTAGGCTGCTGTCAAACAGTTTTATTTCGTAATAATATCGTTACATTTTCTTCTGAACGATAACCTCTTAAAAATTATTTACCAAACAATTTTTAATTCTGTTTTTTAATTCATGAAAGTACAAAATAATAAAAAAGTACATATTAAAAAATAAAAATGTTTTTGTCCTGACATGGGGTAATGCTTTACATTTTATTTTTTAATTTCAAATCGGTGAGTTTAATCAAAAAAACACAAGAGATAAAAAAGTTTCTAAACAAACTAAACTATCAAAATTAATTTTTTTGCATGTGTTTGATAAGATTTTTCTTTAAATTTCGTTAACAAGTAGAATAGGGGTAGTTTATTTCAACCCCTTCCACTCATTTTAAAAAAGTGAGAAAATTACCAGAAAGTGTGTTTTCATAACAGTAATGCTTCCATACAATTTCATTAGTCTATCTCTTTTCGTTTTCAAGATAAAAAATTAAAACTTTATTTTTCCGCCATCTTTGTACCGCGATATCTCCCTAATGATTGACTTTTGACCCAACGTTTTTGAAGCAAACTACCTTTTATTTTGAACAAGGAATCAGCCCCTAAAGTTTTTCGCATTCGTTTTGAAACACCCTGTATAATATCCAAAACATACCCAACTGTAAGAAACTTTAACCGTCCAGAAACGCTAATTAAAATTAGTTAATTAAAATCAAAGACATTATAAAGATAGACCGAACATCTCATTCATAAATACTCGTTGGTAGTGTATCAAACATTCCAATGTGTCAAACAAGGACAAAAGAGACAGAGAAGTCTAAAATTTCCGACCCCGGCAACTAGGCGCATTTGGATTGTTCTAATGGCCAGTGGCGTATCGTTTTTTGGAACGAATTTAATTAGTAAAGTAAAAGTAAAGTAATTAGTAAAATTTTTACTCCATATTAATATACTACATTAACACTTTTTCGTTAGATGAGTTTTGTTATAAGGTCTAATATAATAATATAATTGATATCCCACATATACTTATGTTGAAACGTTAGTAGGTATAGTTTTCGAAAATCGTTCCAATGTCGATATTCAATTTAAACTTTCAGTTACTTCTATATAAACTTTTAGTAACTTTTGAATATTTACAGGGTGACTCTGGCTTCCGAAACAGTTCTATATTAGGTTTGTGGTTGGTGACTTTTCTTTCAATTTTTTTTAGAATATGGAGGCAATGGTAAAGCACATTTTAGACATTTTTGTAAACATAGGTGGCCGGAACATATTTTCAAACTAAAGTTGTAGATTTGCCATTAAATTTCTATTCCAGAAATACCTAGGGTTGCCACCTGTCCTTTTTTGAAAAGGACAGTCATTTTTTGGAATAACTTGTCCTTTTGACTTTTTTTGACTTAAAAAGTTATTATTATATATTTTTATTTACGTATTTTCCCTGAGAAAATTACCTACAGCAAACAGAAATATTCTTTTCGTCCAAATTTAATTAGAGATGTTATAAAACTTATAAATTTTTCTTGTTTAGAATAGGCAACATTATTTAGAACTTCCCGTTTATTCTCAAATGATAGTTTAGGTTTTAGTTTTACCTTTTTTGATCTTAAAAAGAACTTTTCAAAATTAGTAATTAGTAACGATTTAATTAGTTCGCAATCGATAGCTTCCTGTGAAGTACTGTGTAATAGTTGTTTAATTTTGTATTATTAATAACTTCCTATACCTAAAATCAATATTTAGTTTAATGAGAAAATTGTGTTTTTTTGAAAATATAAGACAAGATTTGACTTTCGGTCTTCTTCTCGTATTATGATGGCTCTGATACGAGGCAATTACCTTTTAGTCTCTCAATAGAAGGCATTTATCATTAAAAGTATCAAATCTGTGTGCTACTATATGGGATTTCTGTCGCATAATAATGAATATTACGTTTATTTACAAATCCATTACTTAGGTAGCTACATCAGACAATCAAATTTTATTTAAATGTCCCAATCTTCATGAACTGTATTAAGCATATGTATTGCGGTTTGAATCACCCTGTATGTTGACAAAAATATTTTGAAAATGTGCGTTACAATGGCCCCGATCTTATGTAAAAAATTGAAATAAAAATCACAAACCAAAAACGTAATAGGTAAAAAGCTTTTTTGGAGGCCTGGGTCACACTGTATATAGGTATGTATAAAACTAGTAGCCTAAAAATTATTTACAGTTCGTCCCATTCTCAAAAAAATAAACACACCGTACAAATAACTCTAGTAAAGAGGTATTTGTATTGTACGGTGGTAAAAAATTGTCTAAACAAGACCGAAGGGGCAGATATAAGATATAATAAAGCAATAAAATGTAAAAAAGGTCGGGTAAACACCTTTGTTTATTTGTTGAGCAAAATTCCTTTAGAATATGGTATATAATGACCAAAATATGACGCAATTAAAAAAAAATGTCACTTTCTGGCTTATAATAAAGTTTCAAATGTTACATTCAAATTTGTTATGATCTACAACAGTTAGGTAGTAATTGAGACGAATTATAATTCAATTACCGGCTACTACGTTCTTGTTTTAATAGATCAATTTTGAGAGGCTCCCTTGTGGGACGCCTATGTACGGCGATTACGGCGGAAATAATACCTACCTGTGAAAAGACAAATTCGGGTAATTTGAGCTTATTTTTCCACACATTTGACACTGTCGTAGCATATTGAAAATACGCAGATACAAAAGTACCTTAAACAAAAATAAAAACTGCTGAAAAACACTGAAAAGTTCACTTCGGACTTGATTCCGACTTCAAACACACCGTAAGCTAAACGTAGTACGCTATAACGGACCAAGGGCCCATCGCGAGGGGTGGTGGGACGGACGGCTCATTTCATTCTGGAAGACTAGCAGCGACGTTGCCAATAGTTCTAGACGTATCAGCACATTAAACAGTAAACAGGTCCTTTAATAGTAACGCATATATCCTCTGGTTAATAACATATTATTACGCATGCTTCTTTAAAAATAAACTATTAATTTAATTAAGAAATTGAGATTTATTGATATCCGGTGAAGGTTTTAAAGTCACTTTTTCTGCAAATCAAACTAAGTAGATAGGTGCAAATTTGAGATGTGGCAATGACGCCTTCTCTATCTCAGTTGGTTTTTACAGTACGTAGTCAACCTCCCATTGTTTGATCGGGTTAAAATGCACAATGTGAAATCTGTTCTTACTAAATCTATGATTAAAATGGTATTTTAGGGTTTCTGTGTTACGTAAGGGAATCTGACCCCTGCTTATTCCGTTTATGACATGGCCCAGTATTCGCAAAAGGACCACCTATAATCTATATATTAAAACGGTATATAATTTAGTTTATTAAGCAACAAACAAATTGAACAATGCCTAACCGACCAGCGTTGTATGGTACATGTAATTTTTCTAACAAACTCAATTATCGAAAGGTTACGCAAACAATGCCGGTGGTTCCACTCTCACTCGCCGTTTTAGATTTTGCGGAGAAATTTTTTGTAACCTCTGGCTGACCCTAGTTGAACCAATATATGAAGGAAGCTGAATTATAGATACTCAACATACGTATACGAAAAGCAACATTAACAATAAGTAATATCATAATTGATATCAAGATAATTCATTATGCACATGTATCAGCGGATTCAATTTTTCTTCAATAGAAAATCGCCAATACTTTTTTATCCACTTTATTTCTCAATCCAAATATAACTTTTAAATCTGCCATTTTTTCATTTTCAGTAAGATAATTTAAATAAGTTGTGGTGCATTGTGTTAGAATTTCCTGTTGTAATAACAGAGATTCCAACCTAAATTCTATACTGCAACCTAAGTTATACATTTTTCTGTAGTTATTAAATAGTATTATATACTAATTGCTATAACTATATCAAATTACTTTCCTTCCTATACATAATTACTTTAATAAGTTTTGTTTCTCCGAACAGTAGAAAGATAATCGCAAAATGAAATGAGTTTCCTGAGAACAAAATAAAATTATTAGTTTATTTATATAAATAATAATTGGTATACAATTGCGGTCCAATTAAAATTTTAATTTCATTTTTAATTTTATGACATAGAATGGATATTCTATATATTTTTAATTTATTGACATAGAATTGGAATTTTATGACAACACTGAATGGCACAAAAAATGGATACACGTTTTTACGTATTCTAAATTAAATATATTTTATTCTAGTGGACGGATTTTGATGACATTTTAAGCAATTTGTAGTAATTTTGGCGGAAGTTCGAAATACACTGTGTAATTATTTAACAAAGTAAGGAATTTAAAAAAACTTTATATCGTTAAGGTGCATTTTTCCTGCATAATTTATTTTTTAATTCATCTCAATTGCTGTTCTTGTTGGACATATTCCCTTATGAAGACGACTGTAACAATTAGTAACAATTTCAGCATTAAGAGACTGCTTATATTGTCCACATCAAGACACCTTTGAGATATTGTTTTCGTAATGTTTATTGGCAGTTACTTTATAGGATAGATGGCCCAGAAGTTGTAGCAGCTATTGTTGCTTTAATTGAACATGGTAGAGCAAGTCTGGACTCTAGACTTAAAACCATATCTACTAGAGTAGCTGCCAAAAAACAGTAATAATAATATGTTTTTTTCATGATAGCAAGATTAGAAAAATAATAAACTATATTTCATAGATGTGTTGATGAGGATAAAAAGCAAAGGTATGCTTTTAATGGTAAAATTGCTGCAAAACGTTACTGTCTTCTTCAAAAGCGAATATATCCAATAAAAATAAAGCTATTGAGATCGAAAGAACAAAGTATCGAAAAATAATATGCCTTAATAATATGATAAAGATAGATATATAGATAATATAGATATATAGATAAAATTTAGATAAAATATAGATAAAATTTAAAATTATTATTAGATAGATATATAGATAAAATTTAGAACATACTTATAATAAAGTATGTTCTAAATTTCTTACTTTGATAAAACATGTCACAGGATGTTCCAAACTTTCGCTAAAATAACAATATTCTGTTTTCCCTTGTATAATAGACAGGTAAGACATTTAATTTTTAATTTAAAATGGGGCTAAAAATTTAAATAATTTAGCTACAAAATGCTTAAAAAATCATCAAAATCGGTAGACTAGAACAGAATAGATTGGACTTTAAAATACAAGAAAATTTAAAGTTGACAGTGCATTATATCTATCTATGCACTGAAGATCAGGGTCAGGAATGCAAAGAATAATAAGAAATGTTTTGTTTATTAATCCGCCAAAAAAAGCGACTAAGATCGGAGAGCCGGAGAGCAGAGTTTGAACCTGAAAAAGTACGAAAATGCTGTTCTGAATAAAGCTGTTCAGGGTAGAAATAATACACAAAAACAAACCCTACCAAAAGTCCTCGAAAAAACTAAATTTCTTTAGATATTTCTTTTAATTCTCTTAATAAATGGTCATGTAACTGCCACTGTTGACGGGATACAATCAGGCCATCGAGCAAATCACGTAGTGCCCATTAGAGACAATGGAAAATGGGAAGTCGAGTCGTGTGTAACAGGGCAAGCGGAATGGTCACTGTGTTTTGGAAAATATTCCGGCATGTTCGGACTAATAACTGCCGGATCACGATCTGCTACGAACATGCTCTTAAATTTTATACAGGTATCGTTAGGAGAAACGAGACATTTCTGAGGTCCAGCGTTGTCAAATCGTTATCGGCATTGTTCGGAGGCCTGATTAAATTCTATGATAACACTGAAAACCTATATGCCCGTCCCTTGTGAATATATGGCGACACTTTTTTTTTAACTTTAAAATATGTCGCATTTACAGTAACTTTTACCCTCAAAATTTCATTCCAAACGCTTAAAGTACTTGGAAGAAAATTATAATAAATCGAAAAATATTAATATCTTAACACCCTGTAGCTACGAAACTAAGCAGAATCGGACCTATGTTAATATGAAAAATAAATCTTATTTTTATGTGGGGAATTTCACGAGAGATGGCACATGTTTTTTGAAACACCCTGTATAATTAATTATAAAAAAAATATTGAAAGAAAATTGTGTTAATCGTAAAGTTTTTTTCTAATTTGGTCATTTTGCTTTAAACGAAAATATAACTGTCTAATCTAAACTCTTTCTCATACCGATAAATAGCATTATATTGCATTTCTTGACCAAACTGATCACTCGAAAAAAGCGATAAACTTAATTAAGAAGAAGTAAATTATAATTAACACAGATAAAACACCATTGCCAGACACGACAGACGGTCGGTCTATAACTTTTGACGTGTTTAGACAAGACCGGTCCACATATCGCACCAATAAAGAGAAACACGATTGTTCTTCTAGCAAAGGCCGCATTGCCTGCAGTTGCATCATAATAACAGTTTTTTTAAAACGATCAAAACTATTTCGATTATTTTCCAATAGGTCTCTGTGCGATTCGTTTCGGCGCTGGTTCTAATAATTTTCTACTAAATCTAGGTTGAACCAGATACTAGCTTAGTACCAAAAAAGGTCACACGTATCAAATCTAATGGAATTATTAAATAAGAACGTTTTAACGATTTTGTACTAAGTAGACACACGAATGACATATTAAATTAAGCCAAAGCCTGTGTTGTCGTAATTTAGTATTATCTGTTATAACTATTAATATAAAATATATCAAGTCTGTCCATCAAATCAAGGCAGATTTCGATAAATGACATCCAAAAATGACAAAAAGTAAAATAGTATATTAAACGAGTTTCGAAAACGACGTTTTGCACAGGAGTTCGACTGTTGGCTCGAGCCGCAGGCAAGAGCCACAAGTCGAACGAGTGTACAAAGAAGTTTTCGAACGAGTTTTTTACGCTATTTTTTCTACGACTACAAATTAGCAACAGACTCACTCAGTTTTTGCCAGTTTTGTGAAACAATTTGCGATGTAATGATGACACTTTTCTGGTGGCTGCGTTGCGTTTGGCGTTTCAGCTAAACATTGGAGGTTAAAAATGTTAAAATTGACACATGTCGTGCGCTAAATCCTTAGCACATAACAGTTTGCAAAACGCCAACTTCAGATCGAGTTTTCCGTGTGTCAAACTCTTTAAATAAGAAGACTTAAGCCGGAGTCTCATGCATCCGAAATCCGATGGTACGACATCCGAAATTTGAAGTTATCCTGTGAAATAAAAAAAGCCTGTCACATACATCAACAGAAAGTTCGTTCCGAAATTTGACAGTTTTGACATTTAGACCTATTATTCTGCTGCATTGAATAGAGATCCATGTCGTGTATTATTGGAGAAACACTTATAAAAATAACTTCCTCCCCAAATATCCCGAAATTGCCCACTTCCCACTAAACTTGTTTTTAAAAGACAATGTTTTCAAAAAAACTGAGGTTAAAAAACACACGATATCGTACAAAGTTAAACAAAATTTAACTTTATACGACGTCGGACGATTAGTTAAAAATATCGGATAAAAATTGGTGTCAAAATATTTCGACCAATAGGAGCACCGTCGGATCGTCGTGTCATCGGATTTCGGATGCATGAGACTCCGGCTTAAGGAAGGAGCATAATGCTATTCATGTATTCATGCATGGTGGGCGGAAAAAACACTCTAGGGTGGGGATCCTTGACAGTTCTGTTTGACGATTCATTTGAAACATTTCAATTTGATTTGAAATTTTATGGATTTGTCAGTCTTTACGGAGCTTATTTTATGTTATTTATTATTTATTCTACTACTGATAGTTGTATAAAGGTAGTAAATCTAGATGGAAATTGTGGCAGAACTTAAATTAACAGTGAAACTATCGCGATTTATCGAAAAAGACTCTAAAATAGTTGGTTGTGTAGCGTGCGGTAATCTCGGCAAAAATCGAGTGAAATAATGGAACAACTTTTCGCTAGTAAGTGACTATATAATATACATACGTGTAGTAAACCGATAATTTATGAAATTCACTTAAATTAACTAATTATATATTTTTTCTTGCATTTTTGCTTTTATTTACTACTTGTCAAAGATTAGATGTCAAAGAATTTAGATACGTCAATTTGATTTACCAGATTTACCTGCTTCAGTAGCGTATCGGATGTTTGTGTTAATAAATAATTATTATAACTTACGTATTTTTATTAGAATTATATATTTTTGTAACAATTTTAATAACTACCAACATTTATTCGCAACGTCAAATAAAACAACATATTATTGAGTCTACCCCATGTCTACCCTATATCATAGTTTTACATTTTTTAAATAAAATTAAAACGACACTGATAAACCGGAATTTAAGTCGGCCATATTTGAGGCCTATCGCGGTGGACCTAAGATTTTTGATAGGCTCCTTTCTTAGTCTTCTTATTCAAAGGTCAAACTGCATTTTCTAGGTTAGTCGTAGAAAAAAGTATTTTAAGCTAAAGTTAACGTGCCATTTTTGCTGCTAAGGCTATTATTCTTCGAAATTATTTTTTATTATTTGAAATTTGTGTTTTGTTACTTTATTGGAAAATTCAAAAAATTATAGAATATGTTATGATTGTACGGGGTTTGTCAAAGAAATCAGCAGACGTGGGCTACGTCCAAATTTAGTTTTAGTTCGTTTTGTAAAGAAGATGCAATTTTAATTCTTAAATATATTATCTGCTAGGTAAATGCCGATCATCTTGCTTCCAAACCAAACCAAACAAAACATTACATTATCCCCTTGAGACGGACGCCAATTAATTGACATAATTTGCTAAAATTTTTGGATCTATAAGCTGTACTAGCTTCATTCCCATCACTAATATTAAACTTTCTAACACAGTATAGCCAACTATTTCAATCATTATTGATTGTTTCGTACTTTAATATGAAAAAATGTCTATCAATGACATTCAACCTTTGAATAAGAAGATTAAGGAAGGAGCATATCAAAAATCTTAGGTACACCGCGATGGGCCTCAAATATGGCCGACTTAAATTGCGGTTTATCAGTGTCGTTCTAATTTTATTTAAAAAATGTAAAACTATGACATAGGGTAGACGTGGGGTAGACTCAATAATTTGTTGTTTTATTTTACGTTGTGAATAAATGTTGGTAGTTATTAAAATTGTTATAAAAATATATAATTCTAATAAAAATAGATAAGTTATAATAAGTATTTATTACCACAAACATCCGATACGCTACTGAAGCAGGTAAGTCAAATTAACGTATCTAAATTCTTTGACATCTAATCTTTGACAAGTAATAAATAAAAGCTAAAATGCAAGAAAAATATATAATTTAGTTAATTTATTATTAGTTTTAGGGAAAATTAAAAAAAAACATGAAAATATGGTTGAATTTTTTTTGAAGTTCTAAAAATCGAAAGGCGTTACTATGTTAATATCATTTCGATTTCATTCTTTGATAGATGTTTCTTATTAATTTTTATTTTCTATGTATATTCTTCGATTTTGTTTAATGTCAGATTTTTTACTGTCGTTAAACTATCACATTTTCCGATAACCGATAACCATTATCATATCCTTTCCGTAGCATTGAACTAAATAAATTTTGTGCTTTTTTAACATTTTAAAAGAGCAAAAAATATGACGTTAATTAAAATTCTATCAATAACAATCTATCAATGAATGAAATCGTAATGATATTACCATAGGAACGTCTTTTGATTCTTAGAACTTAGACTAAAATTTAACTCTATTTTCATGTTTTTTTATTTTTTTTTCTAAAACGGTATGAAAATTGGGAAAGGTGTATAAACGGAATTAACCATTTTAGAACAAGCAAAAATTTTTATGAAGAATGTATTTTTCTCAAAATGTCAAAAATAAAAAAGTTTTTCCGCTTGGAAAGACAATCCGGGGACATACTGTATATTTTTTCGATCGATGGGACTATGGGACATAATTTGAGAGAGAAAGAGAGTATATTGATTCCGTGGTGATATTTTTCAAAATATTTTTAAATTAAAATTAGTTATTAAAAAAATTATGAACGCATCTTCAATAAAATAATAATTTTCTAAAATAAATATTAAATTAAAAACAATGTTTAAAAAAGTCATAATAAAGTCATCGATTCCGGTACTACCTAGAGATCATCCTTGTACTTGACATTTAACGTAATGGTTGTTTAGCAACAACAAAAAGCTTTTTTTCCGTTATGCGTTTACGAGCGATCATGACAAAATGCCGTTCAAGGCGTGATGTGCGACCGGCACAACTTAATTAAATAGTTCAGATCGTAACAATTAACTCGAATAAGGTTAAGCAGTACCGGCAACCTTGTAAGTAACACATGCGTGCGCAAAAAGACACGCGAGGTGGTTGTAAAAAAAACGAAGCGATCGACGGTTCGATTTATTTGTTGTAAGAAACTTTGTGATATAAATATAGCCAGGGTTTAGGTTACGCAAGTACCTTTCACCTGATTGGCATGTCTTAAACTCCAACGCAAAATCAGAAATGTGCAAAAACTTGACAGCAAAATTTATTGTTTTAATGTAATTAATTCATTAATAGTGGGGAGATGCTGGTTCGACCTTCTAAAGCAAGTGCAACTGCTTAAAAGAAATGTGTTCTTAATAAATAAATATATTTTTTTATTTCTTTCATAAAACAGAACCAATGAATTTTCAGTAAAACAAGTATTGATATTCTTGTAAATTTGTAAACGAATATTAGTAAACTAGATGGAAGTACAAAAATAATATAATCAGAGACTATAAAATTTCACACGCCAGTACACATGAGTAAACCCAACTATATAAAAGGACATAGCCCAATGCTGTGCTAAGCCCCGTCTACACATAACGTATTACTTATCAGGTAAGAGGGATTAAAGACTAGTGTATATACACTTGAAGTTTTACAGGTGGTTTTATCAATAATTATAGCATTATATTTGGTAAAGTTGAAAACACATGGAATTTACTATAAAATTGTATTCATGGTTTATACTTCTCTAAAGTCCAGTGGACGTAGGCCTCCCTCGTTTGCTTCGATAACTTCCTTATCTTGAGCTATATGCATCCAGTTACTATGAACACGCCTTAAGTCGTCATGCCATTTGGTTGGAGGACGGCCTCTGCTCTTGAATGCATCATGTCTTGGTCTCCATTCTATTATTTTCTCAGTCCATCGGTCATCGTTTATCTATTCAACGGGCCCTACCCAATTCCATTTTAAAGTAGGTATTTTCTTTATGGCACTTCGATATTCGGTACTTTGTCTCTCAGAGATAGCCCCAACATTGATCTTTTCATTGCTCCTTGTGTTGTTCTGATTTGGCTTACAGTTTTTTTGGTTAATGATATGGTCTCCGCACCCTAGGTTAGAACAGGTAGTACGCATTGATTGAATAAGTTTGTCTTCAAACATATCGGAAGTACCCCTTTGAAAATGTATTTTATTCGTCCATAGCAGGCCCAAGTCAGTCCTATTCGTCTGTTGATCTCGAACGTTTAGTTATCGCGGCTTATGCATTTCGTACCCCAAGTGCTTGGAAGCAGTTGGTTCTTCTATTTGATATTATCTTCTATTAAAAATGACAGTTTTGTTGTAAAACTGAATGATACCGTGAGTTTTCTGGGTCTTCCGTGTTAATGTAATTCAAGGTAAAACGACCAGTTTTTTCATCTAAGCACAAAGTTACACGATACGTTTTGACTGAACAGGTAAAACCCCCAGGTAAAACGTTATGTGTAGACTAGGGCTTTAAAAATCTGAAAACGGTTGGGGGTTGTACCATCTAAAACACCTTGCTAATTTATTCAAAATGAAGACAATGGACATTAAAAAATATGTTTATTTTAATTCCACGCTGTCTAGGTCACCATTAATAAAAATTGTCATTTTAGTTTTGACTTTGCCTTTCCATGTCATTTGTTTTTTTTTTTCATTTATAATTCTCAGTAAGATAAGTGTGTGTAAGTAAATATGCACAAAGATAAGGTAAAATAATGTGTACCTACCTACTTAGTATGTGTATAGGTAAATCTAGTAAATTATTCGGAGTTTATTTTCAATAACTATTCACATTTTTTTTTAAACCTTATCAAGAGATTATTACAAATAATATTAAATAATATTGAAAATACGGGGCATGGAAAATTACTTTAATAGTTGATATTAGATAACCATACTATGTAGGTATATCGTATGGTCGAAAAAAACGTCGTCAAGTTTTATTACGAATGATGATACTGGGTGTCCCAATATTCCGTGGACATAGACCTACCATGTATTTTTGGACTAAATTCTAAGTTCTAAAAATCAAAGGCTGTTTCTATGGTAATACAATATGGATATTATTTCTTGATAGATAGTTATTATTAATTTTGATTAACGTCATACTTTTTGCTGTTGTCAAAGTATCACATTTTCCAATAACTCTTATCACCCTTTCCATAGCATTGAACTATATAAATTTTGTTTCTCTTTAACACTCTAAAACAGCAAAAATATGACGTTAATTATATATATATAAGTCCGGTTCTACAGCGTGATCCGCCTTCCGGTTCCTTGCCGCCATTGCCTTCTGTCCATCCAGTCATCGGCTTGTAAATTGCCTAATGCATAGCCTTTGCTACTCCATTTAACCATGTCTCTCGGGGTCTTCTTCGTTTTCGTTTTCCATTTGGGATCCATTTCATGATGTTCTTTGGTAGCCTTTTTTATCCCATTCTGATTACATGCCCATACCAGGTTAATTGTTATCTGTTATTACTTCTATGATGAGTATCTCTTTCTTTGTTATTCTTCTTATTTCTTCATTTCGCACTTTTTCCAATTTTGATTTTCTTGCCGATCTTCTGAGGAAGTCCATTTCAGTTACTAAAAGCTTTCCCTCTATGGACTTGCTTATATGTCGTTAATTCGTCGACGTTAATTAAAATTATATTAATATCAATCTATCAAAGAATGAAAACGAAATTATATTTGTATAAAAACGCGTTTTGATATTTAGGAAAAAATTAACTACATATATTTTTTTGTCTTTTTTTAATTTTCTCTTAAACCCTATGAAAAAGTAGAAAAATATAAACACGATTAACCATTTTAGAACAAGCAAACATTTTTATGAAGAATGCAGTTCTCTCAAAATGTCAATTAATAAAAAAGGGTTTCCTCTTGTATGCGGACATACTGTACCTAGTTGTTTATTGTGATTATTAATTATTATGTATGCGAAAATCACCTATGATGTAATAAGTATCGTAAATTCTGAAAACAAACAATGTCCGATTTGAGAGCACGAACACGAGATTACATTATTTAACGGTAAATTATCGGCATTCGGTACACAGCCTTTGACATTTAAGACAGTCTCTGAGACAGTCGAACGTTGACAGAACAGGGCCGCAACAGCACACGCCAGTTTACTTTACGGAAAGACTGGCGCTTAATGTCACTCGACTTGGAAAAAAAACGACCAACGGTTTGTCGGTCAGATCAGATCAGCGAGAGATAAGAGAATTTACTTAATAAGATTACAGACTTTATTTTGTTACTGGTTAATTCGCTACAACGTATAGCATTTTTATTTCGTAAAACTTAAGTTATATGATCCATTGTTTGACTACTTAGGTTGATATTATTAGAAGTGAAATTACGTTTTAGTGAAACTAAATTTTTCTTCATTTTTATATTATATCTGGTAATAGAGTAGTTTTTTTTTATTACATTCTGTTTAGTTAATATATTCTAGCAAAATTAGACACTTAAGCTTCATTCAGAACCTCGCAATTAGTGGAATAAATTAGTGGTTTCAATTACACTTTACACTTTTTAGTTTACGATCATTCACAATGTCTAACTAAAAACATAATTAAAATTAATAGAATATCCTAGCAACAGCTTCCAATAGTTAGTTATAAAGAAAGCCTAATATTTAGCTGATAAAATAATAAATAAAAAAATTATTGTGGTCTAACCACTAATTTTTTAAATTTTGTCTTGACGGATGATAATCAAAAGCCAAAATGACATTCGTCGGAAATTTTGAAGTACCTATAGTTAGTGGAAAAGTTAGTTAACCTTACCTATAATTAGTGGAAAAGTTAGTTAACCTCCTACCTCGTGGTAGGAATTTTCAATTCGTGGAAAAGTTAGTTAACCTTTTCCACTAAATGAAAATTCCTACCACTAATTTTGACGTTCTGAATGCTTACATTCAAATTACATAACAAACTTCTACGCTAATTGAAACCACTAATTTATTCTACTAATTGGGAGGTTCTGAATGAAGCTTTATTCAGCACAATATACCAAAACACTGAACGGGCGTTTCGCTAACCATCTTAGCATCATCAGCAAATGATTAAAATCAGTTTTAATCATAAAAAGGCTGCCGCTAATCAGAGAGCTCATAGTGTACAAGAGGCAACTACTTAAAAAAAATAGGAGTATATTTTTACCTCACATGTGCGATAACAAAGTCTCCATGTTTCCTCCATATTTTAGCAAACTTTAAACACTGTTTATCATCCGCCATTATATGGCAAGTAAGTTACATCTACTATAACAGTCACAAAAAGGCACTTATTCAGAAAAAATGGTAAAAAATTCTGGTATCGGAAATACACCTTAATTTTCAAACGCGAATTCAACTGTTCAAGTTCAGAATTTTGCACTGAATCTATCTGTATCTTATCTTGAAAAAAGAACCGTTAATTACCAGATAAGAAAATCAAATACTTTAAAAAATGCACAGTAAAATACTTAATAAATTAATCATGTTGTCTTTATCGGAGATAACAGATATTTTGCAAAAGTAAATAAAACAAAGTTCACGACCTGAATTTATTAACATTTGCCCTACTATCATCATTAAGAATAATTTAATTAAAAAGAATATATTTTTTGAAATAATAGAAAATAGAAAGTAATTCTAAATCTAAAGAAGAAAACATTCGACCAATCTGTACTATAGGGCAGGTCAAAAAATCGACACTATTTGTTTTTTTTTCAATTTATACTCTAAAAAAGGTACCTAGACACCTCAAAAAAATACTCTCCAAGTATGAGCTCTTAATTTTAATAGGAAGGTTTTAAAGATATTCCTCGTCAAACTTCAATGCACAATAATTTTAACAGTTTTTGATTAATAATTCCAACAATTCCAATTTATTTTATGAGTTTCTGAAAAATAGAATAAAGTCTTCGAGGCCTTCTAGATTTCGCCTATATAAAGTGCGTTTTTAGTGCGAAAAAATAAAGCTTTATAAAAAAAGGATTCATTTATTTTATAAATTAGATATAATATTATAACAAGGTTTTCTAGGTTATGTCATTGTTATTTTATTCTCGCGAATGCATGCATTCAAATTTTACTTTTTTTTAAGGTAATATAATTTTAAAAGGTCCGATGTCTATATGAGGATTTTCTTTAGTATAATATAGTGATTTTTTCGAAAAAATAGGGGCTTTAAATGTGTACCAAATCTACATCCTAGTAATAAGTGGGATTGTAAATTTGGTACAGTTGTTTACAAAATAGTTTTGATACATTAAAAAAAACTATACATATACAAAAAATAAATAAGTTACTTTTGAATCCCATGTGTCAAAAAATCATACTTTTTTTAGTTTTTTAAGGCACTCGTAATCCACAATTTTGATTTTTTTTCAGAGTACGCAGCTTTAGTATTTCTTTCTATACATTCAACTAACGTATTATCGAAAAAAAAAAAAAACAGCGTCTAGTTGGCTAGGAAATGACAATCAATGACATACCCCATATAATTTTAAATAAAAAAGGGAGCGTATGGTATAATTAAACTAAAAGCAGTAAAACCACGAAAAAACCTTTGTACAGGGTGGGTCAAATTCGACGCTTTTAAATGGAAACACCCTTTTCTATAGGAGATAGACGAAAACTAATATATGTGTCTGGAGTTCAATTTTCATCAAAAACATGATGGTGAAAACCGCACATCAATATCTGTTACCGTTTCGGAGTTACGGGGTGTTTTTCAAAAATGTGCATTTTTAACAAATCGCTCTAACTTTTTTGCTATGGAAAATTTTGTATTTCTATGAAAACATTTTCAAAGCACCTTTTTATCTAGAATTTAATGGTTTAAGTATAATTTTTTTAAAATTAATAATTTAAGAGTTATTAACAGAAAAAATGTTTTTTATTTGGGACACCCTCTATATTTTTAATTAACTGAAAAGAATTTAAAATTGCCTTTCCAAAAATATAGCACACTTGATATTTTATTATAATCCCCTTCGAAATACAGAATTTTTAAAAGTTCGCCACTTTTAACTAGTAGGCTTTGGACCCCTTTTGATGATATGCCCTTAATGGAACTCGAAAACATATTTTTCCAGCAAGACGACGCACCGCCTCAGAACGCTGAAGTTATTAGCAAATTTTTGCAGCCAGTTTCAAGAATAATTGAATAGCTAATCAAGATCCCAGCCGTCGAGGCCGCCTGACTTAGTGCCCATGGATCTAATCCTATGGATATATTTGCGGAAGAATAAAGGTTCCTTATTCTTCCGTATAATCTAGACAAGAATTAGAAATACTTAGCAGTTATGAGAGGGTATCTTTCACCACCACTGAGTTAATGAATTCCGCGAGAAATGTTCAAAAACGGCCCCGTCTGTCCATAACAGAAGACGTGGATGATATGTCAAACACCTGTAGCAAAATCTCATGTCTTCGTTTGCTATTTATTTTTATTGTTTTCAGATATAGTTTAAATGTGTTGATGTTGGTTAAATATATTTTAAATTGTTATAAAATTCTGCATCTCTCATAGCAAATATTTTAATTTCGTTTTAATTGATGCTCACAGCTAGACAAAATAACTCTCTACTAAATAAGTAGACTTACAAGTCTACTTATTTAAGCGGGCGAATTTTTATAAACTCTATATCTCGAAGAGGAAATATATCAAGTGTGTTATATTTTTGGAAAGGTAATTTTAAATTCTTTTCAATAAATTAAAAATATACAGGGTGTCCCATATAAAAAATCAAATTTTCTGCTGATAATTCTTAAATTATTAATTTAAAAAAAAATATACGTAAATCATTAAATTCTACGTAAAAATGTGCTTTGGAAATGTTTTTATAAAAATACAAAATTTTCCATAGCAAAAAAGTTACAGCGATTTGTTAAAAATGCATATTTTTGAAAAACACCTCTTAACTCCGAAACGGTAACATATATCGACATGCGGTTTTCACCATCTTGTTTTTGACAAAAAATGAGCTTCAGACATATATTAGTTTTTGTCTATCTCCTATAGAAAAGGGTGTTTCCATTTAAAAGCGTCGAATTTGACCCACCCTGTACTTTAACCAGCGAAATATTTACGATGTAGGAATTTCGCATAAACGCAATTTATTTATATGGAAATATGATTGCAAGGTTAACGAAATCAGCTTAAGATAGTTTTTCTTTGAGTTACTGATCACGTTCTGCATTTATTTACGTAAGTTTTAACAGCATTTCGCAGAAACCAATTTGTTTACACGACTTTCGACCTAAAATATGCGATACAGATATTGCTTAGGAAATATCGAAATTCCTCGCAGTTGCATCATCACATTTCGGAATATCGATACGAATGCACATGCAGATGGCGATTCGTAATAAATAATGGAAAATATTTTGCAAACTCAGCTTCCGAAGTAAACAGAGTTTCGAGAAGGAATGTGCGTTTTAAATGGAGAATGAATAAACAAACAGGGTCCAAATTACTGACAGATTTGCAAAAATAAAGTATTATGTACCTAATTCATCATCATCATTTTCAGGTTATTCAACCATTTCCAATTATGGTGTAGCCTCCTTCACATATTTAAATACTCTCTTTGTAGTTGGGCCCATTGTTGTCTATTGTTAGCTTTTTTTTATAGATGGGAAACGCCTTTAGTGCCGGAATGTGGGGATCTCCCTCATGCGAGAGGGTCTACCCACTAAAAACCCATCTGTGCTCTAAGCTTGCCAATCCGGTACGCCGAAGGCATTTTATCAAGATTAGAGACTTATCATACTTCTATGTTGGTCTTGTCTCTACCCAGATCTTGCCTTTTTCTTCATAATGTTCCTTAACATGCCGCAAATCGCTTTGGTATTTTCATTCGATGATGTTAGAAGGTTTCCGACGTTTACTCTAGAAATCTTCGTACCATACACTGTTTCTGCGTTTTCCCGTAAATCTTCGTGCGCGTGACACTCAAATAGTGTGTGGTTAGCCGAGTCTGACACCTCGCAATACCAGCATTTAGGAGAGTCAGCCTGTGCAGATACTCGTCAAATACTCCATGGCCAGTCATGGCTTGCGTAATGTAGTAGTCCGTGTTTGCTTGGTCGCATTTTATCCAATCTTTAATATTGGGTATGAAAGTCTTTGTCCATCCGCTATATGCTTCTCATCATGTCTGCCATTGCTCTAGTACCAGAAGTTCTATTTTTATATATTTGATTCCTTTCCTGGACTGGAGACTGACTGGAGGTATCTTAGCAAGACACAGTACCGCTACTGTTGGACATGTGCAGTATGCCGATGCATCCCTGAGTGCTAACTTCCTATTTATCCTTTTTAGCATGTTTTCGTAATGCTTGAAGCGCATGGATCTGTCCCAGATCGGCGATGCGTAGAGTGAGAACTACCGAAGCGAGAAGTCTTCTTTTTTCCGCGCGAGGTCCTCCGATATTGGGAGTTATTCTCGTCAGATGCTGGATGATGCCAGTCGTTTTATCCCTGATTTCTGTGACGTGTGAAGTCATTCGCATGCCCGAGTCGAACCAAACCCCCATATATTTAACCTTCTTTTGAGGTTTTATAATTAAATTATCCCACTTTATGCTTAGATCTTTTGCCTTGCGTTGTCCAACGAGAATGACCAGCTCAGTTTTTTCGGGGGCCAGTTTGACACCCATGCCTTCCAACTTATTTTTAATCGCTTGTCTATTGTTAGTTATGCGGGCCCAAGTTATCTCTGCTAATTTCCTAATATAATGGTCCCATGTCAGGTTTGGTCTTCTTCTAAATCTCTTAATTTGTCGTGGGTACCATGCTGTAATTTTTTTGGTCCATCTGTTCTCCGTCTTTCTTGCCGGGTGTCCTGCCCATTGTCACTTGAGGGATTTGATTCTGTGGATGACATCTATTACCTGGGTCTTCTGTCGTATTCTTTTGCGGTCTTTCTTGGTTACTCCCAGCATATTTCGTTCCATTGAGCGTTGTGCTACCTGGAGTTTCCTTATAATATCCGTTTTAAGTGTCTAGGTTTCGCAAGCATAGGCCATGACTGGTAGTACACATTGGTCGAATGTTTTCTCTTTTAGATAAAGTATCATTCTAGATTTGAATATGACTGAGTTTATTTCATAAGTACTCCATGCTAACTTAATTCTTTTGTTGATTTCTGGTAGTATAGATCCTGAGCTGTGTGTTATTTGTCCTAAATAGTATTCTTCTACTGTTTCCAATGTTGCGTTATTTATTAGAACGTCTTTTCTGTCTACTAGTTCGTTGTACATTACTTTAGATTTTGCTAAATTCATTTTGAGACCTACTTTATAGCTGGCTGTATTTAATTCGTTAATTTGTGCTTGTAGATCTTCAGGACTATTGGCAATTAAGACTATGTCATCAGCGAATTTTAGATGGTTAATATACTCTCCATCTATGTTTTATCCTTTGCTGGTCTAGTCCAGTTGACGGAAGATTTCTTCTAGTGATTCTGTAAACAGATTTCAGGATATCGCGTCTCCCTGTCGTACTCCTTTGCCAGTTGGGAACTCTGGGGTTGGTTTTATATATCATTACTCTTGCTTTGGTTTCTTTGTATATATTGGTGAGAGTTTCAAAAAAAGGCTTGTCAATACCTTATTTCGCTAGGACCTCTATCATTGTTTTAGGATATATCGAGTCGAAAGCCTTCTCAAAGTCTATAAAGTCTATGGCTAGTGGAAGTTCGTATTATTTTTTAAGATTTGAATATGGTAGGTACCTGATTATTAATGTTAAATAATAATTATTGCATCATTAATTAATATTTGTTATAAAATATAAATTACTAGCTGACCCGGCTTACTTAGTACGCCAGTACCGCCTTTGTATGCATGTCGATTCAAATATTATCTATACAGGGTGCCAAAAAATAGTGTATCTAACTTCACTGGGTGATTCTACAGATAAAAGTGAAACAAAAAGTTCCTAATAAACATATGCCCTAAAATGCTTTCCCTATTTTTAAGAAAATTGGGAAACCTTTTTTCCTGAAATTTGGTACTCTTACACACATTTTAATGCCAAAGCCAATGGCGGTAGTGTAAAATTCCGTAACAACCCTGCAAGGTTACTTCCCATTAGGCTAGAGAGTACTACTGGTGGTACTTCTTTTATTTTTATAGCTACAGTAACTACAATGAATGACATAAAAAGCTAGGACTTTTTGAGGTAAAATAGGTGCTATTAGTATAGTTTGAAATGGTGAACGGTTTTCAAAATATTTGCATTTAAAGATTATGATGCATTGATATTACTGTTAGCGAAATCATAAACTTAATTTATTTATAATTTCTTTAGATTTTATCATTTCGCTAATTCCAATGTGTACCTTTAGTTAATACTAAAAATACAATAAAAAGTAAAATATGCGTGTGGATATTAGGTAGCATATATGACATATTCAAATGCAATAATTTATATTATTTTTCATAATAAATATAAAAATATACATATTATATTTTACTAATATTTATACGTATTGCAATACTGCAAAAATAGAATGTGATATAGTGAGCATATAATGTTATTTTCAAGATAAGATCCGTGTTTTAAATATCTTTGGATATTTTCGACATTTTTTGCTTATTATTTGTTGATTACTTGATTATTTTTTTGTTATTTGATTTTAGATTTTTTGTTCATTTTTTTTATTTTACACACTATATGTATATTTTAATCGGGTATTAAAAACATTTTCTTAATGAAATAAATATTTTTTGAAATTAAGAGAAAACTATCCAGTTTAAAACATTTTACACTTCCTAAAGAGAATATTCCTTTTTAAATATTTCAAAACATGATTGTTTTTAGATATAGAAATTTCTAGACATTTTCGTACGCAAGATTTTATTGTTAATAAAACTGAATAAACAGTTTCAGTAATCTTGGTTTAACAATAGCCTTAATTATTCTTAGTTACATACTGTGAGTGTTTAAAAAAATGAATCATATTGTTTGCAATAAAATATCCTCGAAAATATCATTCCTATACATAGGTAACATTTTTATGCAAGTAAATTAAATAATGTACAGGGTGTCCCATTTTAATTGAAATCATACGGTATCTCTGTTATTAGTAAAGATAGGAGGATGCGGTTTATAAACTTGTGCCACTTTTTTGTTAAACGGAAGATGCTGACAACAAAATTTTCATAGGCCTCTTGGTTTCTGAGCTACAGGGTCTTTTCGAAAATTTTGCAATTTGGGACAGGCCCCGTATCTCCGTTATTATGGATGAAATCGAGAAGGTGAAAAGTGATTCTTGTAGAACTTTTTACGTAGAATACAGCGGTGTAGTTTATTTTTCTACGAAAAAAATATTTTTGAAAATATGAACTAAACCACAGGTTAGTTAAACTTATGTTTTTTGAAATGGAACACCCTGTATGTTTATAAATCATATGATCCGCCTTGCTATGAGCTTCTCAAAAATATATATCACGCTATATTTATTTTCACTATTTACGGCAATATTTAAAATATATAATTTTCTTATTAGTAGGCCGTGATAAATAACAAAAATCAAAAATGGTATTTACTAAAATAGTCATACACTTATTAAAATTTTGTTTGGAATTGATATATTTTACTTTTGAACTGTTACCCCTCAATCTCTGAATATATTTTTTTTAATGGAATTTATTATAACAGGATGGGTTTGCTAATATCTAAAAGCTTGCATTATTAGCTTGCATTATTAAAGAATTTTCCAGGTGTTAGTTGCCGCGATATATTTCATATTTCAAAAATCCCTAAAATCAGAAATCGAGAAAGGACAAATCCAGGACTCAGGGAGGCCATCATATGGGTCCATTGCTTTCAATTATTCATTGATTTGAGAAATAATAATTAAACAACATTCTAATATTTTCGTTGTAAGTTAAGTTGTGAGTGGGGGTTGCATCTTGCTGAAAGTATATAGAAATGTAGAAAATTAAGTTTTCCTAATATATAAAGAATTTATTAGTGGCTCTCAAAATAAAACAAGAGACAGATAGCAGTATACTTTTAATAATTCTCTAGTGATCTTTTAATATATTTATTTAAATATTGCAGTAAATATTGACAATAAATATAGAATATAGAGTGATATATATTTTTGAGAAGCTTATGGCAAGCCAGATCCTATAATTTATAAATATACAGGGTGTTCCATTTAATAAAACCTAACTTTAATTAATATCGTTAAAAATATTCTTTTCGTGGAATAACAGACTACGCCACTATATTCTAGGTAAAAAGTTCTACAATAAACAGTTTTTGCCTTCTCGATACCTTTAACAATAACAGAGATACAGGGGGCGTCCCAAATTGCAAAATTTTCAAAAATACCCTGTAGCTCAGAAACGAAGAGGGCTATGAACATTTTGTTTACGGCATCTTTTGTTTCACAAAAAAGTGGCACAGGTCTGTGCAAACCGCACCCTTCTGTCTTCACGAATAACGGAGATACAGTATGATTTCAACGAAAATGGGATAGGGAGCCCCAGATTTAAATTCTAGAAAAATATATAAACCTATTACTGATTATAACACAGATCAAAAATTAAGTTTAAAGTAGTGTGATGTGTAGAATCAGTTTCTTATATTTTTTATTATTTCTTGTTAATTTTTTAAGTAATGAAAATTTAATTTATCATAAACAATATTATATTTCTTCAATTTTTGTAGCTATATTTTAAAATTAGTTAATTTTATATATAGCCCCATAACATGTCTATAAATAAAATCCAGAAAAAAATATTTATTTTTTGTATATTTTAATGTAATGCACCTATGTATTTATTAAATCATCATTAGTCTTATTTATTTGCATAATTTTGATTAAATATACAGGATGAGTCTTCTCAAATAAGTACAAATATTTTCAGGACTGGTAGATCTCGATAAAAGAAACATTCTTTTTACCGTTTTTCAAATAAGTCGAAAATAACCGAGTAGGTTATTTAAAAAAAAATTGAGAGCCACCGGATTTTTTTTGTATTAGTATTCCTTTTAGTGCCGTAACTATGGAGTAAAAGCCGTAACCACGGTAATATGTGGAAAAATTTGCGGTGAACAGGCAGTTCTAAAACGTTTTTTAAAGAAGAAATTTTAAAAGAAAACGCACGATTTTCAATATCTTTTTTTGCGAAAAAATCCTCATTGACGTGTTTCTGGGATCGAAATATACTACCCCTACTTAGTTAAGACTGTATGTTAGAAACCTGTATATTAAACCCTGTATATTAGATACTCTATTGTGTCACATTTTTGAATTAACTATTGTGAAACAAATTGAAAATTATAATAATTCATATATTTGCAATTGCATTGTTGTGTTATTGGCTTTATAGTACCTAATAAGAAGAAAACAGTTAATCAATATTTATCATGTCATTAAACTGATAAATTTAACTATTACTTAAATAACTGATACCTATTTAAAACTCATTAAATTTAATAGGTACTTCAACCAGAAGTTAGATATAAGCTAAACTAAACAAAATTAAAAAAAAATTAACTATACTTTCTTTGAAACTATTTCGCTAATTTTATTTAAATAGGATCATATTAATTTGACTCACCGTTTCATATATCTTACAGCCATATTAAGGTCACTTTACACAATATTTCACTAAAGAAATGAATTAATTGATAATCAAAGCGCAACACTCACTAAGTGGTCACAAATTTAAAACCGAACTGTGTTACTGAACGCGAATAATAGGAACCGTCCAAACCCGATAGGAGATTCCCCATAACTGTGTTTCTAAACATTACTTAGCTTAAGCCGAATTACTCTACGGATGCGTCACGTTAAATGTTTACTTAAAATCGAAACGTGCAGAAAAAAGACATTCCTATATCGTTCCGTCCTTGTCCGACTCGATGGTTGGACTATTCGTTATTCGTTTCCGATTATCATTCTATCGATGTCACTTGCGTACCTCAAGGACGCAAATATCCACTTCCCATAACAATAAGTCGACCGATGAAGAATTAATAACGACGTCTATTGAATTGTTATTATTACTAGTGAGTCATTTCTTTCATTTCTCAACTTGTTTGTGATTTATTTGTCTTTTTGGGGCGTAAATATTACAGATAGTGAAACGGCTGTTTCGGGTTAAGACATTGAACTGCGTAAAGTCGATAACATTGGACTGGAAATCTTAACGTTTTTTTTTGAAATATTTGTAGTAAGATAAGATAATAATATATTTTTTTATATATAATCTTCACAATAACTAAATCATTTATCATATTCCGTGTGGTGGCATCGGAACACGGGATGTCACATTTAAATTTTGAAATGGTCAGATATCTGTACAAATCTCGGTCCAGATAATTTTACGCAAAAGTTGTATTTGACTTTTTTGAAGAGGCGTTAAAGTTGTACTTTTGTCTAGAATTTCGTTTCATTTGGAATAGTCATTTAAAAGTTATTTGGATTCGTATAGAGTCCAAATCCGCAAGTGATGCTATTATAAAATTATCAGAATTGGCTTCCGAGGTACTTGATGCATCCGAGGTTTCTTTGTGTGTTTTTGTAGATTTAACAAAAGCGTTCGATACAGTTCACCATGAAATCCTGTTATACACACTTAGTAATATGGGTTTTAGAGGAAGGACCAACGATCTATTTAGAAACTATCTAAATAACCGATAGCAAAACGTGTCCATCACGGGTGTTAAAAAGAGAAAAGGGTGGTCAACTATGGTGTACCTCAGGGTACTGTACTGGGCCCTGTACTTTTTTATATATACATTAATGAGTTAGTAAACTTGAAATTCGATGCACACATTTTGAGTTATGCTGATGAGCTGATGATACAGCAATTTTCTTCAGATCAACATGTTGGAATCAATTGAAAGCAAAAGTAGAAAAATCAATGGTGTTGTGAACATACATTTAATATGGTTATATGTATATGTATATTCGACAAATTGTATAAAATATTATTTTTACCCTTATTCTACGGCTATGCCTAAAGAATTTAAGGTACGAAAAATACCATCAACATTATTATTCTTCTCAGAAAGATGGGTGATGCAAATAAACAGAACCATTACCTTAAGATGAAATTTGGAAGAAATAGTCATAAATAGTTGCATCATTTTTAGTTTTCCTTTGTAATTCGTTTACTTTCAGACGCGATGTCTGGTTTCTATTTACTTAAGAAATGGTCATGTTTGTCCCTTTGCAAACCTACCTGAAAATATTATTAAGAAATAGTAGGTACGCCCGTGGATTTTCGGAGAGGGCATTCTCATAAAAGCACGGTCACAGAAGGGACCGGGGACATTCATAAAAATTTTTCATAGACGTAATACTGCTAAATTTATATTTTGTATTAAAAGTTTAAAAATAAAAAGTAATAACAACTTAGTAAGAATTTAATTATAAAAAATAAAGAATAACATTCCCAACAAGTGGTGATACGAGTCAAATAGAGAACTACAACATTTGGTGGCAGCGACTACAAGATTGGTGACGACGGTGGTCCAATCCAGGATCACGACATTGGTGGCAGCGGTAAAAACTACCAAGGTTTCCTGAAGGTGCGCCAGACGCAGCAGAAAACCTACCAGTTTTTGGAAGAAGATAGAGGCAACGGGCAGTTCTTGAAGGTGCACCAAGAAGCAGCAAGAAGCCCGACACGAGACGTAGACATTGGGGACACTGAAGGAGCGCCAGACGCAGCAGCAAGTCTCCAGGGAAGCTTTTGTTTTCACCAGATGATGACGGGGTAAGTCTTTCATTTGTTTACTGTATTGTGACGCTACTGTTTTCTTCTGATTTTAGTTAGTTAGATTTAAGTTAAGACAATAATAATTCTGGGCTGCAAATAAAAAAAAAAAAAAAATATTGCTTAAAATTCGTAAATATTTTTTTCTCTCTTCAAACTAAAATACATCTATAAAAATAAATAATAATTCTTAAACTAAAGTAATAAATCATTAATAAAATATAATAATGGCAGGAGGTAAAGACGCAACTGATGTTCTGAATTTAATAAATTCATTTGATGGTCAGGGTGACGCAAATTCACTCAATTTTTCTTAAAAAATTGTGATTCAATATTAAAAATTGTCAAAGTGGATCAAAAAGAATTACTAGTAGATTTAATTTTTTGGTACTAAATTAAAAGGGAAGGCACAAGAGGTAACACAATATAAACAGTTTCAAAATTGGGAAGAACTAAAAGATTTCTTATTAGAGCACTTTACTGATAAAACACCACCATCGCATTTTCTAACACAAATAATGAATATAAAGCAACATTTTAGGAAACTGTAAAAGAATATGGCGATAGATTACAAATTCTCTTTAATAAATATAAAGAAACGTGTCACTTAAATTATGCAAATAACGAAGCTACTGTTTTAATAGAAAATTTAAACTCCATTTTAGTCAATACTTTTAGAAAAGGACTCAACGATGAAAAAATTCAAATGCGTATTATTGCCGAAAATACTACATATTTAGATAAAGCTTTATCATTAGCAATTGAAATGGAACTTGAGAATAATGACAGGTTTAAAAACTCGCATTTTAAAAATATAGGTTTTGTAGAGCGTGGAAATAGACAATTAAATAATCATTCTTCTAATAATTCCTGTTTATTTTGTTTTAAAAATAATCATTTAACATCACAGTGTAGACAGCTTAGGCAATACGAACAAAATAGTAACTCATATAATAGAAATGTACCTAGCAATAATCAGACACGCCCACCGCAAAATTTTAATAGCAATAATAATTTTTCAAATAGACAAGACGTAAATACAGTACAATATAATCAAGGACGTTTCACTAATCGAAACTACAACAATCAAAATTTTAATCAGAACAACGACGTGCGTAATTATAATCGTAATTATGGTAACAATTATAACAGTAATAATCCTCGTTCAAATTACAATAATAGATATTCTCAGAATCCAAGAAATTTTAATAACTCACAAGTTCCTCAACGGCAGCAAAATGTTTCGATACCTCAACAATCTCAAAATTTTTCTAATTACAATAATGAATCCAGTACTACCAATTTTAATAGTTCAAATAATAGATCACCACAACAAATTCAAACTATAAATTCTCAGTCGTTAATCAATTCAGCAGATAATTATTTTTCAGAACCGAGCACATCTCAAAATTTTTCGGGAAACGAGAGCGAAGCCTTGGTCGCGAGCAGCCGATTAAGCGCTTCTTAAAATTAGATAATAGCTGTTCTATGAATTACACACTACCTGAGCATAAAAATAAAATTAAAATTGAGCAAAACTTAATTGACATACCGCATAAATCAGTATTATTTTCCGATAGTTACCAACAATTAGAGATAATTAAAATCCCTTCTTTAGATATAAAAGATAAAGAATTACATCTTTTATTAGATACAGGGGCAGATATATCTTTATTGAAAGAATGTATCTTATTACAAAATAATCTAAAATTAAATAAAACTTGCATTATAGAATTAAAAGGTATAAGTAAAGAACCTGTATTTACTAAAGGTGTTTGTAACATCCCAATTAAATTAAACAATAACAAAGCAATAACTCATCCTTTTCACATTGTGCCAGATAGTATACCGATTAAAAGTGATGGACTATTAGGACGCGATTTTTTGCAAAAGTATAAAGCCAAAATAAATTACGAAGACGGAGTCATTAATTTTGAAGACAATTTTTTTAAAATTTTGCCGTCAGAAGCAACTACAATAATTCCCGCGAGATGTCAAATTATTGTACCTGCTCTAGCTAATTTATCTTCGTCCGAAGGCATAGTAGTTTCAAAACAATTATCCGAACATTTATATCTAGGGTCAAGCCTAACAAAAGTCCAGAACTATAAATGTTTAGTTAGCATATTAAATATTTCTAATGAAGCTCAAACTATCCATACACCTAGAGTGAATGTCGAACCTATTTCTTTTAATGAGTACGAATTTATAGAAACATATAATTATGACATTATCGATCGTTTTGCTAAAATAAGAAAAGAAATTAATCTAGACCAATTAAATGAAGAAGAAACTAATTCAGTATTAGATATTTGTAGAGATTTTAACGATATTTTTTACTTAGAAGGCGATAAACTAACAAGCACCAACACAATAAAACACACTATACCGACAGAAAGTAATAAAGGTCCTATTAACGTAAAACCTTATAGATTGCCTTTCAAACATAAAGAAATAATTAATGAACAAACTGAGCAAATGTTAAAAGACGGGGTAATTTCCGCTTCGGACAGTCCTTGGAATAGTCCTTTACTAGTTGTTCCTAAGAAAAGCGACCCATTATCACCTAAATTTAGAGTATGCGTTGATTTTCGAAAGTTAAATGAAATTACCATTGGAAACGCATATCCTCTACCTAATATAGCAGAAATTTTAGACCAGTTAGGAAAATCTCATTATTTTACTACCTTAGATCTTACTAGTGGATTTCATCAGGTAGAAATGGACGAAAAAGATAAAAATAAAACCGCTTTTAGCACTAATACAGGACATTACGTTTATAACAGAATGCCTTTCGGTTTAAAAGGAGCTCCCGCCACATTTCAAAGACTCATGAACACAGTTTTAAGCGGTCTTAATGGTATGAAATGCTTTATTTATTTAGATGATATAGTAATTTATGCAAACAACTTAAATGAACATAACGATAGATTAATTGAAGTTTTTCAAAGATTTAGACAACATAATTTAAAACTTCAACCTTCGAAGTGTCAGTTTTTACGAAAAGAATGTTTATACTTAGGTCACATTATTACAGAAAACGGCATTAAACCAGATCCATCAAAAATTCAATGTGTAACAAACTTTCCGCAACCTAAAAATCCTAAAGATATAAAATCTTTTTTAGGGCTTGTAGGATATTATAGGAAATTTATCAAAAATTTCGCTAAAATTGCTAAACCTTTAACCGAATTATTAAAAAAAGATTCTGTTTTTAATTGGGGTATAAAATGCGAAAATTCTTTCCAAATTCTTAAAGATAGTATAACTTTTCCACCTGTTCTCCAATACCCAGATTTTACCAAAGAATTTATTATAACAACAGATGCGAGTAATTTCGCAGTAGGAGCAATTTTATCGCAGGGTAAGGTTAATCATGATCGTCCAATAGCGTTTGCTAGTAGAACTCTAAATAAAGCAGAACAAAATTATTCAACTTCAGAAAAAGAGCTAACTGCAATCGTCTGGGCAGTAAAACATTTCCGTCCATATATTTTTGGCACAAGATTTAAAATTGTTACAGATCACAAACCCCTACTCTATATATTTAATATCAAAGACCCTGGTTCTCGTTTGACGCGTTTTAGAATAAAACTTGAAGAATATGACTATGAAATAATTTATAAAGCTGGAAAGATTAATACAAATGCTGATGCATTGAGTAGAATAGTTAGCACAACAAATGTCAATTCTATTATTACCAATTATGATAATTTTAAAACACATCTCGAAAGCCATATAATTATTAATTCCAAAGTCAAAGAAAAAAACACAAATCTGTTTGAAACACCACAACTTATACCTATAGTTTTATTTTTGCCAAAATTATTCAACAAAAACGACTTTAAAATTCTAGAAAAAAATAAACAAATTAATACATTTTTAGAACATTACGATAACACAAATCCTTTAGACATGCCGTCAGTTTTTCAGTATCAACAAAATAATTGTAATATATTTCTATTAACAGACAACGAAAATACATTCAGTGATATTAATTATGAAAATATTTGGTCTTGCTTACTAACTTTACGAAATATTATATCCAACGAAAAAACCGAACTATCATTTATAAAATATCATTACAACTCATTAGTCAAATGGGAAATCGTTCTTCCTATGATAAGATATATTTTTAAAGACCTCTATTCAGAAATTACAATATTTAACAACAGTCTTATCAACCCCTCAGATGCTGAAAAAGTTGTATTATTAAATGAAAATCACAATTGTCCATTAGGAGGTCATCAAGGGTCATCCCGCACATATAAAAAATTATCTCAATTATATACATGGAAAGGTATGAAAAAAGACATAAAAGAGTTTATAAAAAAATGTGAACTTTGTCAAAAAAATAAACAGTCTCGAAAAACAAAAATGCCTATGGTAATTACGACCACGGCATCAAAACCGTTCGAAAAATGTTTTTTAGATATAGTTGGACCACTACCAGAAACCGAAAATGGTCACAAATACATATTAACCTTTCAGGATGATTTAACAAAATATATAATTAATATACCTATGAGAAATCAAGAAGCTGTAACTGTAGCGCATCATTTTGTAACGAATATTATATGCATTTACGGAATACCTGACATGCTAGTCACAGATCAGGGGTCAAATTTTTTAAGTGATATTTTTAAAAGTACTTGCAAGTTTTTAAAGATAAAAAAGATCCAAACAACAAGTTATCACCCAGAGTCAAACGGAGCACTAGAACGCTCTCATAAAGTTCTAGAAGAATATTTAAGACACTTCATTAAGACATCTCAAACAGACTGGGATAATTGGATTCCCTATGCAACATTTACATATAATACTACACCTCACACTGCTACACAATTTTCTCCATTTGAACTTTTATTCGGACATATTCCTACATTACCAACATCAGTTAAACAACCACCTAAAGTCAATTATACTTATGATGATTTCATAAACAATCTTAAACAAAAAATGCAACATTCTAATCAATTAGCTAAAGAAAACTTATTAAAATGTAAAAACATATCAAAAAATAATTACGATAAAAACAGTTATACCAGAATATTCGAAATTGGTGACAAAGTGTTACTTTACGACGAATCAGTTCGACGTGGCAGAAGTAAAAAACTTTCCGCCTTATGGATTGGTCCATATACCATTATAAAAAAAATCAGATGTAAATTATACAATTCAAAAAGGAAAAAATAAACAAACTATTCATGCAAATAGATTAAAATATTTTTATTATTAAAACTAAACATAATCAGTATATATAGATTATAAAAACTAGAATTAATAAATTTTAATTAGCTTATTATTAGTATATATATTTTGTTTTAGGGTTAATTTATTTATAATAATTACCAGTATCCTAGCAGTAGTCCACTCAGAATACAATATAACCACTTATGACTTGAACCCTGGAATACACTTTGAGCACCTGGGCGAACTAAGGTTTTTTAATAACAAATGGAAACTAGTAACTTTTGTAGAATTAGAAAATATTAGTAATAAGTTATTATCATTAAAGAATTACCGTAAGTATACTACAGATTTATGCAATAATGAGAATGCTCAATATCACTATTATATTTGTCAGTTATTTTTGAAAAGTTCTAAATACACTTTCGAAAAAATTGAAAAAGAACTAGAAGTCTTACACGAATTGATCGGTCATAGTCATTTATCAGAAAGTAGACA
The DNA here is from genome assembly GCF_002938485.1 of Sitophilus oryzae. NCBI lineage: Eukaryota > Metazoa > Arthropoda > Insecta > Coleoptera > Curculionidae > Sitophilus > Sitophilus oryzae. The sequence continues at coordinate 1,823,311 of NW_022147467.1, forward strand.
AAAACGAGGTTGGTTCAATATTGTAGGAAAAGCAACTAAAGTTTTATTCGGCGTTTTAGATGAAGAAGATGCTAAATACTATAATGATAAAATTTCACAAATGAATAAAGACGAAACTTCAGTCCTTCAACTTTTAAAAGAACAAACAAAAATTGTTCAATCAACAATAATTAATTTCAATAATACTATTGGAACTTTAGATTTTAACGAAAATTTATTAAAAAATAATATAAAAAAGATTAGCGATGAATTAAGCAAAGTCAAAGAAAATTTTCATTTTCTATATATAAAAACCGGCATAGAAGAACACGTCACTATTTTAAATATGATGCTAAATCAATTACAATTAGAAATCATGACGATTACGAATGCTATTTTAGTAGCAAGAAAGGGAGTTTTACACCCCTCAATATTAACGCCATTAAGGTTAATTAACGAATTAAAAGATGTGTCCGAATCTCTACCTCATGGATTAGAATTTCCTGTACCATTAGATCCGCTCAATGCAAATCTCATTCTAAATGTTATCGAGTTGCAAGTTTATTTCGAAAACAAACGATTAATATATATTATAAACATCCCTTTAATTGAAACAAATTTATTCTATATTTATAAAATATCACCCTTTCCAAAATTAATGTCAAATAACCAGTTTATATTAATTCAACCCTCATCTAAATATATAGCAATTGACGAAAGCAAACAGCAGTTTATTACACTGTCGGAAATAGAATTTAATACTTGTTTAAAAATTATAGAAAATAAATTTATTTGCAAGCAACAAAAACCAGTTTCTCTTGCTCATTTGGCAGATAATTGCGAAGTTAAATTATTGCAATTCACAAATATCATACCTGATATCTGTGACAAACGTATAATTCAGTCAGATAGAGCAATTTTTATTCAACTACAAACCAGTAACACTTGGTTATTTGCAGTTCCTCATCCAGAAACTCTTACGATATCATGTAATAATAAAAAAAATCACGTAGATGTAATACTAAAAAATTGCGGTAGTGTCACTATAGGTAAACAATGTAAAGCTTATAGCGCATCATCAATGCTAATCCCTCATGGAAATACAGTCCAGTCCAATATTTCAAGTGATTTTATTCCACCATTCGACATTAGTGATAATTGTTGCGAAAGGATAAAGGAAGAAAAATAAACATTAGTGAAATATTTCTCAACGAACATTATAGGAAATTAACAAAGCACATCCCCGAACTTAATGTAGCGAGCCATAAGCTAGAAGATATTGAAAAGTTAGGTGATGAAATTCTAAAAAGGAAACTTGTAAACAATTATACATTTCCAGCATCTGTAATTGCCTATATCTTAGCTCTTCTTGCTATTATTTTTATTATTTATAAATTGTATACAAAATGTACTAACAAGACAGCCTGTTGCGGAATTATTCCAAACTTATGCATTAGAGTTAATCAGTCTGTGGAACCATCTTCTAGAAATAGTGATAGATATGTTGCTCATTATAATCGTAATATTAGCCAAAACTCTGAAAATGTAGGTAACTATGAAAACTCCGAAGAAGAGAATGTTAATTTACAGGCGCCCTCGCGCAGACCCATTGGGTATGTACCATCAAGGCGACCATTAAAAGAAAAATAATTTCCGCATTTGATACATTTTTAAATCTGCAATAGTTATAAAAAAAATGTTAGTTAAGTTAGAATGTAAGTTAGTTATAATTAGTAGTTAAGACTTGTATAATACTTTTATATATGTACTTTTATTCATTTCCATCTGAGTTATACTAATTAATTATATAAACATTTGTTTTGAGATTTCATATCACTTTCACCTCATGAAATCTCTCATTAAGGGTGTTGTGAACATACATTTAATATGGTTATATGTATATGTATATTCGACAAATTGTATAAAATATTATTTTTACCCTTATTCTACGGCTATGCCTAAAGAATTTAAGGTACGAAAAATACCATCAACATTATTATTCTTCTCAGAAAGATGGGTGATGCAAATAAACAGAACCATTACCTTAAAGATGAAATTTGGAAGAAATAGTCATAAATAGTTGCATCATTTTTAGTTTTCCTTTGTAATTCGTTTACTTTCAGACGCGATGTCTGGTTTCTATTTACTTAAGAAATGGTCATGTTTGTCCCTTTGCAAACCTACCTGAAAATATTATTAAGAAATAGTAGGTACGCCCGTGGATTTTCGGAGAGGGCATTCTCATAAAAGCACGGTCACAGAAGGGACCGGGGACATTCATAAAAATTTTTCATAGACGTAATACTGCTAAATTTATATTTTGTATTAAAAGTTTAAAAATAAAAAGTAATAACAACTTAGTAAGAATTTAATTATAAAAAAATAAAGAATAACATTCCCAACAAGTGGTGATACGAGTCAAATAGAGAACTACAACATTTGGTGGCAGCGACTACAAGATTGGTGACGACGGTGGTCCAATCCAGGATCACGACAATGGAAATAGTGTGCAATTTCTTTAATAATCATCTTCTTACTGTTAACTTTAAGAAAACTTTCTTCTTGCCATTTGCCTGCTATTCAGATACTCTTCCAAAATTCAATTTAGATATAACTTATAACAATAAGCTAGTGACAATAAGCTCAGCAAACAAATTTAAGTATCTTAGAGTAATATTTGATAACCACATGAAATGGAATTATCATATTCAGTTTGTGACTAAAAAGTTAAGATCACTTTCCTATTATAATATTTAAGTTTTTAAAAAGTATAATTTCTATACAATTACTAAGAAATGTGTATTTTGCTTTAGCTCAGAGCAATTTACATATACGGTATTGTGATTTGGGGATCAGGAAGCAAAAATCAATTATCAAGTGTAAATATAGTTCAGAAATGGTTGCTGAAAATAATATACGATAAAAACTATAGATATCCCTCTGATGCCTTGTACAAAAAAGCAGCCATTTTTGACGCTAAATAATTATTTTGGTTTAAAACATTATCTATAACATTCAGCAATAAAAGAAAAATTAATCTAATCTCACTTTCATACTCACTACGTCGACGCGAATTAACTATTAATGTACCTAATAACTATAATGTAATTATGCATAAAACTATCGGACAAAAAAGTCATTTATCTTAGTTTTACCTAAAAAAATTGTTAATTGTCAAAACATTAATATTTTTAAAAAAGATTAAAAGAATGGATACTTGGTAGAACAATAACCGAAATGCATACACTTATACTCAGCAAAATGTGGAATATGAAAAACCAATCGCAATAAATATAATATTTGAAAAAAAAATAATGTAATCTTATATGCCTTAGAACTTGCAATCTACCCTATGTCAATATCTGATCGCTGTGTAATAACTTGTTTTTTAGCGTGCTTAAGTGTTGGACAATGAAATAAATTAATTTGATACATTTAGATATAGTTTAAGAATTTAGAATAAAATATTGTAATTATTATTGTAGAAATGAAACTCCTCATACAGGGTTCTACATTAAGAGGATATTATGTTTATTCACTATTTTCTGTTCGTAAGTTATGTATAAGTCTTGTATATACTTTGTAATTGGATCAGTTTGAATAAACATTATTTATTTATTTATTTATTATTTTATGCTGGATATGTTCGCAGTTCAGTTTCCGGAAAGCATATACCGAATAAGTTAACAGTTTAAAGAATAAACCAGAGGTTCGAAACTAAAGGCACTAAGGTATTAAGCACGTGGAAATGTGAAGACAAAAATAATTTAACAGGAAGAAAACAACAATGTCTTGAATATTCTTCATGTTGAAGAAAAGAAAAAGATTGACTCCCCCTTATTGAGGATACAGTGTGAAAATACCACAGGATCTTTCGCCGAATGACTTCTTCCTGTGGAGCACACTCAAAGACATCTTTATGGGCATATTAGATACAGAAATTTAGATGGACTTAAAACGACATCTCCATGGAATGCTAAAGATTCTCCCCTAACAGCTTTGTATTGTGAGGCGTGAATTTCACCATTATTTGGGGTATTGTTTGGTTGTGAATGAGGGATTATTTAAACATTTGATTAATTAGCATAGTTTAATAAAGTTTCTTTAGTTACCACTATTTTGGATGTATATGGTAGGAGCGAGGTCTGCCAGTAATGAACAGCGAGCAGGTCATACACCGCGTATACTATTCTCAGTTTAACTAATTATCTTGTTGTTTTAATAAACGTCAACATTATTCATAATTTTATTCCCTTATTGAGAGGTATTTTAAGGATACGTCTATCTCTAAAAATTAATTGAATTTATTTATCATCAAATTTCACTATCCCTTTTACCTTCTACAAGGCAATTGATTTCCATTCGAAGAATAGAGTTTATTATGTCATAAAGATAACCCTTGATCCTAAAATGGTCAAGTTTATGGCGCTTTTAATTACTAGGCCTTTGAGAATACGCCCGCCTTTTAAAAGATATCATGCTCTTATTGTACCGTGATTACCGTGAATACGGGAGGTTTTGTTCGATAAATAAACAGTAAATAGTTTGAAACATAATGAGGTTAATCATAAAAACCTGTAATTGAATAACGATATTATTTTCTATGAGTCATATTTTTGGATCTGTTGAAGAAAAGTCGTAATATATCATTTTTATGGCTCAATTTTATACCTTTCAGTAAATTTTAATTTTTAGTTGAAATTTTTTACTGTCAAGTGTTCTAAACTACTAAGACTACTAAGTGTCCTAAAATAGTGTACTTTATCACAAAGCTACAAGTTATATAGGGTGAATCTTAAATAAGTGCAAATATTTTAGGGGTACTATACAGGATCTCCCAGAAATAAGTGCAAGTATTTTAACTACCGTAGTTTGGGGCGAAATTGATAACCGAGGGCGAAATTGATAATTACATGGTTTAGTCACATTTTTAAATTTAGTGCCAAATTTATGCAACTAGAAGCAGTGGTGTGCATCAGTCTTGTTTAGTAAAGCTTTGATGACAAGTATAATTAAAAATTAATAATGAATATAATAATTAAAAATTTTAATTTTAGTTAATTAATTTTAACCGCGTTTTTTGCAAAAAATAGATAAAAAATGGCACACCCGACTGCATACGTCTTGTCAAAGCTTTACTAAACAAGACTGATGCACACCACTGCTTCTAGTTGCATAAATTTGGCGCTAAATTTAAAAATGTGACTAAACCATGTAATTATCAATTTCGCCCCCGGTTATCAATTTTGCCCCAAACTACGGTAGTAGTATAGTTCAACTGCTGAATTTAAAAATTTTAAAAATTCGAAATTTTTTGAAAAATTTTTTTGGTAATTTTTTAAATTTTTAGTTAAAAAACATAATTTCTTGATAATATGGCAACATAGGTATTAGATTAAATTTACAAGAAGGAAAATCCAGAAAAGATCCAGTGGTTCTCAAAATTTTAAGAAAAAATATTTTTTTTTGGAAATTTTCAAAGTAAAATAACGATATTTTGGACTTATTTAAAAAACGATAAAGAGAAAATATGTTTCTTTTATCAAGATCTACCACCCCTTAAAATACTTGCACTGATTTCTGAGACACCCTGTATTTCGATCCCAGAAACACGTCTATGAGGTTTTTTAGGCGACTATTTTTTGAAAAATTATTTAATTTTTTGAAAATTTATTTAATGTTTTGAAGATTTATTTAATTTTTTGAAAATTTATTTAATTTTTATTTAAAAAACATAATATATTCATAATATGCCAACATAGGTAGTAGATTCAATTTACTAGAAAGAAAATCCAGAAAAGATCCAGTGGGTCTCAGAATTTAAGCGAAAAATCATTTTTTTTTTAAATTTTCGAAGTAAAATATACCGGTTATTTTGGACTTTAAAAAAGGGTAAAGGGAAAATATGTATCTTTTATCGAGATCTAGTTGCCCTAAAATATTTGCACTTATTTAAGACCCTGTATTTTCAAAATCTTTAAAAACAGTAAAATTACGTAGGTACTAAAATTTTGAAATAAGTTGCGAGAAAATTCGAGATATAAAGTGACTCATGACTATTTCATCATATCTGTCAATGTTTGGCAATGACTGGCTACCTGGTATTATTGACCCGATATAGATATAAAAATGACAAGAGTTATTGACATTTGTGTTGTAATAGGTATTCGAATTTTCACGAATTTTGAGACAAATTTCAATGTAACACAAATAGTACCGTATCATTTGATATATTATTGGTATCTGTCACAGCTTGTCTAAAAAATTATCTCTTGGGCTCTTATAGAGGTCAAGCTTATGTAAATAATAACCGTCTAAGTAGTTTACATCTTTTCAATATCCTTGTTTAAAGTTTTCTGTACATTATTTTGTTTTAAATTTAGTAGTAGTTAATCAAATCATCAAATATTTTACTGTCAATTTTTAAAGTGAATAAGTAATGAAAGGCTGTTTCTTTGGTAAATCAGCCTGATATCACTGATGCACTATCATTACCTAGATCAATGTTTCTAAAAAATTGTGTTTTTACTACTTATTATTATTAATAGTTTCAATTCCTACATTATGAGCTCCATACTGCCGTATTAAGAAAAAAATCCTTATCTTATGTGTTAATCAATTAAGGTCTTGCTGGTTAATGTACACGGTGAGTCTTAAACAAGTGCAAATATCTTTAGGGTGTAACGAAAATATTTTCGTTACATTTTTCCTTTTATATCGTTTATCCGTTTTTTTATATATTATCGATTTTTTGCGGAACCTCGATAGTGGTACACATCACTAGCGATGGTTGTTAGTTTAAATTGTTTAAATATTTTATATATTTTCTGGTTGCCTATGGGTTACCGATAATAATTTGTTTATTTTTAATGAAAACGAAGGTTTATTATTAATATTTTGTTTAGTGTTAAATAATTAAAATGCAATTGTTACACACATTTTTTTGAAGGTATGTAGGAAATTTTATCGTATGTATTATTTTTACTATTAATTATAAATTTTTTATATTGACATTTGGTACTTAACGCATGTCTAAATGAATGGGAGAATTCTATAAAGGGACTTGTTTTGCCGAAAATCAATCTCTCTCATCTCGATCTTCTTTGCTTAAACACCTAGTTTTTTTTCCAGACACCGGCACGAGGTACGACTTGGAAATTATTTATTAGTTTTATTTTTTTAAACATTTCTTACTATCTAATATGATTTAATTATTTGATTTAATTATTTAATTAGCTTGTAACTTTAAATTCCTTTTTCTATTTTATCTTTTTATCTCACAGTTCATTTTTTTATCATTTCTTTATATTCTTATCTTGGTAGCACGTGTATGGTAGTTTTGTAAAAATTTTTCTAATACCTTTAACTTTTATTTAGTACTAATTATTTTTATCTTTCTTATTTTTGTACTGAGACGCAATCTGTCGAACAGGAACCCGCAGAGGTGTTCGATTTAGCAATTTCAGGGGCCATGAATAGAATCAATCACTGCAGGAGTACTCTCAGAGACGAACCAGGAGGGACTCTGGTAAGTAAGGATTTTTTATAATATTTATATTATACGACTTATGTCACCTTTAACGAATCCTTGCTTGCCAGAAGGCAACTCTTGTTTTATCTGGACCCTGTAGTGGTGGTGTCTATTGACAGGCCATTCGACAGATAGATTTTTGTTTTTTGTTGTTTTTGGGTCACTCTAGGGAACGTATATTTACCTCGTATCTGCCAAATTTACCTTACCATATCTTTATCTTATTTGGCGGATGCATTATCTTTGTTCCTGGAGTGACATATCTTTTCTTTTAGTTTTTATCTGTCGAATTGAGCATTTATCGTTTTTCGTATCTTATCCTATCTTTCTATTTACCTTTTAATATCGCATTTTAGTATTAACTTTTGTTCTAATTTAAATATTCATATATTTCTAGTTTTTTTATCTTACATATTTTTTTATTCTTTTTACACGTGTCTACAAATTAAATCAAATAATTTACCGTAACAATATATATTTTTTTTCAAGTCGTACCGAAGTGATTGTGGTGATCTGGAATTTTCTAGAGAGAGAGAGAGCAAAATATTTTTCTTTTATATTTTTTTTTATAATTTTTTATTTATATTCTTTAAATAATTTGGACAATCTTTTCAATTATAACTTAATTTAAACTGTCATTGCCTATTTTCTTTTTTAAATTTTAATTATAATTTTTATTATAATAATTAGTAGTTGGATTTAGATATTGATTATTGTGTATTTGAATCACTAATATGTTGTTTAATCATAAGTTATTTTTATTGTGCCTTCATTGGCAACCAACAGACAGTTCAATTGGTAATTTACAACACCACCACAAAACTGGGTACTTATCAATTGTGTTGAGTAGAATACTGCTGTTTGTTATCTTCTAGGAAGATACAAGAATTGACCCTCCCCATAAGTAGCTCACGCACTGAGACTGGTGGAGTCTCACAAGCTCTCCAACGTTAGCCGGACAATCACGCTACCCACCAGCGGACGAGTGCAGCGAAGAGGGTGAGGCCTTTCTCCCAACCAACCGAAGCAGAAACACTTAAGTATTCCAGTTGCATATCTAATCTCATATAATCGAGACTGTCACAGCCAATTACAAAAATATAAGTCATTAATGAAATTTTCTATTGTCTTATTTAATTCCAAAGCATACTTCCACAAACCAGTAACTTTTAGAATTTTGTGGGTTATAAGGGGTAGTATATTTCGAATTTGAAAATTTGGAATTTTTTGAAAAAAACTTGGATTTTTTTTTAATTTCTAGTTAAAAAACATAATAAATTCATATGAAAACGAAGGTAGTAGATTAAATTTACAAGAAAGAAAACCCAAAAAAGATCCAATGGTTCTCAAAATTTAAACGAAAAATCATTTTTATTTAGGACTATTATTTTGGACTTATTTGAAAAACGGTAAAGAGAAAATAAGTATTTCTTTTATCGAGATTTACCAGCCATGAAAATATTTGCACTTATTTATGATTCACCCTGTATATGAAATAGAGCACATTTATAATAATATAAGCGTCAGATTGACACTTGAAGTGAAATTTATTTTATTATAATTCCGAAATTAAACAAAATACGGTGTTTTTGCTCCTCATTGAATTAGAAAATAATTTTATCTTTTTACTGACACACTTGTGTCTCAATTGTAGTTAAGGCGTTCTTCCTTCACACGGCAGCATACGTTTTTTGATATAATAGTAAGATAATAATACAAAATATGGTTAATATCATAGTTGTTTAAATGCATGTAGCTATAATGCATCAAATCATAATGTTGCCTAAAATACTCAATACATTGAAAAGAAAGTCAATATTTAGAAAAACGTATTTACAAAATCATTTTTGATTCATTCATGTTTGGACTATTCGGAAATGGAATAATATTTTTGCAGTCATTGGAAACTAAGTTTCATTCAGAACCTCGAAATTGGTAATAAGTTAGTTCCTCTAATTTCAATGTAAATATTCAAAACTAGTAATAATCAATTAGTAGTAATTATCAATTAGAAAAAGGTAACAAACTTTTAACTTTTCCCACTAATTATACTTCAAAATTTGCGAGCAATGTCATTTTGTCGTTTGATTATCAACCTTCAAGGGAAATTTTGGTTATAAATAAAAATTTTATAGTTTTATAAGCTAATATTAAGCTTTCTCTATGGATACAAAACTGACTACCGCCAGCTGTTACTAGAATATTTCATTTATTTTAGTTGTATTTGGACATTGATTGTGTATTGTGACTGTGACAGTAAATTAAAATATATAGAAGTACAATTGAAACAATTAATTTATTCCACTAATTTCGAGGTTCTGAATGAAGCTTTAGTTATAATTTAAAAGTTACCAAGTTTCAGAAGATAAGTTTGAAAGGTATGCAGTATTGCTTCCATACTATTGGAGGCTTCTTTGAAGTATATCAGAATAACTTTGGGGCTTCAGTATTCTGGCTTATAACAAAGCTCAATTTTATTTCTTAAAACATACCTACTCTTTGGATTAGAACTAACACAGTAAATTAAATTAAATTTATTCCCATTTTTTCCAATTATCCCAGCGAGAGAAACATAATGACGCAAACATAAATTACATCACAAATATTTAAAACACAAAATCCAGAAACAGAACCACTATTAACACTTGCCGTATTCTAATTTTAAAACAGAAGAAGTGAAGATGGCTGGACATGACACGTGCTAAATGACGCCGATGATATTTCTTTTCTTTCGTCTTTTCGAATGGGAAAGACCAACGGAAAGCACTAATGCCGCTACTAGTAAATACGCGGTAGTCTCTTGGACTATTTTGAATCGACTGATTCAGCGAGGCGCCGACATCTCGAAAATAACTTGGACAGATGCTAAAATTGTGTGTTTACATTTTATTTATAAATCGGGATCATGTGGGTTATTCAATTCACGTAGAACACAATATTTTTTATATTTAAATTTCGTAATGATCCAAAGGACAAAAAAATATTCAGTATTGTTTTAGATCTATGTTTAAACTAGAGATGCCACGAATGTTTCTCTATTGAGAGACTTATTTATTTATCAAAAATTCTCAAATTGTCTCAAATATTGTACCCGCACATATCATTTAAAAGGCACCACAGTGTGATATTAACCAAAGCGGACTCCGTATCAACGAGAGATGGTGCAGGACTGTCCTGCTGAGCTTTAACTCAGATAAAACCATGGTAGTGCCATTCACAGATCGCGAAGTCTGAAAAACCTGAAAATAATTGAAACTGATTCAGTCTAGAATGCCACTTTATCTAAAGAAGAAAATATTCAACCAATATGTACAGTCATGACTCATGACCTATGCATACGAAATCTGGGCACTTAAAACGGACATTTTAGGGAATCTGCAGGTCGCATAACGCTCGATGAAACGAAATATGTTGGAAATAACTAAAAAAGACCGTAAAAGAATAGAGTGAGGGAGGCTACACCATAATTGGAAATCGTTGATTAAGCTGAAAATGATGATGATGATGAATTCAATTAGATGGAAAAGAATCTGGGAATAACCCTGAACAGTATACTTCTATGGAAGAGGCATATTAAAAACTTTACGAGAAATGTCACAAAGGCTGTCATAATATGCAGAAGATTGGCGCAAAATAGATGGGGCTGCGCCGGCGCCCTTAACATTGTGTGCTGAATGTATATACTATGATAGTAAGTTGCTTAGTACAAAAAACTAGAGCAACGTACTTCAAGGTAAAACCTGTGCAAAGTGCAGACTGGCATGGATCTGTATATTTTGTATCACAGGAGCCAATGGGAGTCATTCTAGACCTAGTAGAACTGCACATTGACGGACACAGTACTGGGTCTCCTGGGAAAATTGTTAGCTCAGGAGCTTCAAACACCCTCAAAAGAAAAATTCCACTCCTCCAGCTCCAAGTGAATGACATATCAAGAACGTACAACTTTGAGAAACACCTCACTGTGTAATATTGAGCAATGTAATACAATGTAATATTGAGCAATAAAAAAAATTGGAAGAGAGTTTTAACAATAGATAACTCAGTAGTAAAAAAAATCCCATCATTTATTCATATCTTTATGACAGTTAATACTCATGTTGCTTAGTATTTCCTTCCATCTATTTCTTAATGAAACCGTCATTGTTGAATTCAAATGCTTTATATAAATATCCTGTAAACAAACTACTTTGAATAGGAAATAAAATAAACTTTAAACTTAATGAACTAACTACCTACCACAGGCATTCATTTCGTACCGAATCAATATACGAGGACACGTAAACAACTATTGTGGATTGGGCTCCTTCAAAGCAGAAAATGCCACAAACAAAATTAAAAGGTCATTAGAAATTCCTTTGGATCATAAAGTTAACCTAAACAACAGTTTTATTACCCTATATAAACTCAGGCATAAACATTAAAAAAATAACAAACAACCATTTCCGTACCTAAATATTTTCCCTGTGAATAACGAAGAAAATACATTTTATTATAGTCCACCTTTAGTTGTATATCTGCGAATCTCCGTTTCAGAATTTCTAGTACATATATACACTGACTGACAGCAAACATTAACAGTATTAACAACTTAAAACTTTCCTGTATCTTGAAGTTTGATATATGTTGTTCGATCTGATCCGATTTTAATGATTTTTTAAGCAATATGCAGCTAACTTATTTGACTTTTTAGATTCCTTTTAGTTCTCATTTGTCTATTCTAGGAGGAAAAACAAATGTCGATATTTTGGCAAAATTTTAAAACATACTCTGGAAATAAGAAGTTTAAAAATTACTTTATCTTTAAAGTTGATCTTCTCTCTGTAATTTGATTTTTGATTCATCTCAAGAGTTTTGTTGAATATATTCGTTTTTGAAGAAGAAAATGATAAATGATAATCTTAACATTAAAAGCATGCCTTTGTTTATGGTCATAATCAACACACTAAACAGTAGTGTTAATTGTTTTTTGTAATATCACTGTTATTGAAAAATTGTAGTATCATTCATTGTTGGCACGTATTCTAGCAGAGAGATGGTTATAAATCCAGAAGTTACATCGCCTATTGCTGCTTTAATTGGACAAGGTAGAGATCATCTACTAGACTTGAAACAATCACTGGCACTGCACTGCTAGAGTAACTACCAACAAAAAATAATAATATGACTTTTCAATGACAGAATGACAGTGACATTACAACAACAATGACACCAATTTATAGGTGTGTGACAAAGACCAAAAGCAAAAGTAAGCTTTTAATGCTGAAAGTTCTGTAAATCGTTGCTGTGTTCTTGAAACGCGAACATCTCAAAGAAATATAAATATATTGAGAAAAATTAAAAAACAAGCTATCGAGAAAAGATGCACCTTGATAACTGGGTGGGTTTTTAATTCTTTACGTTATTAAACCATTTCACAGTGTGTTTCAAACACTAGCCCACTTAACAAAATTTTCTTTTTCCTCTTATACTAGCGAGATAAGTAGTTTAATTTTTAATTAACAGCTTGGAAATGACGATCGATGATATTCCCCACATAATTTCACATATAAAATGACAGTGATCTTCATTTCATTCAACAAAAGATATTGAACTTTAAAATTCATGAAAATTTTAAGGCGTCTGTTTTTTCGTGCTGGTCAGTGTAGATTTAAATTTATAGTAACCCGTAAAATGTATTTAAAGAAATGCTAAATTTAATAAAACATTAAATTTATTTTTGTAATCTGTAATTGCATGCTTGCATGTAAACTGCGAAAACTTGATGTATTCTAAAGACCTATTAAATTCATTAGAATATTATATAGAAACAGTTTTGATATCACTTTCAAACATTAAATTAAAACAAAATACTCTTTTATTCTATCTTTGACCTTTCTACGTGACTTCCTTAATATTTCAAATCCGAGGCTTATATACAAAAAAGGTCGAAAATAATCTAGGCAATGCGGGCAGATGTCGACCTAAAACATATTACCGGTGATATTATGGAGGGCTGGCTGGGTAAAGTTGGTACGTGCACGACACGTGGCCTAGCACATGCCTGATCCTTCAATGCGGAGAACCCGAGCAGATGGTCTCAAAAACTTACCCAGATGGACTGGTTTAGAGAAAGTTCGATCCATTACATATCTTTCAAAACAGTTTGAGATCGTATTTAAAACCATTCGTCTTTAGTCGTTGAAGGTGGGTATTTTCTTAATTATTATTAATATTTATGCATATTCTGATGATTTTTTAGTTAAAATTTCGCTTAGTATTCTTTAAATGCAATTATAGGCGCTTTATTTTCTAGAAACATATACAATACAACCGGTATGCTATAAGGCAGAATCATGCTAATAAAGATTATAATATAGCAAGCAAATCTTTAAAAACTTAAATTTCTTAATTGATTTGCAAATTTATTTGATCATATTAGTACGCAATCTTATAACTACGATTAGTATTTTTAACTATGTTTAACTTAGCCTTACTTGATCGAAGTACCAAAAACGATATGGAAACTTACCTGAAACAGAAAAGAAAATAGACATTAGTAATACAACTTAAAAAAAAACGTAATACTTTTAAACTATCATCTAGGTATAAAGAATATCATTATTTTGAAATAAAATAGGTATGTATAAATAAATACATCGGCAATCTAATGTGTAGCTAGCGCTCCTCCAATTATTTAAAAAGTTAATATAAATCTCTATTTGATACCAATTACACTTTTAATTACGTAATTGAGAGCGCGATTTTTAAATTCATTGTTGCCAACCATACACTTATAAAAAAGATAGACTTGAACTAAAGTCGTCATCGTTCTTGAAAAAAAAATGAGTGGCAAGAGAATTTATTTTAGTGTAAAAGAAAATATTTTGCCTGAAGAAAAACTCTCTTAACTCAAGAAAACTGGTTCTCTTGAAAAATTCGAAAATTTCTCTTGAATCTATTTTCATTCAACCAAGTGCAAGTTACTTTGTTTTAGGATAATAAGAAAAATACGCTAGGAAGTACTTCATTCAAGAAACATGGCCATTTTTCCAATAGCTAAATACTCTTTTGATGAAAAATAATAACGACACGCAAAGACGATGACGAAGAAAGGTATATACAATCAGTCGGCAGTTCGATCAGTCGTATGTCGCATTTCATAGGTCGCACATCATAGTACGTACGGGTTTTGTTGCTTGGAATTTTCCACTTGGAATTTTGCATAATTTTCTTTTTAAGCGCATATCGTATAACAAATTAGTGATCGTTATTAACATGCATTTGTCATTTTTTATGGACAAATTTTAGGGTATATGGATTCTTTAAAGGAGTTTCTGAAAAACATGGAAATTAGAGCATTTATTTGCTATATCTGAAGGTAAGAGACATTTACCTAATGCACCTGTTTAGATAATGCATGCGTGACTATAGATAGAATAAGAATAATAAATAAGCAAATAATTACAAAAATTTTAGAATTTCAAGTCGTCGTATTAAAAAATTCAAAATGTGACCAAAGCTTATAATTTTAATAATTTATTTGCTTTACTTTGATTAATCGTAATGTAACATTTTTTTGTAATTTGTAGAGTGATGAACCACCCCAAATAATACCAAGGAGTGAAGAAGCAGAAATAACTACTATCGAGGAAAATAATATCACTTTACTTACTACAGACCAGGAAAACCTAAATTTATCAGAAAATATTATATCTCGTAATATGCCTGTAAATGATGTATAGACTTCTCTTAGATCAAAATAAATTTTAGTTGAGTCAATAGTATTCGCTATTGGTTTAAGAAAAGTGTCTCTTTAATGAAGAAATGTCCCTCTTCAATCAAGAATTTTTGCATGAATCAAAGAGACTATTGTTCTTGTAGCAAGAACTTCTTTGTATATTCATTTTGGGTCAAGAGTGAAATACTTTGGACAGATAGATTTTTCTATTCTCTAAAGTAATTTTTTAAAGCTTATGAAAAGATAGTTAATGCTTTGGGCAAAGAAATGTCGTTCTTGGCCCTATTGAAAAGCGCCAATCTTTTGGGTCAAAGTCATATTCATTTCGACTGAGAGATCCTTTTTTTCAGTGTGGCAACATATTCTTCGCCGGGCTGACTAACTGGAATTTAAATTTCCCGCTCGGGATTCAGGTGGTAGCTCTGCTGTAAAAAATGTCAAGTTGCCATATTTATTTATTTATTTCCCGACATTGTCATTCGTTTTGACACATTAGTTTTGTATTACTAGTTTTTGGTTTAAATTAGTTGTGTTGTGATATTTTAAGGTGAAAAAATTTTACTAGCAGATCTTGCAGTGGAACATTGTTCTTTTAGTGCGAAGTGTACAGGGGGTACAAAACACACAGTACAAACACACGGGTACAATATCACGAACCAAAATGCAATAACAATTCGCAAATATTTGACATAATTTCACAGAAATTATAACCTACAATTTGCTAAGAGTTTGGCAAGCCTCAAAAATTTTAAGTCGAGTTCATCGTTCCGTCACTGCAATAATATTAAAATATGATCTGTCATTTTTAAAATAAACCAATAAAACTATTAGAAATATTAGAAACTAGCGTGTACCAGCTACTTCGTTCGCGTCAAATTAATCATTTGTAATGATGATGATAAAGCAAATGTAACAATAGATCTTGTATTTTCAAATAAAACACTGGATTTCCCTCATAACTTCTTTATTACATTTTAGTACTTAGGATTACGACACAAACATGTGTCTCGTGCGAGCGCACGGTACCGACTGACTGCTGCGGACGCCTCACTCCCAATCTTATCTCCCGTAACATTCTATCGCCTCTGTCATAAAAAACCATGCATTATGAATAATACAATCTGACATAATACATAAACCATAATTTGTTAATCATAACAATACACTATATAAACAAGGTACTCATAAAAATCATAACACTCGGCCATCCTACTTTCCGGTCGTCCTCGACTTCCCTCCTTTATTGCTTCTGAAAAGATAAATAAAAAAAAGAAAAAAAAAGAAAAAAAAATTATTTATTTTTAAGTTTCTATGCTCGCATTAGAGCTTTACTTATTTTTAAGTTTTTATGCTCGCATTAGAGCTTTACTTATTTTTAAGTTTTTATGCTCGCATTAGAGCTTTACTTATTTTTAAGTTTTTATGCTCGCATTAGAGCTTTATTTATTTTTAAGTTTTTATGCTCGCATTAGAGCTTTATTTGTTTTTAAGTTTTTATGCTCGCATTAGAGCTTTATTTATTTTTAAGTTTTTATGCTCGCATTAGAGCTTTACTTATTTTTAAGTTTTTATGCTCGCATTAGAGCTTTACTTATTTTTAAGTTTTTATGCTCGCATTAGAGCTTTACTTATTTTTAAGTTTTTATGCTCGCATTAGAGCTTTATTTATTTTTAAGTTTTTATGCTCGCATTAGAGCTTTACTTATTTTTAAGTTTTTATGCTCGCATTAGAGCTTTACTTATTTTTAAGTTTTTATGGTCGCATTAGAGCTTTATTTATTTTTAAGTTTTTATGCTCGCATTAGAACTTTATTTGTTTTTAAGTTTTTATGCTCGCATTAGAGCTTTACTTAATGTTAGGTTTTATGCTCGCATTAGAGCTCTACTTATTTTTAGGTTTTATGCTCGCATTAGAGCTCTACTTATTTTTAGGTTTTATGCTCGCATTAGAGCTCTACTTATTTTTAGGTTTTATGCTCGCATTAGAGCTCTACTTATTTTTAGGTTTTATGCTCGCATTAGAGCTCTACTTATTTTTAGGTTTTAGGCTCGCATTAGAGCTCTACTTATTTTTAGGGTTTATGCTCGCATTAGAGCTCTACTTACTTTTAGGTTTTATGCTCGCATTAGAGCTCTACTTATTTTTAGGTTTTATGCTCGCATTAGAGCTCTACTTATTTTTACGTTTTATGCTCGCATTAGAGCTCTACTTATTTTTAGGTTTTATGCTCGCATTAGAGCTCTACTTATTTTTAGGTTTTATGCTCGCATTAGAGCTCTACTTATTTTTAGGTTTTATGCTCGCATTAGAGCTCTACTTATTTTTAGGTTTTATGCTCGCATTAGAGCTCTACTTATTTTTTTAGGTTTTATGCTCGCATTAGAGCTCTACTTATTTTTTTAGGTTTTATGCTAGCATTAGAGCTCTACTTATTTTTAGGTTTTATGCTCGCATTAGAGCTCTACTTATTTTTAGGTTTTATGCTCGCATTAGAGCTCTACTTATTTTTAGGTTTTATGCTCGCATTAGAGCTCTACTTATTTTTAGGTTTTATGCTCGCATTAGAGCTCTACTTATTTTTTAGGTTTTATGCTCGCATTAGAGCTCTACTTATTTTTAGGTTTTATGCTCGCATTAGAGCTCTACTTATTTTTAGGTTTTATTTTAATTTATTTTTGTTTTGTTTTAGGTTTAAATCAGTAATGCCTTCGTTGTGTTTTATATTCAAAAATAAATCTCATAATTTCATCTTAACAAAGACCAGAATCTAATCCTTAATAAAATAATTAATAATCAAATTTCAAAATATAGCAACTGACAATACACGCCTTATACTGGCTGCTAAAGTATTTGCTTATATTAACACCATCTAAACATTTAATTCTGATCTACTTAAATTTTGATTTTTGTTTTATTTTTAATAGTAAGTAAGAATGAAAATAAGTAAAGTAACGTAAACGTTCGTTCATCCTGACCTTACTCGCATCGCTGCAAATCGATGTCCCTTTTTATGGTTCTAAGAAATTGAATGTTGAAACATACAAAACTTTATATCTACTTAATAATTGTTCGCCTTAAGTGAATCCATAAAGTCAAAGAGTATTTTATATTAGACGTTAGATTTCTTTTTTTTTTAATATTAGACGTCACATTATGGCCGATACTGTATTTTGTAGTACCCCAATTGTCAGAATTAATTATTTTTATTACAAACTCATTTGATCTTTGATTATTGCATAGATTTCATTTAGTTTTTGACTGAAAATTTTATTTACTATAGAACTGTAATTTTTTTTTATATTTAGAAATATTTATCTGCCAAAAGCTTTCATAAACTGATTTATTTTTCTTTTACTTCTGTTTGCAGTTTTAAATCACACTTCTCCAAATATGAGAATTAAATTCACCTTGCTTTTCATACAGTAACCAACCAAGTATATTTTCAATCGATTCATATTTTGACCCTATTTTAATAAAAATAAGTATTAATGAATAATATTCCAATTATTTTTAATACTAAAGATATTTCGTTTTTATTTTTAATTATTTTTTTTTATTTACTATTTCTACTGAAAAGTTTAGATTCAATTAGACCACCAATCAGAACCCAGTTGAAGAGGATCGGGCCAGCTCATAATCCCCTGCAACCAACGATCCTCAATGATCATTATCAAAGCCAAACATTAATTAATTAATATGGGTTGCAGCATTGTAACCCTGTGCTTTTACTGATACGTGTTACTAAAAGTATAAGAACATTTAGTTCTAATTTTTTATACCTTCCTGTAAAATTTAAAATTAATTAAAACTGAAACTTTTGTTAACACTGGAGATGTTTTTTTTATACAGTCTTAAATATTAAATATCAATTTACTAATAATAGTCAACTTCATGAAAAACTGGTATGGTTTTTCATAATTCCTTGTACGAAATATAGTGTTAGTTGTATGCAGTAATTTGTTTGTAACAGGTTTTTTTTATAAGTTATTTTTTTTACCAAAGAACTTTAGTTTTTATCAATATGCTTCGAACATTTTATTAAACTATCGCAGTTGTCTTTAAAACAAAATATAGAAATATTAGAAATATTGATGATATTCTGATCCTCTTTGTTTAGCAAGTACTTAGTCATATTTAATTCTTGGTATTTTTAATTAAAAAGAAAATTTTATCCTGTAAACATACAGGGTGCAATTTGAGTGTTTTTGCTTGAACTCTGTTGTGGTTAAATAGGAAATGATATTTACTCAATTGTTTTTAATAAGAAATTATTGAGTTTTGATAAACTATATACAGCAGTCAAATTTGCAACATTCCATGAAAGCTGGAGGCAATGAAATTGATATCTGTACCTAACTGCTATTCATAAGTAATAAACATAAACTATTATTTTGTTTTTTTCTGATACTTTAGTGTTGATGAACACTACAGATTGGAAATTATATTTTAATTTAATTAAATTCGATTTTTTTTAAATGCATTAAAAATCTTGTTAAATAAATAGTACAGAGTGAATAATGGTGTGATGACTTGAAATCAAGTTCCAACTATATAAGTAGTAGGTAGTTGCTCAATTTGTTTCTATATAAAAGAAACAGATACTTCATATTCTTCTAAACTTCATATTCCAAATCGCTCAGCAAACGTATCATCTGTAAATGACTATACTTGGCTGTGCTACCAAAAGAGACACCTTGCTCTCTCTAGGTTTCTAGAATCTTGATAATATCTCCCAATTCATTTATAATTTTATAATTCATGAAGCACTTTAAGTATGTCTTACATGTCACTAAAACAGATTTCAATAAAAGAGATTAGCGAATAAATCATGGAACAAAATAATAATCATTCAAAAAGTGAAATCATATACTGTTTCCAAAGAGAACATTCAGAATAAATATTTTTTTTAGGAAGTAGAATGTTGTGAGGACATTGCATTTGACATTGCGTTCAATGCTAATTTATTTTATTTTTGTTGCAAAACAGTCTGATTTCTTATATTGATAAACTTTATTTTTTTTAATTGTTATTGTCTGAAGTTACAGCTTTTGGTATTTCAAACTTCCTATTTCTTTTTATTTATTTATTTTTTTTTGAGGCCGAACAAAAGTAATTATTTAAACTTTTTATTCCTCCGACACTCTATCTTCTGGTAAAATCCTGAAGGGCTTTACTAAAACCATAACATAAAATATAATCAACACAACACGAAATTAATTAAATGGTTTCTTTTAAACTCCTCTGTATAAATTGTTAAACATACAAAACAATTTTTTGTGCATACTAATTTCTTTTTACAAATCCAAACAAATATTATTGTGTTATGTAAAAAACTCTGTGTGTTTATCGACCTGTGTACGAACATTTTCTGTTATCAATTATCACCATATTTTTTTTTGAAACATATTGTGTAACTCCTTTTATTTCTATTAACAGACTATTTTCCAAGACCGTCCTGAAAATAATAATTAGTCCTTAATTATTTTAAAAAGAACGTTATATCTTTATAAGAAACAGAAATAATTTTTGAATCATAAACTTTATTAAAACAATAATTATTTTTAGACTATATCGGTCTATAATGTTTGTAGAGACTTATTTTGCGATTATTTGTTCACAGTGTACATTTAAACCTTGGTGATATTTTAAACCTTCATATTGTTTAATTTATTCACTAGAAATAAATAGCCTTTACAAAATCAATTTAAATAATTTAGACATTAAAAATTTGATTTTGCTTGTATCAATTTGCAAAGAGATTATGCAAAAGATGCTTGTTTTTAATTTTAGTTAAAACATTTTTTTGTTATACAGGCTGTCCTATATTGATATCACTATCATTAATTGATCTGAACCTTTTATTTTATTTGATTCTTTTACAAATTCAATTTATTGGAATATTAATTTCAATAACGTCTTTAAAATCATAAACAAGCTACTAAAAATTTTATATTCGTAACTATGAAACATAAATTAACAATTAATTGATATCTGTGTACTTATCTTATTCGAATGTATCCTCTGAAGCTATATTTTCTCACTGCTTTAGTGTTTATGTCAACATGGTCAATCAAAAGACTTATTTTAGCAAAAATGACTTGCAGTTTGCACCTTGCACATCGTAACAGCCTTGTCTTTTCCCATTTTTGAAGTAGGAGTGGATAAGCCAATTTCCAAATGTTCCTGTATGTATCCTTTTTATTCACTAACACTGCTGGACTTGTTGCTTTATGGCTTTATGTCCTTTTCCAGCAACTTAACTTATGGATTCACACACAACATGGCATATTGGCACTTTTTAAACTCTTGTGGTACTTCTAGTAGTTCTATCCCGCTTCTGATATGTAAACAATAGATCTTGTATTTTCAAATAAAACACTGGATTTCCCTCATAACTTCTTTATTACATTTTAGTACTTAGGATTACGACACAAACATGTGTCTCGTGCGAGCGCACAGTACCGACTGACTGCTGCGGACGCCTCACTCCCAATCTTATCTCCCGTAACATTCTATCGCCTCTGTCATAAAAAACCATGCATTATGAATAATACAATCTGACATAATACATAAACCATAATTTGTTAATCATAACAATACACTATATAAACAAGGTACTCATAAAAATCATAACACAAAGCAAGAATTTCCATTAACATACAAACTGGATAAAAAATTTTCCCATTTATGTCAGCATGAGAAAAAACAATATGGCGTTATTATTATATAACTTGGTAATATTTGACGGGTAGTTTCATCTCGTTGGAATTTGACTTTCGAGAAAATAAGCTTTTTACGTCAAGCAGTTTAAGCAGAATCGTGGTTAAGAAATTACCTAACTTTTTGGAACACCCTGTATGATTTTTTTAAAAAATTCAAAATATGTAAAAAAACAAATAAATTATGCTTGTCCAAGCGTTTTCCCGAAAGACTAACCGTTTTTTAAATAACAAATATTGTAATATCTGAGGGGCGTTTTCACACTCTTGGAATTTGAGATTCGAGAAACCCCTCCTTATCGAACCTCTACACCCCACAGTCAATCCGTTTGCCAAAAATCCGCTTTAAACGTCAAACAGTTTAAGCAGAATCGTGATTACTCAATGGTCATATTTTATGAAACACCCTGTATAAATTTATAAAAATCTTAAAATATGTAAAACAACAAAATAAAATATACGTGTTTAAGAGTTTTTCCGAAAAACTCACCGGTTTTTAAATAAAAAATATTTTAATATTTGAGGGATAGTTTCACCCCCTTAGAATTCGAGTTTCGAAAAATCCCTTCTTATCAAACCTCTACACCCTAAAGTGAATCTGTTTTCCAAAAATCAGCTTTTTACGTCAAGCGCTTTAAGCAGGATCGTGATTAATCAATGACCAGATTTTTCGAAACGCCCTGTATTTTAAGAAATCTTAAAATATGTAAAAAAACAAAATAAAATATACGTGTTTAAGCGTTTTTTCGGAAGCATGACCGTTTTTTAAATAAAAAATATTGTAATATTTTAGGGGTGGTTTCAACCCCCTTGGAACTGGAATTTCGTAAAATCCCTTCTTATCGAACCTCTACACCCTAGAATCAACCTGTATGCCAAAATTGAGCTTCTTACGTTGAGTGGTTTGAGCAGGATCGTGATTAATCAGTATGTCAGTCACTTAAGAATTTTATATATTAGTATAGATTTTTTTTAGTGAAATAAATGGATTGGTATGGACGTCATCTGCCTTTTTCCTGTCATCCTCTGTCGCAATCTTACCTGAGTTATAAAACGGAGTATACTGATTCAGCTTCAATGAAAAGAAGTAAAATTATAGAATTAATAATAATTACTTTTTACTAGATTACAGCTTCTAGTCTAAGTCGAGATAAACCTATTTTAATATTAACTGTAAATAGAGTTAAAGTAAAAACAATGACGCCTTTTTACATACTTAGTATTCCCAAAAGGGTTCGATAACAGATGTTCAAGCGATATATACCAATTTGTATTCCCGATCTATTAGTGCCACATTGTTCTTAATCAAAACACATACATACAGTTAGCTTTTGGTATTGTAAGCTGTTATTCAAAATGAACCTATTATCTTAGTGTGAATTGATTTAATTGGCCCAGAGTTCAAAGGAGGTTAAAACAAGAGTTACCACCTATATATTACTAGTAACTATATCTGTATATTTCATTTTAATACATATATGTACTTTGTACATATATCTATTTTGTACATATATGTAACATTGACAGGCTTTTTATAGAAACTCTGGCCAATATATACAAAGAAGTCTAAGCAAGATTAATCCTTTATAAAACAACCCCAGAGTTCCCAACTGACAAAGGAATCCGACAGAGAGACCAAATCGATGTCTCCAAAGCTGTTTATAGCAACACTAGAAGAAATTTTTCGTCAACTGGATTGGACCAATAAAGGATTAAAAATAGATGGAGAATATCTTTTACCATTTAAAACCATTTAAAATTCGCCGATGACATAGTTCTAATTGTCAATAGTCCTAAAGAACTACAAGCCCAAATTAACGAACTAAATACAGTCAGCAATAAAGTAGATCTTAAAATGAATTTAGCTAAAAACTAAAGCATTGTACAACGAACTAGTAGACAGAAAATACATTCTAATAAATAACACAAAACTAGAAATAGTAGAAGAATATATATATTTGGAACTCGGGATCTCTATTACCAGAAATCAACAGAAGAATTAAGTTAGCATGGAATACTTGTCGAAAAAACTCAATCATATTCAAATCTAGAATGCCACTTTATCTAAAGAAGAAAACATTCGACCAATGTGTACTACCTGTCATAACCTATGCATGCGAAACCTGGACACAGCGGACATTATAAGGAAACTGCAGGTCGCACAACGCTCAATAGAACGAAATATGCTGGGAATAACCAAGAAAGACCGTAAAAGAATAGAGTTCTAGGTTTTAGGATTTGGCCCATGGCCATAATCAAAAATTATTCGTTTTGGGTTATCAAATCGTCAATCAAAGACTATACATTTAAGGATCTTCCTAGACTGTATTTCCAGAACTAAGAAGGCTATGATAAATTTTTGTGTAGCATCTTTAGTTTCATAAAAATGTAGCACAGTGATTTGAAAACCGCATCTTTGTATCTCTACTCATAAACGAGAAACTCCATAAAACACACGAAAATAGAACACCCTGTACGCTTACTATATGCTTCTCAGAAGTAACGATCCCATCGGAAACCGACCCATACGGATCTGATAATAATAATAAATACGAATCCATAAATTTCCGCTCGAAATCATTTCAGAACTGAGCTTTTATTGCCACTAATTATTAGCGGCGCAGAAACTGGTGGGTGCTAGAACAACACTTAATCAATCGCGTTGGTATCTTTCGCGATTGTGGCCGAATGAAAAATGACCCGACGCGGTGGGAAGAAGTTTATATATCTCTTGTTCCTTTCGCAAACGGCACGATTACTGTGTACCCTGATTTATGAATAGGCTGGGTGTATTTTAAAATTAATAAACAACAGCAGTAAATAAAACGATTCTATCAAATATAAAGTACGATATTCAGGGAGTAGTACCAGGTATAACAAGGTAAGAACTGCCATCAAGACCAAACAGCCAAAGACGTGGACCGTGAGGACTGCGCCACAGCTCGAAGACTATGGCCACTGGTAGATAGCAAAAAGACAAAACAACTACCAGAACACAAAAAGAACCCAGAACGCATAATTGTAGGTGCCGTCACTGGAAACTGTCTCACGGGGGTAAACCTCGCGAGATGGAAAATTTCCAACGACGACTACTGCAGAGAATGCGGAGAGGAAGAAGAAATCATAGAGCACCTGCTGTGCCACTGTCCGGCACTGGAATACCGACGCTTTAAAACTTTAGGGCAAGGTTTTTTGGAGGAACTAGAGGCAGCAGCAGAAGCCAACATCAGCAACATCGGGAACTATGCAAAGAGCTGGAGGTGCTTTAACGCAAAGAAAGAGTGAGAGGAAGGTTTGGTACAACAATACAGGGGTATCGCAATGGGCCCAAGGCCTCCGAGTGAGGGATCAAACATGATCGCAAACCCCGGCAACCTAACCTAAGCTAACCTAACCAGGTACAACAAAAATACTTAAAAAATGTAGTATCTGTTTTATGTAAAAAAGGATGGGTTGGGAATTTTTGGTCACAAAGATCTATGAATTTACATAACCGGTAAAACATATTTGAAGTTTTTAAGGAGTATAATTATCTTCTCTCGGTTCAGAAACAAAACAAAATGGAATAATTTTCTTATTCTTAAGTGGCCGTCTACCTTTGGAGGTTGGCGATGGTGGACTATGATGGTGCATGAAATTGCACCCCTGAAAATTTCGATAAATGTTCTTCCGAACCAACAATGCAGATGTTTAAGCTACGAGTTCTGCCTTCTTCCCACAGATTTCCTACCTTCAATGACAATTTTGAGTACCTCCTATCATTCACCCCTCGTGATGTAACCGATGTACTGTAGCTTCCGTTCCTGTCTGATTGAGTGTTCAACTCTCGGAGCCGTAGAGAAATACTGGAAAGATGTAGTAAAACAGCATACGTATGTGCAGTTCGAGGCTTAGGTCTCAGTTAGACAATAGTGTTTTCATGGAAGTGAAACTACGTCTGGCCTGTTCGATCTTCCACAAAATCTCTATTTTGGGGTCGCAAGCGTCGTTCACGAGAGCTCCTAGATGTTTTACGAACAATGCTTGTTTTATCACCTTATTGATAAAATAATTAATTCATTTTAAACAATATTTAAAACACTATTAATCAACATTATTTTTAACAAAGCGATCCATCGTTTAAGTCGCCTGCTTACATGGCAATCAAGAAGAGCCAATCTGCAGGATCCCTGTAGATTGTCAAGTGTGTATTTTAATTAGACCGTAATTTTTAATCGTAATTTGCTAATTTGCTAGTTGGATGTTCAGCCGATACAATGGCCCTGCTCTCCTCTCCAATACCATACAAATCGCAAGGTATACAAGCTTGGCAAGGTTGGCTTTGGGTGCCTCTTTTCGTGTGTACGAAGAGTACAGAACAAAGAAAGCAGAGCAAGTATTTTCCGAAGCACATGAAATGTAACGTCGCTATAAATGGGTATTGTTCGAAATAGGAGATGATAAAAGATACAACTTACGAATAAACAATGGGTATTTATTATCGAATCGTATTAATTATTATTACAGAGAGGAAAATATTTGAGAGATGACTTTGAGAATTTAAATTTATAGAGACAAGAGAAGAGACAAAGGCTACAACATCTGACCCGACAATATATCAGCCGTTTCACGTAAAATGTCAAGTTTTCCGAAACGGCGAAAACTCATAAATAATATAATTTATAATTCCTCTTGAACATGACGGATTGTTTTCTCAAGTGGACTAATAGAAAACCTAAAAAATAATTACTGTTAAACCCTATTATTTCAATAGTTATGCAATATACCCTTCTTATCGCCATAGCAATTCACTCCTCGGTATGTGTATACCCACCCAAGACGGTTTCTTTCCTATACGGTATAGAACAATAATTGTATACAATCTAATTTAGGTGTTGAATATTGTCAACATATTTCTGCGATATTCTTAAATTAGAGCTGTAGTGACATGATTAAGGTAAATCTTAAATTCTCCTAGCTTCTTCTCATTACTAGATATCTTAAAATCCCAATTAAACATTATGTTAAGCAGTCATAGCAGGTCTCATTAAAGTGTCTTTTTGCTACTAAAAGCTCCACCATATTGAGAAGTCCTTCAAAACATACACTATCCACTATCGTAAAAAGAAATAAGTTCATCGGTTCTAATTCCTTCAAGTTTTGTTCAATATGGCTCAATATTTCCTTTTCTTTTTCTCTGTTTTTATTTGCACTATGTAATAATTATACTGCTAAAACACTTTTTTGGCGCGTTCACAAAGGCATTATTTCGTAAAAGATCACTAACATATTGCTAAACTCTAATATTTAGAGAGCCTATTCGATTTCTTTACAGATGATCTCCTGTAGATTGCCGTGTGAAAAGGCGGCTTATGTTGATTGTTCTCCAAAAGACAGAATTAGTGCCTTTAAATTTAATTAAATAAAAATGTAAATAAATTTCCGGAGATATCGCATTGTATGCAAGAAATGTAAACAAAACGCTTAAACATTGATAACCAACTGCACGCAAACAAAGTGCCAAGGTGATATTGTGGGTATCCCCTGAATTGAAATATTACGCAGTAGTAGATAGTAGAATAAGTTAGATTAAGATAACTTCAAAATACATTGTATTCGCTAGTTATAACGTCTTTCGTTGCTTTACGATCTAATTTGTACAATAATACATCATGTTGTGTCTAACATGGATACTTGACTAACCAACAATTTTGCAAACTAACAAAAAATCACTGGTATTTTGAAGGAATCCGCCCACTCCTTCAAAATTAACCAGCAGCTAATTACAAAATCTATTTCGGTTATATGACAATATGATATATCCCATATACAATTATAAATTTTATTTGTTAAATTAAATTACGTGATAAATGTCAGTCTTTATAAGCTGTATCCCGTAATCATTTATAGCCTATCTCGGTACAAAATGTAAGCGAACAGTAACTTTACTAATTAGCTATCGAACGTTCCTACAATCACAAATTTTGCTTGGTCTAAAGTATGAAAGATTCACTCAAATAGTTTTTAGTTGCTTGTATTAAATTAGATTTCCTGTCAGCAGATATCGATAGTGATCTTTGGGAAAAAATTGACTCATACAAATCTAAATAACAAACATGCAGTCGTCTTTATGGCAAAACTGGGGTTCCATTTTAAAAGACTTAAGTAAAAAAGTACCTAGTTTTATTATCATTATCAACAGAATAAATATTTATTTTTTATTCAACAAAGACATTTTTAACTAAATCATTTTTATTTAAATAACAGCCGATACTGTTGCGCAGTGTTTGGGAACTGTGTTTGTTATGAATTAGTCAGTTATCTAACTATAAACAGAAAATCATTCCATTTAAAACCTTTGCTAAATTACTTGCAGCCGAGACAAATTGGAATCTTTTACGTCATTCGCGATAAATCGGATGTTTGTTATTCTTCCAAACATACGAAAATATTAACTCTGTTCTATAAATTTATTGTTGCTGTGGCCAAAGTTATCGGAGAGTTCAAATATTCAATCAATCATGATTAAGTATAATATTTATTATTCAGATGCCACATAACTCAGCAGTCCAATATGCAGTTTTCAGAAGAGATCACTAGGGTATTTATTTTTGTACAACGTTAAGAATGTATATAAGCATTTGTCTGTTTGAGAACAGAGTGCAGCATCAAACGGGTTAGCAAAAATATAAATTATAAACAAGTCGATGAAGAATATTTTGTATAAGACATGTATAAAAATCTTGATATTAAACATGCAAAAATATTTTCCATTAGTTTTCAACCATTTATATTTTTAATAATGTATAACAACGTATAATCCAGATTTAATTCTGACTGCCAATATACTGAAACAATTTTGATGTTTCTCTTCTGTGACATGTAACAAAGAGCCGATCAAGAGGTCTAAGATATGTACAGCATTACGACGACACAAACACAAAATATAAGATATATTTTTTAAGCGCGTTGATGCAATTCCCTAATATTTGAATATTGGGTGTTTTGTGCATCCAAGTAAAATTTTGTATTTTTTTGAAACACCAATAAAATTTGTGTGATTAAATGTGAGTTTCTAAGTGATCTTAAACTGGAGAAACGATATAAATCTGCGATGCATTTGTTCACGTAAGTCGTCTTGTAAATGCGGAAAAGCCATGAATAATAAAAGCGGATTCTTTTGAGCTATTATCTAACTGGAGCCTACAAAAAAAATCTCAACAAAAGAATCATCTCAATTTAAAAAATATCAATATTCACAAATATGGACTTAACTGAAGAACATAGTTAAACATTGTTATTGTTTAACTCTGTTTATTTGGTTGCAACATCAAATGTTACAACCTCAAGTACACAACAGTATGAGGTATTAAAGGAAGAAGCTTCGAATCGTCCTGTAAATACGGAAAAGCCATGAATAATAAAAGCAATTTTCTTTTACAGCGCCACAACTACGCACCTCCGAAGCGAACCAGCGCACCGAAGAGATAAAGTGAAGAACCGATAATGAGGCCCAGATAACAAACGTTCTCTAGCTGGAGAGCTTGAGCAGGGAGGGTACAACCGAGCCGAAGAACCTAGGTTTGAACCGCTCCGCGCCGCCGGGTACGTTTTCCGCCGATCGGCTTGCCTGCCGACGACGACGTCGACGTACCGTAGTAGAACCGCGGGGAGGTCAACAAACGACCTTTAGAAAGGAGTACCACGGAGGAGAGTACCGCCGGGCCGCGCTACGGCGATATAATTTAATTTGCGGCGTGCAGTCGGCATCTAGTCCGCGGGAATTATCGTTATTAAAGAACGATTCGGATTGTTCGTTGGCCGTTGTGTTGTCGGCGGATGTGAAAAATCGTCGAGGTCACAACACAAACGTTCTACGGAAAATAATCTAGTTTAAGAGCTTCTAGAGAAATGGGATAATCCTCTTTAAGTACTGTAATTATAGACCTTAAATAAAATCGTACACAAGTACATAATTTTTAAGAATTTTCCTACTCTGGGTGCCCCCTCACCAAGGGATAAAATGCAATGAAAATAGCAAATGATCTCGCTAGAAAAACAGCGAACACTTCAAACTGGCCCAGAACCGTTCTGTTTTTCAAGCGGAACTGAGGAACCTGGAAGACTCCAACGTAACCTGGAATGGGAGTCCTCCAACGGTCTAAGATACTCGAAAATGTTCCTCAGAACTTACGACCGAGAAAAATCAAAGATTTTCCTTGATTTAAGTAAAAACAATCTTCGGATTGTCACGTGGTTTCTAACAGGGCACTGCCTCCTCAACGAACACCTCAGTAGGCTGAAGATGAGGAACAACAGCGAATGCAGATTCTGTGGGGAAAATGGGGAAACACCAGAACACCTTATGATTAAGTGAGCCGAGGTGACGACAGTTCGTGTCATGAACTTTGGTATGGCTGATGTTGAGGATGGAGAGCTGGCCTCTGTGGAGCCGTCTCAGATACTGGCTTTTGTTAAAGTCCTGAGACTGTATGATGAGTTATAACTTGTTATAACTCAAGAAAGGGAAACATACAATAAATCTGTAAGGTCGCGGTGATTAACTCTCCTCTTAAACATTCTACATTCTCCATAATAATTTAAACTTTATCTAACCCATCAGATCTTAAAGAGATTTAAGCTCCTTAAGGTCCTACGTAAGCAAAAAACACTAAATCATCACAATACACCAAAACACCTTTACTTTTACACTGGACGCGCGTTTCGCTAACCATGTTAGCATCACCAGCAGATGATTATAAACTGTAGTTTATAATCATCTGCTGATGACAACATGGTTAGCGAACATGCTGCTGACATGGTTAGCGAAACGCGCGTCCAGTGTAAAAGTAAAAGTGTTTTGGTGTATTGTGTTGATTTAGTGTTTTTTTGCTGAGTAAGGTTGTTGACTAAAGGTTCAACTGTAATGTCCTATGTAAGATTTACTAATAAGTTGACATTGTATGAGAGTCTTAATATAGACCACACTGAAAGATGTGCTAATATTATGCCCCTTTTTCATTCAAATATGGATTTTACTCCATATTAGTAGGGTACTGACCTAATGTGTCTTCTCTGAAAGATAAGGTCCAATATTCTCTCTATAGTATCTCTATAATAATTTGGAGACCTTCCATATAGCTCCTATTAGCTAGACTTATCATTATTTTATACACAGAACCGCCTATTTATCAGTTTATAGCACTGACATAAAGTGTATTCTGCTGTTTCTTCTTTTGATGAGAAAATCTGTTCATTGCTTTATCCGTCAATCCTATCAGCATTAGTGTTGTCTATTGATCTTGCAATGCTCTGTTGAATGAATTTTTTCACCTGTCTCTGCCCTGGTTAATTTTTCCAGTATTCTAGAGGTTTATTGGTCCTACACTGTCGTTGATTTTGCAGCACCGCAGAAGGGTTCTGGACCTACAAATGCCAATGAGACTTGTTTTGGTACTTTTATCTGCCTTTCCGTTACCATTGGGACCCTCATACCCTGGTACTTAGGATAACGCAACATCCGAAATATATTTGGAACACACACAGTCCCACGCTAGACTTGAATTCATCTCTGTGGAATCTAGTGTTTTTAGTTTTAGCGCTGAAAAAGGCAACTGAACCCGGGTGTTCTTTTTCGAATTGTTATCGTTATCTTGCCTACTACTTGCCTTGTTCTCTTCAATTCTCCGCAATCCGGTATTCTCCGCAATCATGTAGATTTAGATGTAAAACAGTGTTTAGGCTAGTGGCTTTTGTCACTCTAACATGTTTGCTGATCGCGAAAAACTGATTTATAAATTGTTCAGTGATTCTCCTGCTTCTAATAAAGATCTATTGCCATTTAATTAATACGTAAATTATATTTCTTGTCACTTATTGGATGTCGTCTGTTGAAATCTTCCCTCATTAGTTGAACATACTTTGAAGTTCCTTTGCATTGTGCTAGATTCTCATACAGAGGGTGTTGTTATTTCAACTTCATTTTATACCGACACCTGCCGTTTCAATACAGTCTCGTTCTAGTTAATAGACATGCAAAATTTGCGTCGTTTTTCGAGAATCTTCTATTCTGAAGTTATTGGCGCAAAAGATGTTTAAAATCCAAAATAAAACTTTTTTACTTTGGCACGAGGTATTTTTCTAGTAGAACTCTATTTGGTCTTCCTGCTAATTACGGATTTTTTACTTTCACTTTTTTATTTTTGGTTTGTGAATCTAATGCAAGATTCTGATTTGCGAAGACGAAGACTTGCTCCTTTTTCGTAAAAATACGAAAAATTAGTTATAGTAAGTATTTATATATATTTTTTCCTAGAACAGGTCCTGCCAATGGAGATAGGTTGATTGGAATCTCATAGTTGGATTTTACACTCAAAACCTAACTTTTTGATGTAGATGGTTAAATTAGAGACAATCTCTAAAGTCTGGTAATTTTAGTTTTGTTTTATTCTGAAATTGAAACTACCGGTTTTCAATTCCAAGATGGATTAGATTATAATAATATATAATATAGTTTGGAAAGTAGCATATGACATGCAATGTCAAATATGCTACTGTTGCCGTTCGTACGAGAAATAAATAATAATAAACGAGTATAAGATATCTAAGCTAGACAGTTGTTTAAGAATCTATTACAGCTGTAGTAAAATGAGTAACTAATTGTAAAAATAAAGTTCCAACCCCAGATGCAAAATTTTTCGTAAACAGCATAAAAGAAATGTATCAACCTTTTTTTAATACATTTGGTTTTTCATCTAAGCTGTCTACATCACTGTCTTACACGTTAAAATCCAGACCACGCCGTTTCGATGACCAAAACGGTATATTACCACCTAACGTGTATTGATTAAAAAATTATTCTTGATCTAAGAAAAAGTAAAAATTAGTACTTTTCAAAGATTTTTCTTAAACCGATATGTCAGAAACTAATATAATTAGTACGATTTAAGATATTATTATATAAGGCTGTAACAAGAAAGCAATGACTTAACAACGCCTTCTTTTCAAATCGTCATCCCGTATATTACCCGTTTGCTTCGCTGCATCCAAGCCACACGTAACCGCCAAGAAAAAAGACCGTAGTACTACGAGGTCAACAAACGACCTCTAAAAGGAGTACCAGAATAGCACGGTTTAACTTAATTTGCGGCATCTAGTCCACGAGCACTAGTATTGCTATTAAAAAATGATTTAGATTGTTTTGTTGGCGGCTGATGAGAAAAGTCCTTCGGGTCGAGAAGGTCCGTTACCCAGATTTCACTTCGATGTTTTTGTTATTATTTCGTACAAAACGAAGACGTGACTGAAAAAATCTTTAAGGAAAGTTTTCTGGAGTTAATTAAAAAAGTATATTATTTGTAATTTATAGCTCGAGGAATCATCTGAAAAAACATCGAATGTAATAAAACTTTGAGAATGTTTTTATTACTAATTATGGAAAATCTCCGGTAAAAATAATTTGATTCTTATGAAATGTAGTTTTGTAAAAAAGGAATACTTATAGTGTTTTCGATTTAGTCGACTTAAATTGTTTTCTTCTAATTAAAAAAAATATTTGTGCACTATGTCACTGACCGTTATTAAGTGTGATAACGGTCAGTGTTACTTCTGACCGAAACGTTGTGTAATCAAAATAAATAAAGTCCAAAAATCTTTTAGTGTTAATATTGAATCATTGTCTACCACATTCAAAGTAATATTTACAGACATGCCACAAATTAGCCATACAGAGATTTTACAAATGAGTTGTAAAACTAAAAACGGATGGTAAATTTACTACAATAATCTATGGCAAGAAATAACCCTCAATATTGTTATTAAATTCACAAATTAACTGTTTTCAGTGTAGTAGACACACTACAGTTTTGACAGTATTTGCTTATCAGGTGTACCGAATATTTTGGCCATTGTTCTACCATAAACTGTTTCTCGTGATGCCGTTGTGAATTTTTCCACTATTCTAGAGACTTGTTGGCTACTCATTGTTTTGTGGCTATTTTTGTAAATGCATTTGCAGCACCAAAGATGGCTTATAAAGTTATGAATGGCCATGAGTCTTTTCGGTGATTTCATCTACCCATTCGTTACCCTTGTGACCCTCGTGCCCCAAGTATGTTTAGCAATAAGTCCAGACTAGTATAATGTTTTTTGATATAATACCTCAAACTTGAAATAGATTCCTTTTAATGTTAATTATGTTCTTAAACATAATTAATAAGTTTCAGTTTTCTATGTATTTAACAAACTAATTTCATTATTGCTTAAGAGAAGATTAACAAGTGACACATTTAGAAGTCTATAATGATTTAATACAGATTGTAACACATGCGACAACTTGTAAATAATTGCCAATGGTATGTCGTACGATATGATTTAGTATTTATTTAAAAGATAATTACTAGGTTATTATGTCGCGAATCAATTTGTTAAGAATGTCGCATTGAGACTTGTGGTACAAATAATGTAATGAATTGCGATATGATAACCCTCACATATTTTTTTAATTGCCTGGTTAAACAATTTTTATTTTTTTATTTATTATTTTGTAATAAAAATTATTGTACACTCATGGCACAAAAACCGGACCTCAAAAGTTTAATTTGATGTTCAATAATTTTTTTTCAAACGTCACAAAAGTATTAACTTTTGCGACGTGATTGACATTATAAAAAATCATTTTAACGCCTAGGCATAAAAGTAAAGCACTTTTACGCCTAAGCATAAAAGTACGAAAATTATATTATTAAACTGACATAAAGTGTCAAATTCAACGAGCGTAACCATAATATCTCGATTAATACTTTTAAATATTTTATATTATCCGAAACGTTTGAAATTGTTTAAAAACTTATTTGGTGGCGTTTGAAAAAAAATAGCATGTTCTATTCGGAGTAAAAATGACCTAAATGCCTCGGCTATATGTCGTACGTCAAACGTACAGCCTCGCCACAAAAAGTATTACTTTTACTCCTAATAATAATTACTCCTAATAATTTAACCAAACCAAAACAATATACTATTTTGTTTAAACGTCACAAAAGTATTAATTTTTGCGACGTCATTGACTATATAAAAGAGTCATTTTAACGCCCAAGCACAAAAGTACGAAAATACATTATTAAACTGTTATATAAAGTGTCAAATCCAACGAGTGTAACCAAATTATCAGGTATTACTTTTACATCTTTTACAAAAAAGCATGTTCTTCTCGGAGTAAAAATGACTATTTGCTCCTCGCCTGCACTGTCATTGCTGTATGTCAAACGTATAGCTTCGCTAAAGAAAGTGTCATTTTTACTCCTAATAAAACAATACATATACTATTATTCTAGTCGGCCGATGTTGATGACTTATTTAAAAACGATCTTCTTCAAAAGCGAAAAACTCCAACAAAAATACTTGGGCTATTGAGATGAGCCCACAAAAAAATTATCGGAAGTAATTACCCAAGTGCCAATTACCAATATGTTTAAATAAATGTTTAAAAAACACAAAAATACAAGTGAAAATACATAGATTTTTTAAAAACATTTATTTAAACATATTAAAAAAAAAACTATTTAAAAATGAAGCAATAAAATGAAACAGAACTTATAATATTAGAAATTAAAAATTACATGAAGAATTGCAGTGAAAAACAGTTATAAAAATTATTATGTTTAGATTCCGTTGCGGTACTTGAAGATGCTGAATTTGAATTGAAACTAAAAGAACCTATAGTAGGTACAAAAACACACACATTGTATTATTATTAGAACTTGTAGCAGTTTCATTGCCTCTCATTTTTTCTACCAAATTTGCATGATGTTCATCATCGAGTTGAACGTAAGGTTTAATTGACTTCGGGTTTGCGTGCCCAGTTATTTTGATCATTGTGTTCTCATCAACCCCCTTTTTTGCTAGTGTCGACACAACATTTTCCTCCCTCTCCTCCTCGCCTTGCCATTTCGTAGGATAATACAAAAAATATTTGTTTTGCAAACCATCGGGACATTCTTCATTACAATTTCGTACCATCAATTTGAGTTCTTCGTATTTGAGTGCCTTAAAGCTTTCTTTTCTTTTTAGAGGGTCCATCTGAAATTCCATCCTTTTGGCACTTTTTGCCTCCCGGGATATTTTAAATTCGGTGTTAGTAAAAGGATTAAATTTAATATTATATTCTTTTTGGTATTTTTCCATTAATAGCATGCCTGTTACATGCCAACTAGTTTTTACCGTAAAATCCTTATAGTCTTGGCCGTTTTTCCTTTTGATATTAAATGCCCAATCGGTCAAAATATTGGCCAGTGGCGAGATTGAGATGTTCGCATCCAAAATGTAGTTTCTATCTTTTATAAAGTCCATAAACTGTTTCCATACATACTGGTGATTAATTATAGTGTATTTCGGCTTACTTTCGGCAACTTTTTCTTCAATTGCGCTTAAAGAATCGTCTCTAAATCGAGACATTTTTAGAATACCTATTAAAAATAATTTACGTCTAAGTGACAAATGTGTCATTGTCACTTTAGACATTCTGCGGGACATTTTCACCGGGTAATTTTCGATTTTAGCGGGCCATTTTCGCCGAAAATTACCCGCTTCATATGGGATTTTTTGTACAAGAGTGAAATATTCGAGAAAAGATGCGCCGAGGTGATAAAATTATAAATTTAGATTATCTCATGATAGCAAAATAAAACACTAAATCACCACAATACACCAAAACACTTTTACTTTTACACTGGACGCGCGTTTCGCTAACCATGTTAGCATCATCAGCAGATGATTATCTAATTTTAATAATTGTTCTAATCTAATGATTATTACGCACGTATTTCAGAATCGTGTTTAGTTAAATTCAATAGTTTTATTTCTTTTTTACTTATCAACTACACTGCCGTCGCGCGTCGGTAGTTAAAAGGCGGCAAGTGATTTTTTTTCAATTTTGAGATTTTTGCATTTTTAGACTAATGTTGCTAATGTGACCCTACTCTATCTAAATATTCAAAAATATTTTTGAAAAATATTTTCTTTCTACGATTTTTGAAATTTGAAAAAAGCGGCAAGTGACATAACGTCACCATTTTAGAAGTAAAAAGGCGACAAGTGTAAATATTTAAGTTAAAAGGCGGCATTCTTGCAAATATGCCATTTATATTTAAAAAATGATGACGTAATGATGCATATTATGTAGTAAAAAGGCGGCATTAGACAGTAATTGCTCTATTCCTAAAAGATGGATATCAAATACGTCATAAAACTTGAAGTTATAAGGCGGCATTGTTTAATACCACCCTATTCGTTAAATAAGATCGTGAAATACGTCACGAAATTTGTAGTAAAAAAGCAGTATATGACTATTGCGCCCTTTTTTAACGGTCAAAATCACCAAACCAAACCAAACCACAAGGTTGAACGATCAGGTGCGGTCTCAATATCGTTAAACTGACCCACAATAGAATTTCCAAAAACACCAGCCCGCGACGATCAAAATCGTCTTCGTTGAGTTCTTGTACCAACTGATTTTGTACGGGTAGAACTTAGTATATATATATAGAACTTAGAAAGTTCGATTATTTCCACTTTTTCTGCAAGTGAGTATACCATAATTGTTAAAAAGTTTAATGATATTGAGAAGAACTTCAACGCACAAGTCACAGAACAGCTATCTAGCAACTACCGCACCTGATCTGTTCAACCTTGTGGTAAGTGAAAAAATGCGTAAATATCTAGAAATAATAAGAAAAAACAGCAAATTGGTCGAAGAAATTTATCCTTATCATTTACTCTGATAAACTTTTCTCAAATTTCAATCCTTCATATTTTCTCAATGATTCGACCGATTTTCTAAAACGAAGCGGGGAAATATAGAGAAAAGAAAGCTCTTTTCACTGCGGCGCCACTTGGCCCCCTTTCCCATTTGAAAAAAGTTGGGGGATGACACCCCCGTTTAGAGGGTTGAAGATTTTGCAATCATTTTTGGGGCAAAAGTTGTCCCCCTTACAAACAAAATTGACGTGTTTTTGGATTTTTCGAAAAAAAAAAATATCCTGGCCGTTATGCCTTGCGGAACGTTTTCGATGGGCCACCCTGTATAACTGTTATTATATAACTACTTAAAATTTGCAAGACGACTATTAATTTAAAAAATAAACTGTGTTTAATAAATAGATGTTACTTAAAACTTATCTTTTTTAAGTTAAAACCTTAACATATTTTACTTGATTCTAAATAGCGGCACGTAAAAGATTTTGCAGTTAAAAGGCGGCATTTGAACAGTTTTTTGTCGCTTACCGTTGAAGTTAAAAGGCTTTAACTTCTTACTGTATTCAATACAGAAAACGAAGCAAGAAAGAATTAACCAACATTTTTTTAACAAACCTTGTTCTATTGTCTAAAAATACCTGTAAATAACTAAATATAGTATATCCAGTTAGTGCTGAACAATAAAATCGAATGTATATATTCTTATTAATGAAGGACAACATCACAAAGTTTTTGCCATTTTTCTCAAAACTATGATTTTGTCACTTGCCGCCTTTTAACTGCCGACGGCGCGGCAGTACAGATATCTATATGTATAGTCTGAAATTTCAAGTAGAGTAGTCAAATTTGTATACGAAAAGAGCCATGATAAAGCTTGTATCTATGTATAATAAATATTTTTCGGGTCTTAAAATGTTCTTTTTTAATGGACATATATTTAGCTATTGTGATAATTATTTCAATACCGCAACTATCTGTTATCAAACATTTAACATATAAAAATCAAAGAAAAAAGAGCAGGTTGCCAAGAAAATATATTAAGACCAAAGACATTACTAAATCTATGATTAAGACCCTGTGCGTGTATAAAAAGTATGTTCTAATGTTAACACTTCAATCAATTTAAACCAAACATCGTTAAATAAATCCAACCCAGCTTGCAAAACCGCATAACATAAATATACACATGTCAACCGGTGCAATTTTTAACGAAAACTATTTCAAGGCGAATGCGTAGACACTTTTTTCCCTAGAAATGTCGAATCTAGAACATTTACATGCGAATATGATAATTATGCACGTTGCTTTTCGATTCTGTCTTGTTTCGATATAAATCAGAAATATAATAACACCCTAGGGTCTAGGTAACGTAAGCAAGGTAAAAGAATAAATATATAAGTTTACCCTTGAATAAGCATATTTATTTATTCGTAGTTATATAAAATTAAAAGATATAATCGGTATTTTACTTAGTTGAGAGAAAAATTGCAGCCGCGAGAAATTTTGCAAAATGGCAGCCAAAGAATTTCGCAGTGGAAAACGTACAGTTTAGCAAAAAGTACATAAAAGTAAAAATTGGATACACACAGTCTACACATAACGTTTTACCTGTCGGTCTTTGTCTGTCAGTCAAAACGTATCAGGCAAAACCTTATGTGTAGACGACGGCCCGTTTTATTTGAACTGGATTAAGACGGAAAACTTCAGTCTTACAACAAAACTGTCGTTTTGCCTAGACTGAAAAAAATATAAGTAAACTTTTAAAAACATCTTTAATAAAAGATTTTTAATTTCACAAAATAATGTAATTAGTAAAAATAGTTTATAAA
This sequence comes from Sitophilus oryzae, assembly GCF_002938485.1. NCBI lineage: Eukaryota > Metazoa > Arthropoda > Insecta > Coleoptera > Curculionidae > Sitophilus > Sitophilus oryzae. The sequence continues at coordinate 1,862,819 of NW_022147467.1, forward strand.
AAATATTTACAATAAAGAGAATACCTTCTCTTCAAGCATTCTCTTTAAGCAGACGCAACTACTCGACATACGTCAGCTGTGCTGCTTAGATGTAATAAAATTTATTTATCAGGGGAAATTTTTTTCTATGTTTTATGTAAGAATTGAAGCCTTCCAAATGTGGATTCTACGACGAACGCTGAGAGTCCCCTAGGTCTACGGTGTGAGAAATAAAGACATTATCAGAAGAGTTAGCCTAGAAGAACATGAACTTTTCAAAATCATCAAGAAGAACAAAATAACCAAAAGGAATCGTTTAAAAATAGCCAATATAAAAAATCAAAGTACAGTATAAAAAAATGAGATCGAGAGGAGGGTTTGAAAGGAAATTGATATTAAACTTATGTATGTAAATTTCGAGTTAGAAGCTCTAAATTAATTCCTTATTCAGGTTACAGTATTTTCTAAGTTTTTTACAAAAAGCAAATATCATACTTCCGACTTCTAAAGAAACATATTTCTCGATGTAATATCTATTTTACTTTATCAGGCAATGGTAAATAATATTTACTGTTCATTAATAATAATTACTGTCTACAGTTTTGGTTGCGTTTATACGTGAAGATAAGGCGTTCGAACGAAACCTACATTGCTTATTGTTTAAATAAACATTTAGTTTATTTTAATGGAATGGTTCGTTTAGACAATATAGATGTTATTTTGTAAGCTTAAGGCAACACGGCATAAAGAATAAACGTTTATTTACTGTTGTTATCGAGTAAATTGTTGAGTAGAATGATTTATTGCTATAAATACCTCTGAAATCAAAAACAAATTTATGTAGCCTGATTCCGGTATCTATAAATTTATAAGTTACGTTTTAGCTAAAAGCGAATTACTATAACAGTATCAATAGAATAAATAATATTCTGACGTAGGATCAAATTTTGGTTTCGTTTGGTTTGGCAGATAATTGTCAAAAAGAGAGATTTTTGAAAAATATGGTTTTGTGAGAAAACGCAGACGATGCAGCACTCCGCTTACGTCAACGCCAACGTGCATGGGACTTGATGGGACCTTGATTAAGATTAAAATTATTTTGTTTATGTTAGGATTTCGGAGAGAGACTGGCTGATGAATAGGGAGGGCCAGTCTATAGACCGACATTGATTGTACCATACGAATATTTTTGTATTCTGTTATGTTCAATTCTTCTTCTTCGTCGTCTCTTCATGTCTGAAGAATCGTGACATTATGCCTATGTGCAGCTGGTGTTTTTGGTCTTCCATCGTTGGCGATCTTCCGCCTCTCGGAGATTTGATTGAAATGGATGACCTGTAATATTTGCTATATGGTCAAGCCATCTTGATGGTGATCATCCTCTGGGTCTTCGGCCTTCTACTTTGCCTTGTACAATGAGTTCTTCAAGGTTGTCTTCACCTCTGCGAGTGATATGACCGAAGTATTGCAGGATGCGTCTACGGCAGATGGTGGATAATCGATCTGTGATGCCTAGTTCATCGAGAATTGACTGGTTCGTTCTTCGAGCTGTCCATTGGATACGGAGCATTCTCCTCCAGCACCACATCGCAAATGCATCTATACTGTGTCTATCAGCGCTCTTGACGGTCCATGACTCAGACGCGTATAGGAATATGGAGAACACAAAAAATCGAACAAGGGTCTTTTTGGTGTTTTTGGTTATGTTCCTATCTGCCCAAATTTTTCTTAGGCTCATCATAGCCGTCCCTGCCATTGCTATACGCCTTCTTACCTCTGCTTCACAGCCCCCATTATTTGTTATTAAAGACCCTAAGTATATAAATTGATCTACTCTTTCTATATTAGGGAGGAGGTTGTGTAATCGAACTGCACCACTTCTATCAATCAGCATGAGCTTGGTTTTATCAGTGATTATTTCTAGACCAAGATTATTGCTTTCGATGGTAACTCTTTCCAGCAACCGGGCCATTTCTTCTTCAGTTTTCGCTATCAGGGTGGTATCGTCCGCGTACCTGAGGTTGTTTAGGATTTTACCGTTGACTAGGATTCCTCCTTCCTCGCCCTCCAAAGCACGTCTCATGATCTATTCGCCATAGGCATTAAACAATCTGGGTGACAGTATACAGCCCTGGCGTACCCCTTTTCTAGGTTTGACATGTTCCGACGTTTTGTTATCTATGTTGACAATTGCAGTGTTATTGTCATATAAATTGTCATATCAACGTTCAATTATTATATTAAAATACTGTTATTTAAAAGGCATTTCAATAATAAATAGCCCATAAGTCTTACAGTTTAAAAAATATTGTCATCTCGGCACACTCAGTGATGAGGTGTTCTGGTGTTTCCCCATTTTCCACACAGAATTTGCATTCGCTGTTGTTTCTTAGCGTCAATCTACTGAGGTGTTCATTGAGGAGACAGTGTTCTATTAAAAACTCCGTGACATTCCAAAGATTGGTCATACTTAAATCTAGGAAAGTCTTTGGATTTTTCTCGGTCGTTAGTCCTGAGAAATTTCTCAGAGTGTCCTAGACCGTTGGAGGATTCCCATTTCAGGTTATGGTTGGAGTCTTCCAGATTCTTGAGTTAGGCTTTAAGTTGGCTTAATGTAAAAGTAGATACTAACAACAAACACTAGAAAAAGAACACCATATTTCAAATGAGAATGGAGAACACTAAGGTATATATTATGTTAAAAGATACAACTTGTGGCAATAATCAATCGATTTTTGGTAACAGCAATTCCCGGTTCTTTTGAGACATCAAAGACTTGAAATTATTAATTCCCGGTTTTTCGGGACTCGGTAATAATAATTAGACACATATTTTTTGTTACGTGCGAAAGACTTTTGATACTTTCTAGCCGTGGATATCAAACGCTTCTAAATAAGTTCTTACTTAATTTTTAAGCTACCTATGTGTTTTCTTTTTTTTCGTTTGTGTTCATTTGTGTTCATGTTTACTTTCTCATGACTTAATAATTTGATATTATTTTCATTTAAAACTCAATTTTTAATCGGTTTTACTTTTGAGAACCATCCCTTTCGTGCTGATTGACGAACTCCACAATCATTGAACGAAAATATTTTAGTACGGTTCCGGAAACTCTAATACTACCAATTAGGGTTCAGACCTTTTTGGCCATCACAAAACCAGGCCCCAAATTAATTCCCGGTTCATTCGGGACTCGGTAACAATAATTAAAAAAAAAAATGTTACGTCAGAAAGTCCTTTCTAGCGTTCGAAATCAAACTCTTCTAAATAAGTAATGATACTATTCCTTATTGTTCTTGCTTCTTTTCTCATTCGAAGTTCCTATAATATTTATTATGTTATGTTTTAATAGATATTTGCATTTTTAATTCAATATTTTAGGGCATTTGTCTCAACTTCAGTTAAGTTGGTTATGTATGTTGGTATATTGGTATTATGTATATATTTATCATATGTATATTTTTCTCATGACTGATTACTTAACAATTCGATATTATTTTCATTAAAAATCTCAATTTTTTATCCATTTTACTTTAAAATCCCATCTCTTGCTTTCTGATTGATGAACTGCACCACCATTGAACAAAAATTAGTCAGTACCGAAAATACCGAAAAAAAAAACGGGCAATCCCGGTTCCTAAGAGGGGCGGTACCGAAATTCCCGGTTCTGAAAAACAGCTCCAGTTTCGGAAACGCTAGTCTTGATATGTGAAATCATTCACTGTTGCCAGAAAAACATCGAGTTGTCATTTGCTAACATAAAAGATAAACAAATCTTTATTGATATTATTATTATAGTGCACTTGGCGGACTAATTTTCTTTACTATCACTTAGTATTCTGAATAAATAAACAGTAGTGCGTATAAATATCCCATTAGGAAATCCTCCACCCATACCATTCAGTGACAACGAGCAAAAAGAAAAAAAGAAGCTGCCCGAGATCTCGTCGGAAACAAAACGGTTCGAAATAAAATATCGAGCTTGTCACTAAAAACCGTCGATATCCGCCCGTTCCTCCGCTTTATTATTCTCTAACAACCCGAAGGCACGCCAGAGGTCCGTAAAGCTGGTCGTAAACTGCACGCGAAACGACAAATTTGATGTTTTCTATAAATTCCCCAGGTTATACCATAGACCGTGTACATAGTCACCAGACACGGCCGACACGTAGTAGCGACGAGAAGCCACTATATTTTTTTCTCGGAAAGACGTTTTTGTAAACTTTTATTTAAATTAATTCAAATTTTTATTCTTTGCCATATATTAGACATCTCAGGAGGGTGTAAGATGCATTTTATATTGTTATAGACTCTGTGAATCTTTTAGCTTATGAAATACCTAAAAACTACCTACTTAATAATATGCAGGTGCATCTTAATTTCATTTTTTAGCTTAGAAAACCAGCAGACCCCATCCTCCTCCCACATGTGAGGTACTGGTTCCAATTCTTTTAAATTTTGTATATACTATCTTAAAAAAGTGGCTGCCCATTGTTTTAAAGAGAAACCAAAAACTAAAATATAGTTGCACAAATCCACAAATCACTGATACGCAAAGTGAGGTTACGTGGCGTACGTTGGAATTATATACGTCATAATACGATTGCCGGTCGTCCGGTTTGATGACTTCGGTCGTGTGAGACGACTAATGTTGGAGACCCGGTCGGAATTGGTATATTGGTAGTTCATATTAAGTCGGACACAGAAATCCGCCATTCTTAACTGGTATCCGATTGTCAGCCATTTTAAAATCGTTTTTGTTTTTAAAATTTATATTCACATTCCGATTTCTAGTAGAATAATATTGATAAGGTTGAGTTTGGGGGGAACCACAGTACAGTTTTATGATTAAACCAGCTAGAAAATAAAAAAAATATTTTGTGAGTTACTTTTTTATAGATATTTTTATTTCATAAATCTACCTACTTTTGAAGGCGCTCGTTGTTTTCCGGAGTATTTTAATCAAATATATCAAAAAAGTGACTTCCGTTGACAAAACTGATGTCTGGATTAATGATTCAGAATTATTATAATATGAAATTAGATAGGCACTTATAGTTCTATTCGAGGAGTGATTATGAATCCATTTGTAATTAGGTAGTTTGGTTAGGTTTTTATGTATTCTTGGTAGCGAATATGAAACCAAACGTAACGTAAGTGCTTAGCGACGAATTTTAAGTGACTAAAATCCAACGTAATATGACGTTGGTAATTGGTAGAATTACATTCCCTATTAGGTCAGATACCGACGTCGAGGCGACCCGAATCTGTATTCCCCATTTAGGTGCAAATAAGGGTCGTCAGGCGGTCGAACCGACGTTGGTACCCGACGTGTCTATAGATTTACGAGGGTGTCTATAGATTTACTTCATGATGCTCATTATTTCTCTTCCCTCTCTTCACAACTTATTATATTTCGGACTATCCGATATACTAGCTTCCATTGTTCTTCCCCTTTAACTAGGTACATTATAAATGCGGGTAGGTCAAAGTCTCTGCCGGTTTCTATACGGAATTGTTCCTTAAAGACCTGCCATCTTTCACACACACGCAAATAGTGTATGTTGAACATCATCATCTTGACCACAGTAGATGCACTATCGACCCTACGACGATGGTATAAATATTTTCGAAAACACCCATGGCCAGACAATGTCTAACTCATGAAGTAATCGACTTCTCCATATTGTCTGTTTAAGCATAGTTGTATGTCAGGTATTAGCCTGTTCCATCTGCCATATATTCCGTTATTCCATTTCTCTTGTCACTGTTGAAGAAGTTTCGTCCTTGCTAATCGTTCCTGTATGAGCAGATCAATAGGTGCTATTTGAGCTATAACTCCTATAGCCACTCCAGATACAGTTTTATATGTGCTGCATAACTTAATAGACATAATGCGTTGTATTCTGTGTAGTCTTTTCATTAACTTGTGATTGTTAGTAACTTTATACCATGCCGGTGCAGCATACAACAGCTGCGAGTGTACCACACTAACAAGAACTCTTCTTTTGGATGCTCTAGCATCTCCTACATTTGGCATGAGTAAGGCTAAAGCTGTGACAGTTTTCTCGGCCTTGGTGAGGATTTTCAGCCACACTCCAAAGTATTTTAAACCGCGAATCAAAATCCCACGTTTTCAAGTAATCAAATTGCTGAGGTGGTTGCCCTGCACAATGCCCGTATTGTTCAAGGATATTTGAACAATACTTTTCCCAACCGTTTAATTAGTGGACATGGAACTATTTTGTGGCCCGCTAGATCACCAGATCTTTCTCCCAATGATTTCTTTTTGTGGGGATATGTAAAATCCAAAGTGTATGGTCATAATAGGGCTAATAATCTGGATGAACTTCAAGTAAAAATACGAGATGCTTTCCAAACTATTAGCTCTAATATGTTAGCCAATATCAGACGGGGATTTTACGACCGCCTAGGCTTCTGTCTAGCACAAGAAGGTGGTCTATTTGAGCACTTGTTATAACTTTTTTTTTATTTAGAGTAACATTATTTTTTTTTTTTGGGTCTAGAGAATTTATTTATTTTTAGTTTTGGCTTGTAAACACACTCAAATAATAAATATTTAAATTTAAGTATTTTTATTTTAAATGTTACCTTAAGTGAAGGTAAACACTTAAAATGAAAATAATAAATACGCGGCAATCTTCGCGTCATATTCCTAGTCTGTCACGACCGACCCGTCCAAGCACAACTGCAACTGCGTACTGCCTGACCAGCCGACTAGCCGGCAGTGACTCTCGAGTACGAACGCAAAAAGGGTAAACGTAAATTCGTCCGGCAACTTGCTATGTTACTAGTAGCCTGGTCTTCTCTGTATAAAACTGCACCGGGGATATTTTTCTTTTTCTGGTCAGTAATACTGTTTCAGTTTCATGTGATGTTTTTTTTATCTACGGGTAACAGCTTATTCTCCATCCAGTTTACAACTCGTTGGATTGCCAAGTTGACGGTGTTCATCAGTACAGCTTCATCTTTTGCACATGATACAATGGCAATGTCATCTGCAAAGGCAACTAAAGTTGTTTTATCTGGCATTTCTATCCTCAGTAGTTCATCATAAAGTACGTTCCAGAGGATAGGTCCCAAGACTGATCCCTGTAGTACACCGCTATTTGCTATCACAGTTTTTTGTAACCCTTCGGCCTCTATGATTCTTCTCTGAAAGGTAGGATGCTATATAATAGGTAGGATGCTTATAATAAGAAAATGCTATAATGGAAAATGTAACCTAAGTGATCAGAAAAAGACTACAATAGATCTGAAAGGTCACAGTGGATCCGGCGGATGCCACCTCGAAGAATCTAACCTACAGTCATCCAATAAGAAAACGCCTATATATCTTATAAGATCTAAGAGTAGGCTTTATATTTCTCGTCGTTGGGACAGCCTTGCCAACTGGCAAAATTCGATTTCGTCGTGACGCAGAAAAGACAGTAAAATCGTCCGGTTTCGCAAGGGTTTCGCCACCACACCATAACCGTTAAAACTCTAACAGTGAAATGAGCGACATATCGCAATTCGAAGGCTTGTTGCGCCGCGAGTCGCTAATTTATGTAAAGCGTAGTTGGAGTTTTATTTTACTATCGGTTATACAAAGTCGCCTTTTATTACATTTTAACGAGGATAACTTTTTTTCGGAGTTTATTAACCGTTTCCGGGCTAGATTTAAATTGAATGTTTCGTTTCAGCAATTCTTGACACAACTCATTAATTAAGCGGCGCGTAATTGAATTCATATCATTTGGATAGACGTACTTTGGCATGATTAAATTTTCGTTCGTTTATAACACTTCATTGAAAATTGTTGTCTGGTCTGGTAGGTTAATTCAAAATTAGATTATTTCGTGACGTTTTTGGATGTCGTCTGTCGAAATTATGTAACCTTCGCTGGATAGATCTCTGCAATGAAATAATGGCTTTTTGGCTAGTGAGTTTCGAACTAGTTTAGGATTCAGTTGTAAGGGTATGTGCAGTTTTGAGCCTAAGTTATTGTGTTGTTAACTAATTTACAGGGTTGGAAAAAATCATGATTTAAAAAAAATCAAAAAAGGTCAGATTTTTTTCTCTTTAAATCAGATTTTTTTGATTTAAATTAGATTTTCTTGATTTTAATTCAAAACAATATTTAAATCGGATTTCCAAATGACTAGGACTTATTTCTAATTATTAAAGTCCTATCCTAAATGGCTAAATCTATACCCCAATACCGATAACATTAACAATTCTACGGGGCGTGTGATTTTTCCACGTCGGTCACCAATATATTCCGCAAAAAAAGTCGTTAGCTTCAGATTAAAAGTTTTTTTTTTCAAACGTCTCAAAAGTATTCATTTTTGTCATTTTAACGCCTAGGCATAAAAGTAAAGCAGTCTAACGCCTAAGCACAAAAGTTATATATTATTAAACTAATATTAAGTAAGTGTCAAATTCAACGAGTGTAACAGTTGTTGCTCGATTACTGTTTATATTATTTGCAATATTTGAAATTGATTAAAAAATTATTTGTAATATTTAAAAAAATAGTATCTTCTATTCGGAGTAAAAATTTACTTTTTGTGCATCCCTCTAACGTCGGAATAGCTTTACGATGATCCTTCAAAGGTACAGCTTCGTCAAAAAATGTATAATTTTTACTCCTAATAAAACAATACACTATTGTTCGGAAATAGTCTTAAGTCGAGAATGAAATTAGTATGTATTATCTAATGTCAAAGTGTAAAGTACTTACTGCAGATCAAAATGTGGGTAGGAATTTGGAAACATACGACCATTTCAAAAAAAATATATAAAACAACATATTTTCTGATAACGACTATAGATTCTCGGGAATGAAGACATAGCCTCTATATTAGAAGCACCTAGTTCTGCACTAGACTTTGCGAATTATACAGGGTTGTTCACCACATACGACACGGAGTATTGTAGCTAAATGATTAGATTTTTACAAATTGTAAGTTTCGGGTTCGTTGAAGGACTATTAGAGCTACAATTTAAAAATATTTTTACTAGATACAGAGTATCCCAAATAAGTAAAAAATATTATAGTTGTGTTTTTTTAAACGGAACACCCTGTATATTATTCTATTTTTGGATTCTATGATTGAAATAAAAGGTAAACTTGATTAAGGTTTATCACACTTTAAGGCTTCATTTCTCCAAGGGTATGAAAGTTTTTAATACTAAATATTTACTGAAGATTATTTATTGAACAGATATTGTGTTGCAATAATAAAAATTTTACTACCTTATACAGAGTGTCCAAAAATTTATATTAAATAATTACTAGCTTTAAACGGCAATAACTTGTTTAATTTAAATGAAACATCCTATATATTTTTCGTAAATCAGATGCACAATGTAATTGTCTATCAAATTGTATTATACCATTTTTTACCCATCTCTTCAAGTTTTCGTAGAAAATGCATTTTCTTATAATTTAGACATTATCACTATACCCATAGAATATTGACATTTTAGCTTATTTTTTATGAGATGTAACAAATTTTTAAAGATGTAAAAAATTTTTAAAGGGGCAGATACTAATATTGTCAATATAGTTCGCTTATTTAATTAAAAAATAAATAAAAAACTGTTTAAATATTTTTTTGTTGAGGACCAATTAATATGATCTCAGTATTCAAACTACATTAATTGACTGTTTACGTTGATTAATAATAATTGCTCCAAATACTAAAAAACTGAATTTTGTGTGTGTATTAGACAGTGTGTTAAAAAGTAACACCTTATAAATTTTGTTTCATTTTTTGACGGATGCTTATTTATAAAAACAGAGACGTTCATTTTCATAACTTATTATTATTGATTTCTGAGCCAAATCCATATTTATTTAGAATACTTTATTTATTAAAACAATTTAAAAGCATGTAATTAACTAATTTTTGGTGTTTTTTTGCTGCTATAAAACAATCTAAAATGTCAATATTCCATAGATATATATGATAAATGAGGTCTAAATTATAAGAAAATGCATTTTTTACGAAAAATTGGAGAGATGGGTAAAAAATGGCATAATATAATTTTATAGACAATTACATTGTGCATCTCATTGACGTAAAATATATAGGGTGTTCCATTTAAATTAAACAAGTTTAAAGCTAGAATTATTTCATATACATTTTTGGACACTCTGTATAAGGTAGTAAAATTTTTATTATTGCAACACAATATCTGATCAATAAGTAATCTTCAGTAAATATTTAGTATTAAAAACGATACCCTTGGAGAAATGAAGCCTTAAAATTTTTACTGCAATTTCATAAAATTGAAAATATTTCAAAAACGGTAAGGTTTAAGTGTGATAAACCTTAATCAAATTTACCTTTATTTCAATCGTAGAATCCAAAAATAAAATAATATATAGGGTGTTCCATTTAAAAAAATACAACTATAATATTTTTTACTTATTTGGGATACTCTGTATCTAGTAAAAATATTTTTAAATTGTAGCTCTAATAGTTCTTCAACGAACCCAAAACTTACAATTTGTAAAAATCTAATAGTTTAGCTACAATACTACGTGTCGTATGTGGTGAACAACCCTGTATATATATTCGAACAGCGAATTTTTGTCACTTAGTATACACAAATTTTAAAATAAATCCCTGCGTTTAGCGGTCTAATAGATTCACGAATTTAGTTCAAAAATCAGTCCAACAATTAAATTGATGAATAGATATTTTTATATAGTTTTATAACATTTACAATTATTTTTCGATTTATTATCTGTTATATCTGCTATAGAAATATTTTTCATGGTTTTCTAGTACACATTTTTATAACTTTTACAGTTATTTTTTGATTTATTAAAAAGTTTCAATAATTTTTTTTTAATTTAAATCACATGATTTAAATTTAAAAAAATCACTTGATTTAAATCACGATTTAAATCATGACAACGCTGCTAATTTACCACCATAACGGGGCTAAGAACTCAAAGAAAACTTGAACTTAAGCTGAGGAGTGTATTTAACGAAAATTATATAAGAATATCGTCGTCAATGTTATTTATTTTTTCCCTCACCTAAATCAATTTTTTGAAACACTAGAAAAAAATATTGTGCAGAAACTGAATGAACTAAATGAACTAAAACTGAATGAACTATACTTATGTAAAACTAAATTAGAAACCACTTTCTGAAATAAATGTATTCAAAATTCGGTCAATAAATTCACTTTGATGGAATTTTCACGAAACATAACATGTTTAAATATCCAATTGTCAATATTCAATATGACAATATCATACTTATTTATTTACGTGTTTAGGCTTTTGCGTTTTTGCTTTGTTTTCATTTTTAAATTTCATCTTACAGACAGACACCCAGGATAAATGTTTTTTTACTTAATTTTTCACCCATTTTACAGCAAAAACTAATACTAGAACCAAACATTTTCCTAAATCAATAATTTAAAGAATCCCATATAATGCGTACATTGTAAGACATTTAAACGAAATATTACTTTAATGGTGAAATGTGACATCAAGCTTAAGATGGACATGCTTAAGATGGATGGCATAGAGGTAACTTTTAAATATCAACTTAACCAAGCCATTAAACGTAATTAAGCTTTTTATATATTTCACCAGAAGCAGTCACATATGACCAGATATTGTTCCTCGCGAAGGTGCTTCGTATCAGAGTCCAAATTAAACAAATTTTTGATTTAGGAAAGTTGTTACATGTAGAGAAATTTAATGATTTACATCAGGAAGATGTAAAAGATCTACTTGAATCATAATATATTGTTCAGCTCACTGAAGAAGAAGTCAAAGCATTGGAGCATACGAATGAAACTGAAGAAAGAGACGAAGATATTGTCCTGGCACCACAGGATACTGAAAACTCAGAGTGTGCATAATCTTTCAAAATTGAAGAAAGAAGATTTTGTCTGCATATAAAAAAAACGGAAAGCGGTAAGTTAAACTCTGAAGTAGTTAATAATGGTGCATATATTTTGAATTAATCCTGGATTGGTTCAGTGTTATTTAAACCATCCTTGGTGAAAGGATTTATATACAAATGAATTATTGCCTCTTATAACTAAACTACTGGAACATAGAAACCATTTCGAGTGAAAGAAACATTATCAAAAATGTTAAAATAAGCCTTTTAGATCTGTTCCCACAAGCATCCACTCCAATCAGAAATTTGTTAAATATAGTTTGTAAACACCAAGTCATCAATAATATAATAACTAAAAAACATAGATTACTAATCTAGTTAACTATTTTGGCCAGTTTTCTGAAATGTTTTGGATACTTGTGGGAATAAAGGCCTTTAATCTAGCATGTATTTTTATCAGAAATTATAATAGATACTAGAAACGTTAATTTCATTCTCTTCCTAACATTCAATACCACGCAGTATATTCTTTAATAGACCAAAACGATTCTTAGTTGCGAATGCTATTAGATCCCAAATTAAAAATACGAAATTAAAACACCTGGAAAGGAATACTTTATCAAAACGGTCTCAAAGCAGAGAGGCCAGCTGTTCACAAAGGGGAATAGAAAGCCATTATAGGAAGCAGAATAAGCGTTAATTTCAAACGGCGTTGTATAGCATCGGGATCTCGTTGCAACCGGACACCGATCTGAATTATTGTTGAACGAGGGGGCGTATCGATTGGATTCGATTCCCCCTATCGCCAAAAGGTCCGAAGAACAGCGTTTTCAGAAAGTACTGCGTGGCGGCCGGTACGTTTCGAGAACTAGATCTGAAATTGTAATATAGCTCGGAGGCTGGTTAATTAAAACCGTTATTTACGGGATTTGGTGGGTGGTGGTTCTTTTGTGGTAGAAAAGCTTAGAAGCAGAGGCGCTCTATGTGATTAATAGTATGGTTACAATATATTTTGCTATTGCACATTTGCTACTTTATAGCAGGGTTGAAACAATGTAAGTCAATTGATGTTTGATGATCTTTGAATATAAAGATTAAGAGAGGAGTATAAAGCTATGTATCATGATGCTACCTTTTTGATAGTTCTACTTGCGAATTATTTGTGTCCTCGTATGTGTGTTCTCTTTGTCGCCAGATTGTTCACTGTTTTTGATTGTTCAACATATTTTTTCAATCAAGCTCGGGTTCTTTTGAGATTATATCCTGATTATTTATAACAAAAGGCGCATTTGTGTTCTAAATCTATAAAAAAAACAAAAAAATGTTGAAGGTTTACATTATCACTCTTACGTTTTAAAAGTTTACGAAAAAATTACATTTTTGTACTAAGTATGTATGTGTGTTTTTTAAAAAGTATTGCAAATACACCTGAAAAAATGTCAGTGCTTATTTTAGCAGGAATGCAAAATATTAAATAATATTACTTACTACTGATACATTTCAACCAGGGTGTAATGATTTAAATCAACGGTTTTTTTTAATTTTAATTATGGATTTAAATAAAAAAACTAACTTGTTTAAAAACTTATACTAAATCGAAAAATATCTGTAGAAGTTATAAAAAATCCTATAAAAGTATAAAAATTATGCCTATAACCGATATACCCTGTATCTCTTCATCAAATAAAATGTTACATTTGTAACATTTTATTTGATGAAGAGATTTTGTAACCCGGAGAATGCTCAACCGAATCAGAACTGGGGTGGCCCCAGTAAAATCCAATTTGATCAAATGGGGTTTGCTGGACAGGAATGACGACAAATGCGACTGCGGCACCTTTCAGGACATGGAACATCTTTTTCAACGTCCTGCGTGCCACCACAGATGTACCCTCGATGACCTATGGCTGGCTAAACGGGAAGCATTGGACGTAGCCCATTACTGGGTTAATAAACTATAATATAATCCGGATACGAAAAAGTAAAGTAAAGTAAGTGTTAATTATTTGGAAATCAGATTTTTTTAATTAAGAAATTGATCAAAATCAATATTTTTTTTTAGTTTTTTAAGAAAATCTTGAATTGTTTGCCCCCTGATTTTCAATATTTTAGACTCAACTCAGAATTATAGATCTAAAGTCTAATGTAGTGTAATGTATTGCAATTAATTGGACAAAGAGAAACAAGAATCTCAGCTTGTGAAATTCACAGGATAGCCTAACTCAAACTAACTAACCAAAAATATCCGGAGAAATGAGTATCATTAATCAGTAATATCATTAATCAATCAGGGGGAATTAATCACTTATCTTCTAATGACAAACCAAACCTCAAACTTGCGCCTGTGACATTCTCGACATTTACTTCATAGAAGATATATTTTCGACTTGTCGAGGTCCACAATAAAAGTCGACACGTCGCCTCGCGTGTCGACTTTTATTGTGGACTTATTAAACTTATTAAACTTTAAACTTATACTAAATCGAAAAATATCTGTAGAAGTTATAAAAAATCCTATAAAAGTATAAAAATTATGCCTATAACCAATATACCCTGTATCTCTTCATCAAATAAAATGTTACATTTGTAACATTTTATTTGAGAATGCTCAACCGAATCAGAACTGGGGTGGCCCCAGTAAAATTCAATTTGATCAAATGGGGTTTGCTAGACAGAAATGACGACAAATGCGACTGCGGCGCCTTTCAGGACATGGAACATCTTCTTCAACGTCCTGCGTGCCACCACAGATGTACCCTCGATGACCTATGGCTGGCTAAACGAGAAGCATTGGACGTAGCCCATTACTGGGTTAATAAACTATAATATAATCCGGATACGAAAAAGTAAAGTAAAGTAAGTGTTAATTATTTGGAAATCAGATTTTTTTAATTAAGAAATTGATCAAAATCAATAATTTTTTTTAGTTTTTTAAGAAAATCTTGAATTGTTTGCCCCCTGATTTCAACATTTTAGACTCAACTCAGAATTCTAGATCTAAAGTCTAATGTAGTGTAATGTACTGCAATTAATTGGACAAAGAGAAACAAGAATCTCCGCTTGTGAAATTCACAGGATAGCCTAACTCAAACTAACTAACCAAAAATATCCGGAGAAATGAGTATCATTAATCAGTAATATCATTAATCAATCAGGGGGAATTAATCACTCCTCTTCTAATGACAAACCAAACCTTAAACTTGCGCCTGTGACATTCTCGACATTTACTTCATAGAAGATATATTTTCGACTTGTCGAGGTCCACAATAAAAGTCGACACGTCGCGTCGCGTCGGCGCCCAACTCTAACTGTTGGCGCTCACTGTTTCCTTGGTCTTAATTCAACAATTCGCCTTGTGCGCTGCGCTACAAAAGATGTAACATCGTCGCGTTGGTCGCGAGATGAGAAAAATGCTCACTCAATATGCGTCGTATCAACAAATCCACTAGCAAATTCAAACGAGATATAGTTAAGAGTAGCACTTCTACCAAGCGAAAGTTGCTTATATTCACCGAATATTAATTTAAACTGTGTTATATTTTAAGGGGTATCACAACCATAACTCTAATTTTCTTCTTCTTCTTCTGCTCCAAATCCATTCTTCTTTATTCCGTATTGTATGGATTAATTCTTTTATTGTCCTTAGTCCCATCCCCTGTCTGATGTTGCAAGATGGCTCTCTAATCAATCCACCTTGCAACATGCAAGACGACTCTCCATTACCGATTGCCTCTTATGCCTGACGTCCTCTTCTTGCCGATTCCTCTCTTTACTTCAATCTTTCTTCAGTGGTCAACTGTAGGAATTGGTATCCCTCATTACGTATCACGTGACCTAGATATGCTACTATTCGACGTTTGATTGTGTCCAGCAGTTTGCCGTCTATATTGATAATTCTCAAGATCTCATCGTTTGTCCTTCTTGCAGTCCATGGAATCCTTAGTACATCTATAGATCCACAATGTCGAATGCCTCCAACTTGTTCACAGTGCAAAAGCACACAACACACATCGACCAATCCCGGGCTAAAAACTTGCTCTTCAACCAACAAAGATATTTCTTCATCTCTTTTTACTATGCAATCAAATTATTATAAAAAAAGACCGTATTTAGATAACTAACCATACCAACCTGATTGGTTTGTCTTTGGAACAGAGACCGATATCGTATTTCTGATAAAAGCCGTCGTGTATCGTCGAGCGTGAACAATTTGAACCAAATAATCAAGGAAGGACGACGACAGAGCGATGTCGATGACGGTCGTCGGCACCGATTTTTTTTCGTTCTTCTTATTCTCTTTCGCCGGTTCCGAATAATGAATAATGAAGAAAGGGGACGCGGTGCGGGATTTTGGGTGTCGAGTAGCGCTATTTTTTCGCCGGCTTCCTGTGCGTTACGCTCCATTGTTGCAGTTTTCGCGGGCCAGTGGCCGCTTTCCCCGTCTAAGGAACAACTCGTCGTTTCCACATCGTATATTTGACAGTATCTGCATATACATACATACTGAAGTTAGTTTTAATATTACACACCGGAAATTAGTGTCTATACCGAAGTGTATAGAATTTATAAAATAACAGTTTCACACATTCAGAAATGAATGTACGAGTATATGTGTGAATGAATGCTATTTTGATATACAGGGTGGCCCATCGAAAACATTCCGCAAGGCATAACGGCCAGGTTAATTTTTTTTTCAGAAAATTCAAAAACACGTCAATTTTGTTTGTGAGGGGGACAACTTTTGCCGCAAAAATTAATGCAAAATCTTCAACCCTCTAAGCGGGGGTGTCATCCCCCGATTTTTCTCAAATGGGATCAAGTGGTGCTCAATGGGGTCAAGTGGTACCGCAATGAAAAGGGCTTTCTATTCTCTATACTTTCCTGCTTCGTTTTTGAAGATCGGTCGAGTCGTTGGGAAAATATGAAGGATTGAAATTTGAAAAGTTTTTAAAAATTTATCAGAGTAAATGATAAGGATAAATTCCTTTGACCAATTTGCTGTTTTTCTTATTATTTCTAGATGTTTGCAATCGGGTTGCGCAGATATTCAATGAACGCCATCTTGACAAATACCTTTATGACAAAATTGTTCGCAGTTAGTAGCAAAATTTCGCGAAACTGGTTCCGTTATGAATAAAAAGAGGCAGAGGGAAAATCCTGTAGCAAATGAAGCTATGGAGGTATTCGTATTGGGCCAAGTTGCCATGGACAGTATTCTGAGTACAAGAAAATTAGCCAATGAGACCGGCGGGAATCGTACAAGTTTCCAAAAGATATTAAAAAAACACAAGTTCCACCCGTACAAAATTCAGTTGGTACAAGAACTCAACGAAGACGATTTTGATCGTTGCTTGCAATTTTGTGCAGCTATGAGTGAACGAGTGGCGAATGATAATAATTTCCTATTTAATGTGTGTTTTTCGGATGAGTGTACTTTCTTTTTGAACGGTGTAGTTAATCGGCACAACTGTCGGTACTGGGCTGAGGACAACCCCAGGGATTTTCACGAAGTGCACACACAAAACCCTCAGAAATTGAACGTGTGGGCTGGTATTTTTGGAAATTCTATTGTAGGTCAGTTTAACGATATTGAGAAGGACTTCAACGTCCAAGTCACGCTATCTAGCAATTACCGCACCTGAAAAAAATGCGTAAACATTTAGAAATAACAAGAAAAAACAGCAAATTGGTCGAATTTATCCTTAATTATCATTTATTCTGATAAATGCTTAAATAAACTTTTCAAATTTCAATCTTTCATATTTTCTCAATGACTGGACCGATTTTCAAAAACGAAGCGGGGAAATATAGAGAATAGAAAGCTTTTCGTTGCGGCGCCACTTGACCCCCTTATCCATTTGAAAAAAGTTGGGGGATGACACCCCCGTTTAGAGGGTTGAATATTTTGCAATCATTTGTGGGGCAAAAGTTGTCTCCCTCACAAACAAAATTGACGTGTTTTTGGATTTTTTGAAAAAATAAATACGCTGGCCGTTATGCCTTGCGGAACGTTTTCGATGGGCCACCCTGTACTATACTATATGTGTAGTGTATTTTTTTCATTTAAGTATAGGGTGTAACCGGATTAATATGGGAAATCTGCACCGCGGCTTTTTTGACTAGCACTCAGGGGATCGATTTGGTGTCGAATCAAAACAATTCACCTAAATTTTTAGTTTTTTAACTCAAACGGTTTGGGTCGTTCAATTTTATTTTTATTTTTATAGTAAAATTCAAAATTAATTAATGATGATTTTTTTCTAATTCTTAGAAGTCTGAGACGTGAAAAAATAGTATGATCATGATTCTTAAACGAAAAGCCGATTTTTAGCGGAGGAAAGAAAATTAAAATCTTCATTTTTATAACCTTTGTGAAATATGTCACTCGAAGCAACAATACTCAACCCACAATAATTAACTAACCCACAAATAAGACAAAAGAATGTCTCGTATGTACATCGTAACCATAACAGCTACTGCTGACGATGATTTCGACAATATTAAAGTAGGTAACGGTAACAGGTCGTAACCAAACTAAACCACCCGGCATCGTTATAAGTCTTGGTGCAATTCCTTGGCCACGACACTACAGCCAGGGACAAGACAGTAATTATCACCAGTTGTTGATGATAATTAATTACATAACAATTTATAACATAGTTGTTGAATAGGTGCTTCCATGCACACTAACTAAATCAACTGACTTGGTTTTACATGAGATCACAACTTTTTGTAGGTACATATATCTTTTCAAAATAATATCAGTACATAAGTTATCAAACCAATAACAGCATTGAAATTATAAAACGAATATCGGCCAATATATCGATCGATACAACAGCTGACTGAAAATTTGACGTAAAGTATTCAATTTTAAAATTAGAAAATCAACACATATGGATAGTCAACGAGCCGGTAGATTTTAGATACTTGAGTTTTAATAAGCATTATTGTTCATTTTTTAATAATTAAATTTTTGAATTTCCACCAAACTAACTAAAATTCAAAATTTGAAGTTTGCAATTAGGATTTTTATGATCGGCGAGTTCTATAATAGTCGCTGAATAGAAATGATAGAAAATTGACTAGCGATAATTCATAAAATATAAAATATAATTAGAACATATATTGGCAATATAACCAGTTCCAGTATGCTCTTTTCATCATTAAAAAGTAAGATTCTTGACAAGTGGGGAAAGGATGATACGGCTGTTGCCGACTTAGCGGCAAGATAAGAACCTATCATGTTGTGGATAAGGCGACAATAACCCTAGTAAGAATAAGAATAAGAATTCTGTAACTACTAGCTGATAAGAATTCCAATCATTCACCTTAATCTACTTATTTACAAATTCAATCCATATCGTACGCACATACTTGACAAACTGCAAACAAAAGAAAGCAACGGTAGCGTTTGTTCTTCTAACTGTTCGCGTGTCTCTAAACAAACGAGGAACGGCTCGGGCGACCGCGATAACAACAAGAAAAGAAGAGATTGAAACAAAGGAACAAATCCGAAAGACAAAAGAATGTCTCGTATGTACATCGTAACCATAACAGCTACTGCTAACGATGATTTCGATATAATTAAAATAACGGCAATAGTTATGGTGGCCAAGTAACGTTAAGAGTTATTATCTAAGACGACGCGCGGTAAGAAATGGGCACGTCTTGTTGCGGCAAAAAAGTGACTTAATGGTCGTTAAAGGTCTTTTTCAGTTGCCGTAAACTAAAACCGTATATTATGAGTTGGATGGTGAGTATGAGGAAGCTTTCTTTTTTCAGCTAAAGGTATAGGAAACAGTAAATATCCTACCTACTTTTTAATTAGACTAGAATTATTGCATCCGTAACCTGGAATAGGAATCTTCTTCGGTTTAAGACCTTCAAAGTAATTTCTCAGGATTTACGACCAAAAAGATATTTTTTTCGGTCCTAAAAACATTTTCCCAGATTTAAGTACGAATAATCTTCGGATTTTCACGAATTTTTTAACAGGATAATGTTTCCTCCGTGAACAACCTCAGTAGATTGAAGCTAAAAAACAACAGCGAATGCAGATTTTGTGGGGAAAGTGGGGAAACACCAGGACCCCATCACTGAGTGCGCCGAGACGACCACCATTAGTACCATAAGCTTTGGTACAACTGATATCGGAGATGGAGAATTAACCTCTGTAAAGCCGTCTCAATAATCACAGAATTTAATAAAAACTAACTTTGAAAGTGGTCTAATGTGTTTATCAATCAAACTTACTTTTCTGACTGCAGTCAAGGGTAATAAAGGATCTTTATTGTCACGTTCTCGTTCAAAATAGTTAAAAAAAAAACAGGGAAGCTACAAGTTCTTTGCTTCGACTGTTACTTTAAACTTAAAATGCTTTAAACTTTAAATGCTTCGGCATATTTTCATCACACAATTTCAAGAAATGCAATACAACAACTCCAAAAATTTAGTTCTTAAACTGTTTGTGCTTAAAGGTGCAATTTTATAAAAAATACTATGAAAATAGGCAAAAAACGACAATTACTCACAAAAATTCAACAACACGATATTTTACAAAACAATGACTGACACTCAGTGCCGGACTTAGACATCCAGGGCCCCTAGGCACTTGACATTTAGTCCCCCCCCCCATGTCATAGCCAATTTGGAAATTTACCGAATTAAATACACTAGTACAGAACATATAATTTTTAATCGAGTTTAATGACTTTAACCTTTAAGCTAATACTTTCGATAAAGCGTTTTGATAACACACAATAGATCTATAAGGTCGCGGTGATTAACTCCCCTTCTAAACATTCTAAGCGTTTTGATAAGCCAGGCTTTTGAGCTTATATATAAAAGTTGCGCGCGACTGATTGCATGGGGCCCCTAGGCTGGCTGAGCCCCTAGGCCCGGGCCTTGCAGGCCTAGGCGGAAATCCTGACCTGCTAACACTAGGATAATAATTGTCAAATAATAAAGGACAACATTGCTGAACACGGCGCAATGTGACCAACATAGCGATAATAAAATTCGGTTTAAACTAATTTTTGCAGCTTTAATCTAAATAAAATATCTGTTACAATCATTTGCTCTATAAAGTAAAATGAAGAGCTGCTCACTATCTTAAATTATACAACAAATTTAAACATTTTTGCTAAAATTTCATTTAGTCAGGTTTATAGACTTTAGTGTCAATGTCGATATGAGCACAAAGGAAAATGCATAAAAAACTATGCAAAACTCAGCAAATTCTGAGTACTTAACGTCAACAAAGCGATGCAATTGAAATCAAAACAGAAATTAATATTCAGGTCAACGCCCACGAAATCGGATGACCTAACTGTGATAATAAGGAAAGACTGTTATTTTACAATAGGTCTTTTGTGAAAAGCAGTTTTTTATACTGCGTTGTTATTGCAATGAGCGTTCATTGTTGTTGTAAAATTACCTTCAACACTTTTTTTCTGTAATACGCTGAAATTGTGGCTTTTATCTTATATTATTTTAAGTTCGAATCAAACAGTTTGCAAATTGTATGGAGTATACATACGCCTATAAGAAATTTTACACAACAGAAGAGATGCCAGAAATTGGATTTACTGTCAGATTTATTTTAAACCAATAATCAACGAGAATATTCCTATAATTTAATAAAATTACTGTAAATTACTATAAATAATGAATGGGCTCTTTCATAAAAAATATAATACCCCATTCAAGGACAAAATTTGAAATAGAAGACTATTTTCAGTATATTTTTCCAAAAAAAAAAAAGTTCCATGACATTGAATAATTTTTTTATAGGCCCTCAAAATTGCTTTAATTTGGAATAATTTTAAAGTGCCAATTGATGACGTATGAAAAATACGCCCAATCACATTGCAAAACCGTGCTAGTGCGCTAGCCATCAACTGGCAACATTGCGATTTGATTTGACGTGCATGTTGAATAATAAATTTGAGGTTAAATTTTTTGTTTACTCCGTTTGTGAAAGCTTGTAATTAAATTTTAAGTTATAAATTGTTATTTTTTGATAATTTGTTCCATCATGGTCGTATCAGAACCTGGATTCGAAAGGCGTCATCTGATAACCTTACTAAAGTTGAAGCCTAAATAGTTAAATTTTAAATGGGTCAGCATGTTGGCCCGGCGGTGTTGCCGCTTTTCAACATGCCAGGTGTGACGTATTAAAAATAAAGTGCGGATTTTTATTCAGGGCTTTTTTGTTTTTATTTATTTTCTTAAGTTTTTCGAAAGTGAGATATCAGAAAATTCTAGAATTAATTGTTTTATTCAATTATGCAAATTCCAAAATATAGTGAAATAGCCTCTTGGTTAGGTTGTAATTTAACTGTAATTTCTGTATTATTAATCCGGTAAATGATGGAGAAAAGCAATTGTGATTGATTAAAATTTTATTTTAAGATGACACTTTTGTTAACAACATTCTGAGAATTCGAATGATAAATTGAATAATGACAAGACAATGGAATGACATCTGTCTAAAAAAGACAGCGATTTAGAGTGACAATTTGGTTATGTAAAATTTAGAGTAACAATTTTGATTATGCAAAAGAAATATGTACATATCTACGAGTTTGTCGAACGATTAACATTAATTTAAAAATAAATCCCCAACATGAATACTGGCCAGAACATTTAAACAAAAACAGACCACAGACCACACAAAACAAATTGTTGGTTAGTAGCAGTTAGTGGTAGTCAGAGATAGACGTATGTAGATGTATTTGGGTTTAATGGCCGGATAGCCAGGCTATCCGGCCAAGTGATAGAATTATCGTTTTTTTAATAAAAATTAAAGAAACCTATCTATAACTAATAAATACCTATACTAATCTATACTAATATATAAAATCCTTAAGTGACTGACATACTGATTAATCACGATCGTTCGATAAGAAGGGATTTTTCGAAATTCCAGTTCCAAGGGGAAACCACTCAAATATTACAATATTTTTTATTTAAAAAATGGTCAAGTTTCCGAAAAAACGCTTAAACACCCAGTATATTTTATTTTGTTTTTTTTACATATTTTAAGATTTTTTAAAAATGCATACAGGGTGTTTCGAAAAATCTGGTCATTGATTAATCACGATCCTGCTTAAAGCGCTTGACGTAAAAAGCTGATTTTTGGAAAACGGATTGACTTTAGGGTGTAGAGGTTCGATAAGAAGAGATTTTTCGAAACTCGAATTCTAAGGGGGTGAAACCACCCCTCAAATATTAGAATCTTTTTTATTTAAAAACCGGTGAGTTTTTCGGAAAAAACTCTTAAACGCGTATATTTTATTTTGTTGTTTTACATATTTTAAGATTTTGTAAAAAATTATACAGGGTGTTTTATAAAATATGACAATTGAGTAATCACGATTCTGCTTAAACTGCTTGACGTTTAAAGTTGATTTTTGTCAAACGGATTGACTGTGGGGTGTAGAGGTTCGATAAGGAGGGTTTCCTCGAATCTCAAATTCCAAGAGGGTGAAAACGCCCCTTAATATTACAATATTTGTTACTTAAAAAACGGTTAGTCTTTCGGGAAAACGCTTGGACACGCACACGGACACGTATAATTTATTTTGTTTTTTACATATTTTGAAATTCTTTAAAAATCATACAGGGTGTTCCAAAAAGTTGGGTAATTGATTAACCACGATTCTACTTAAACTGCTTGACGTAAAAAGCTTATTTTTGGCAAACGGATTTTTCGAAAGTCAAATTCCAAAATCTGTTAGTAAGAAATTTCATTTCAAATATGAGCACATAGTGCACACACAACTTTTTTAAATTTATGATTCCTGTAACTGATCTTTTAAAAATTTTCGTAGTCACGTAAAAGTAAAATTATACAATATTCATTTTAAATATAACGAGTTACCGAACATTAACCTGTAAATTTCACCTATTTATAAGCAAAAAAAAACAGTTTAAACCGCTCATTATCACCCATACTCTTTACGAACTAAATTAATTAATTTAATATTACCAGCATCAAACAGCACTCGTTTATTTCTAGACTAGAAAAAGAAGTACCCCGTACATAATTATAGCCGTTTAATTATAACAGTAATAGTCGGGTTATTACATTGAAACTAACCAGCCTCTACTAATAGAACCCCGTGTGACTTAACAGCTTTTAATGATACTGATTTCTTATTTGTAATGCCAGCAATTTCTTGTTCTGCTTTATAATTTACTAAATAATGAATAGTAATATTGGTGTGGAATTTTTTCGGTGCGAACGGGAAAAGGCCACACGGTTAAGAGAAAATAGAAAACCAAATTGGTTTTGTATAATTTAATATACAGGATGAATCGCACGCTAAATTATACTGGGTGGCGCACCTCATTTGACTCGGTTGATTATACGAAAACGAAAAGATCTAGAAATAAAATATTTCATGGGTATGTGGGAAGGCATGCATAATTTAAAATTATTTTGAAATGTACAGGGTGTGTATTTTTTCTTATGGAATACCCAGTATTTAATTTTTGCATCCTTGGACACAAAATAAAACATTTATTATAAGGGTTAAATATGTTTACAAGTTTTTTGAGATTATTAAATTAGCATACTATAATAAAATAGACTGTCAATGCCCTGTACATTGCTTTTCAGAATTAATTATTGTGCTGATTGTGAAACCAGAGAAATAAACTTTACTGAAAAAGTCGATTGCTTCTTTTAATCGTTACTTCAAATTTTTTTAAATAAATCAAAGCAGATTTAAATGCTCTTTCAAACTATATTAGAGTTTCCTATACCTATCTAGCTAAATTTTTAAATAAATAATAATTTTTCAATAAAATCGCAACCAAGGGGGCTGGTGTCGTCATGGCAAGTTTCTAGTGACAGTTAGTACCTATTTTCAAAATCGAAATTAGTTTATGGACTTTATTTAAATTTCTAGCAGTTTACTTTTCTTTAATTTACCTACAATAGTTTAATAAATAATATTTATTAATATGCGTTTATTATTGTACCAAGAAAAACGACGAAGTAGTTAGTTCTTTGATTTATTTTACAATGACTTGGAGATATATGGATTTTCTATAAAAGAGCCAATTCATTTTCTTCACTTCCAACGACAGGTTTCTGCCTAATAGGTTTTTTATAAACCGCACTACCAGCTCTGTAAAATAGGACAAGTAGTTTTTCAAAGGAACGCTCATCAGGAACATTCGTAGTTGTATATCTTTGAGCATAAACTCTTCAGGCTTATGCTCTAAAGCCGGGTTGTCACTCCGCGAAACTGTTTCACGAAAAAATGTTTCGCGAGTGTGTTTCGGACAACGAACATACGTTTTGTGCTCAAAGTGGAAACAAATGGTCAGTGGTGACGCTATAACTTTTTTATTTGGGGGGGGAAGGGTGAAGGACAAGCAATTTTCCCAATTTCCTACTTTTTTTTAGAGGCCATAATACATGTAATAATGTATCGTGCTATTAAATATAATTGCCACCTGCACATTAAACGGGGAACTCCAGACTCCAGTTTAGCAGAACGCGTTGTTGCCAACCAAAATTTAATTAATAAAAAGAACACAAAAGTGTGGCGTGTGCCTGTGGCTCTACTTTGAGCGTCATATGAAAGTAATTTCTATCTCTATTTAGTGACGTACAATAATAGGAAATAGGGCTACCCTAAGCGCATAAACCGAAAACGCTATTTAGTCAGAGATATAGACATCTATATCTCTGTATTTAGTACAATTTATATACGTTCCGGCCGAGGACGCCACATCCGAGTGGTCTCATCGGGATTTTACCGAGCATTAGTGCAGCGGCATAATTTGTTTTTTTTTGACAAATTTGGGATTTAGATGTCGGTTTGTCATGATTAATTTCCCAACTCAATTATACATTGGGAGGGGGGAGCATCCCCCATCACCCCCGTCACCCCCCATAGCTTCACCACTGCAAGTCGTGAGCCGCTAGTTTGCGCGAGACAATGATTCTTGGTCCATTTCTGGCGCGAAACACGCTAAACACACTGTTACCGTTTCGGAGTTACGGGGTGTTATTCAAAAATGTGCATTTTTAACAAATCGCTGTAACTTTTTTGCTATGGAAAATTTTGTATTTCTATGAAAACATTTCCAAAGCACCTTTTTACCTAGAATTTAATGGTTTAAGTATATTTTTTTTAAAATTAATAATTTAAGAGTTATCAACAGAAAAATTGATTTTTTATTTGGGACACCCTCTATATTTTTAATTAACTGAAAAGAATTTAAAATTACCTTTCCAAAAATATAGCACACTTGATATTTTGTTATAATCCCCTTCGAAATACAGAATTTTTAAAAGTTCGCCACTTTTAACTAGTAGGCTTTGGACCCCTTATTATTGATGATATGCCCTTAATGGAACTCGAAAACATATTTTTCCAGCAAGACGACGTACCGCCTCTGAACGCTGAGGTTATCAGCAAATTTTTGCAGCCAATTTCAAGAATAATTGAATGGCTAACCAAGATCCCAGCCGTTGGTCGTCGAGACTAGTCCGCTTGACTTAGTGCCCAGACATCCGCTTGACTTAGTGCCCATAGATCTGATCCTATGGATATATTTGCGGAAGAATAAGGAACCTTTATTCTTCTATATAATTCGTATAATCTAGACAAGAATTAGAAATACTTAGCAGTTATGAGAGGGTATCTTTCACCCCCACTGAGTTAATGAATTCCGCGAGAAATTTTCAAAAACTGCCCCGTCTGTCCATAACAGAAGACGGTCGATATGCCGAACACCTGTAGCAAAAGCTCATGTCTTGGTTTGCTATTTATTTTTATTGTTATTAGATATAGTTTAAATGTGTTGATGTTGGTTAAATATATTTTAAATTGTTATAAAACTCTGCATCTCTCCTAGCAAATATAATTTTCGTTTTAATTGATGCTCACAGCTAGAATTTTCTTGCATGACAACCGATGCCGTTATTTAAAGCGGGCGAATTTTTATATACTTTAAGCTGGATTTATAAACTCGGGAGTTGAGGTTCAGTTGAGGTTCAGTTGCCGTTCAAAATGTTCAACAAAACGAACGCGCGCATTTATAAAGTCAGTTGGTCGAAAAGTTGGCAGTTCGTTTTACGTTCAGCGGAGTTCAAAGATGGTCAATGTTTATGTCGGCAGTTGCGGGCAGTTGGCGACCGCTGGCGACGTTCGGCGACAGCCAATGAATAAGCGCCTGTCGATCACGTGAAGCACAGTACGCCGATGCATTGGAAAATGACCCTTATTGTTGTTTCATTATTTCTGTTAATGTGATGTTTATATTTTGCGTAATCGTGGATTACTGTGTTTGAACTTTGACAAATACCAGAAGTATTTTTAAATCGAAAGAAAAACGTTCGAAATTTTCACAATTCCAAACCTAACCTACACCCGAAACTGACAGTTTATAAATGCAAAAATATTGAACCTCAACTGCCGCGAACATCCAACTGCAACTGAACCTCAACTGAACGCCAACTTCCGAGTTTATAAATCCAGCTTTATATCTCGAAGAGGAATCGAGCAAAATATCAAGTGTGTTATATTTTTGGAAAGGTAATTTTAAATGCTTTTCAATAAATTAAAAATATACAGGGTATCCCATATAAAAAATCAAATTTTCTGTTGAAAAAATGTCTATACCTACTATATGTGGCGGATTCATCTCTCCAAAAAAACTAAATTCTATTGTAGCACATTTAAATATCTCAAAAACCAAAGATTTTAAACATACTGAACCCTTATAATAAATGCGTTTTTGTGAGCCCAAGAATGCAAAAATGATATAAAACACTGGGTGTTCCATAAGAAAAAACATAACTTTGGTATGGGTCTTAGTTCTGAAACACCCTCTATATTTTAAAATGATTTTAAATTGTGCACATTGCGTCCCCACATATACCCATAAAATATTTTGTTTCTACATCTTTCAGTTTTTGTATAATCAACCGAGGTGAATGAGGTGCGCCACCCTGCATAGATTCGCGCATATCATGACGCATACATTATTTGTACTTAATTTAGTACAAAAAAAATAATGTACTAAATTTAGTACACTACCTGCAAACCATTTTGACCGGTTAAACAGCTAAATATACCTTACGTTATACCAACATGAAGAGGCGTGGGCCTTCCCCTCCACCCTCCGAGGTACTAATGAGATCCTCGGTGCCGTGCTTAGGTCATTAAGTGCGTCCGAACGGTATCCGACAGTTAAATAAGGACTTATTTGGATGTAACAAGGATTTCGTGCAATTTAGATAAATGGATATCGCGTTTCGAACAAGGTAAAGTTGCATCGAGTCCGAGATAAGTCTTATAACTATTATATAATCGGTTCATTTCGTTGTTCGATCGATGTAGAAAATCAACTCGAGCTTCGCCTCTCAATCTGGGAGGAGAAAAAGATAGGTAGTTTTTTTCGTAATTCAATACCACATTCCGTTTAATCGGGCTGTACGAGCTGATATTTAATTGTATAATTGATGTTATGTCAAGTACGTAAACTCACAACAAAAATAATGAAGTTTTTTTAATGTGAAGATAAGAATTGAAGTTTTTGTCGAAACATTTAAATCGAAAAAAAAATTGAAAATAGGTAAAAATTAAAAATAATCATACAGAAAGTTTGGTGCTTTTTGGTTTTACCTTATTAAGTAAGTGTTATCAGGTAGTAATTGTTAATTTTGAAGCTTAACCAGAGTATAACAAATAAACGAGTAGCAACAGTAAGCGTCGGAACCTTTGATGTTTGATGTTCCAATTTTAGCCGCCGGCTTTGAAGGTGATCCTGACTACTACACTGCTGAAAACGTGAACTATGTCGAATACAATGTAAGAAACCTGAAGTAGACTCATAGAACACTTTATAATGCATGGTTAAATGTACTTACCGATCATATAGTCTTGGGGAAACGAAAACATGGATTTCTTATCTCCTGGTCTTGTTAAACAAGGGCGATACGCACAACACGTTCCTGGCATTATTAATTATAAATTAAAAAAAAACAGCAAACAACAATTAACACGTTTCGCTCTCAAATGTCAATATCATGTTTTATTGATTTTGCTACCTGACTAAATTCGGCCGGCTGATTGGTATCCCATGTTAACGTTGATCCTGTCTATTTCCAGCATTTTCTTTATTCTTTGTATTTTTTTTGCTTCTTAAACCAGTGCTAAAGCCGTTAAAAAAGGTAAAAAACCAAAAAAAATTATAGTAGAATGAAACCCATTAAAAAAGGTGGATAATACAGCAATAATGAAAGGAAAAATAAATTACGGTCGATTTGAGTTTGGGAAGTAGGAGGGGGTGAGCTTTTAAGGGTAAAAATCGGTTTATCTCGATTTTCGGCGAAACTACGAGTCCTATGGAAAAAAGTTAAATGGCAAAGTTGTAGGTAATGAAAAGATCTACAACTTTATTTACACTTTTTTCACATAACCTAAAAATTTATGTGAAAAATTCAAATAACCAAGTTTTTGGTTTTTTATTTTTCTTTAAAAAAAAATTCCATGAAATTTGGTGAAAACTTACCTTTTTATATACCAAACATACTGTAATTTTTTTGATTTAAAATATTTATTTTTTTACTTTATTTTAATTTAATAGTAAAAAACCACCCTAATTTTCAATTGAAAATTCACGTGTCAAAATACCCGCTTTTTTTAAAATGTCGATGGGCTTTTTGTTCGTTGAAATTTCTATTTTCTGACAGTGCAAAAAAAAAATATACCTTGCTATGGTAAATGTTCTCAGAAAATGCAAAAAAACCAAAAAAACTCGAATCCTAAATATTTTTTTTTTAATCATTATGTTCCACTTTAAGCTTTTTTTTTATTAAACTTAACACTTTAATTACTCGTATAACATAAGATTCCATGTTACATTGATTAACAAAATAATTATAAATCTATAAAACAATAAGATTGCAAAAAAACATGCGAAAATAGTTGTTTAAAATATTATAGATAGGATTTAAAGGGAATTTCATCTAAAAAATGTGACTTCTATAATTTTTTTTTCAGTAAAAAAGCTGGTTTATTAAGTTCTAATTACATTTTTGTCATAGAAAATTATAATATATAAATATACCTGTGAATCGTATTCTTGAATTTAGATAATATTTTTTAATACATCAGTTTTTGTCTCTTTGATGGCCTTCCTTCGTCGTTAGATTCGACAAAACTTTCCCATTCCAGCAGATCTTCAAAATCTTCAAGACCATCACCGTCTTCGTCTCCGATATTATTTCCAGTCTGAATTGCTTCGTCATCCACAATTTCATCGGAATCATTAAGTTCCTCGTAGGCTTTTTTTTCCACATCAGAGCAATTTTCAGAGCCTGACAATTTGAGCATAAATATGTGCATTTTAAACCATGTTTTCGGCAGCCACATTTTAAATTGTTACATCCAGTTTCACAGCTGCAGCAAATACTTTTCAGCAATATTTCCGGAATTAATTCCTTATCTGTAAATTTGGGCATAATGCTACGTTGATGTTGCTTCCAGCCCCAATCTGTTGCTGTCAGTTCGTTACCCAGCCAAGTTTGAAGCTGATAATATGCCCTGTAACAATGTTGTTCTGCTGCACCTTCTGTGGGTGGAAGATTTGCTAATATAAAAGAACATTTGAAGTGGAACATAATGATTAAAAAAAAATTTTAGGATTCGAGTTTTTTTGATTTTTTGCATTTTCTGAGAACATTTACCATAGCAAGGTATATTTTTTTTGCACTCTCAGAAAATAGAGATTTCAACGAACAAAAAGTCCACCGACTTTTTAAAAAAAGCGGATATTTTGACACGTGAATTTTCAATTGAAAATTAGGGTGTTTTTTTACTATTAAATTAAAATAAGGTAAAAAAATAAATATTTTAAATCAAAAAAATTACAGTATGTTTGGTATATAAGAAGGTAAGTTTTCACCAAATTTCATGGAAAAAAAAAATTTTTGTAAAAGATAAAAATAAAAAACCAAAAACTTGGTTATTTGAATTTTTCACATAAATTTTGAGGTTATGTGAAAAAAGTGTAAATACAAAAGTTGTAGATCTTTTCATTATCTACAACTTTGCTATTTAACTTTTTTCTATATGACTCGTAGTTTCCCCGAAAATCGAGATAAACCGATTTTTACCCTAAAAAACTCACCCCCTCCTACTTCCCAAATTCAAATCGACCGTAATTTATTTTTCCTTTCATTATTGCTGTATTATATACCTT
Source organism: Sitophilus oryzae (assembly GCF_002938485.1). NCBI lineage: Eukaryota > Metazoa > Arthropoda > Insecta > Coleoptera > Curculionidae > Sitophilus > Sitophilus oryzae. The sequence continues at coordinate 1,893,916 of NW_022147467.1, forward strand.
TTTTGATGGGTTTCATTCTACTATAATTTTATTTGGTTTCTAAAATTATCGACCCTGGTCAATCTACGACACGTGACGGAAAGAGAGATACATTTTTTTGTTCGTTAGGCAAATTTGTATATCTGTAAACCTAACTTCTGACAAGTAGTTTCCGTTTGGATTAACGCAGAAGTTTTACAAAAAATAACTATTTTATTTTGTAGATTTCTTGCAGTGGCGAAATACCCATATAGGATTTTTTGGAGAGATGAATCCGCCACATAGGTATAGACATTATTTAAATCGAAGTTTCTTTAAAACACTAGTTATTATTGAAGTGTTTGGTGCAACAGACGATCAGCTCCATTTTTTCCGAAAATCACTTGATCAATTGAGACGTTAAGTTACAAAATCTGCCTTATCCATTTAAAAAAATGGTGGACATATATTAATGGTGGATCCTGAAATCTACATAAATATAGTCCCAAACTGCAGCAAAATTCGCCTATTCCTATATAAAATTCACTACATTTATTACGTTACTGCAACAAAATCCGTCTTATCCACTAATATTTGCTGTTCATTTCCATATTAGTTACAAATCCCGCATTTTCTCCTAGGCTTTATACACAAGTATAAGATTACTACTGACGTCTAATCCATTTCAAATCCTTACCTAATTTTAATAAAATTGTATGTCTAATAAATCAAGTTAGAATGCAATATCTTGTTACCATATAATGCAACAAAATCCGCCTTATCCGAATTATTTTTGTTTTTTCTCTTTAAACATTAAATATTAATTTTTATTTCTAGAAAAACGAGATACAAAACAATGATTCCACTCAGTGGACACGTTTTTTTTATAAGATAACGCTTCAAATATTTGCTAAAACAGTTTTTGCATATTAACTCCAAACAAGGTTTTTGGAATAAGACGGGGACAAGTATACTTAGGACCCTAAATCATCTGAAATAAAAAATGGGACAGGTCCATGTTTGTACTTTTTTTAAATTCTTAATTTTTTAAAATTAAACAATTGAAATAAACTATATTTTTTGTCATACAATTAGCTTAGTTATCAGGTTTGTTATAGCTTTTGTGTCAAAAAATAGACAGCTCCATTTAAAAAAAAACTCTTTAACAAGAACTATGTATTATATTTTCATGTATTTTGATATAAAAAGTGTTTTGTCGTGAATTTTTCTTCAATGATACTTTTATTGTTTTAATTATTTTCCATTTTATTGAACATTTTTTTGACTGTTTTATTTGCTTGTACAATTTGACTGTTAAATTTACAATTACTACCTGATAAGAATTACTTAATGAGATGTAAAACCAAAAAGCTTTCTGTATATGATTTTTTTGTTTGTCTTTATTTTTTTTATGTTTAAGGTTATATTTATTAATATCAAAGAAGTGATAGCCCCACATTACTAACCTCTGCTGATGCTTGAGCAATAAGCCATACATTTTATTTATATTAGATTGGATTAAAAAAACTTCCTTTTTTATCATTAAGGTCCATAATACATCAAATAGTAGCCTATTTGATGTATTATAGAGAGTAAACTAGAAAATTAATAGATGATCCAGCATTTCCTTTCATACTTACGATTTGGACTATTTGAACTTGTGTTTCACCCCTAATAACTTAAATTTGCAATAATAATTTGATCAAATTAGTACTAGCTTATAAATAACGATTACTATGTTTACCTAAATTAAACTTACAATTAGTCTTACTTGGGTGAAGTACCAAAATGATATGGAAACTTACCTGAAAAAGAAAAAAATATTTATTAGAAAAAAAATAAAAAAGGAATTATTAATTTAATTAAATATACATTATACACATTGGGTTATTATTCTGTAAACTTTGGTAGTATCAAAATTTACTCAATATACCGGGTGCGTCTCGAAAGTGGCTCACCCTCATATTTTTTTTATCTTAATAATTAATGTTGTCATAATCATACGTCATAATTTTTTTTCCATTGTGTAACGATATTTGTTTTTTGCGGTTTCTATTTTAAAAATTGGTATTAATTACTCTTTTATCGACCGCTTTTATATAGCCAAGGATGCAAGTGTTTTCAGTAAGAGAGTAATTTTAAGTTTGTGCAATTATATTTCTATTTTTTTTCGTTGGACTTTCTAAATACTTGTAAAAGTGACTAGAAAGTGTTTGGTGTGTGGAAGTTCTAATATAAAGGTCCCCGAATTATCTTTTCATAGGCAAGTAAAGTATTCAGTTGTTCTTTTATTTATATTAAACCACATGCATACTTTCTGGTTAGATTTCCTAAGAATATTGATATTTGTACGGAGTGTTTATTTATATAATTTAATAATTATTGTGACAGTGAACATTCAATTAAATGTTCAAATATACGCATATACGCATTTTAAAAATTAAATTTTTCAAATTAATGCTCAAATTTGGCGCGTGGACGACAGGTCCTCGACAAGGATAGATAGAGTAGAAGCACCGCCTGTGCATCAAAAAAAGAAGATAAATGGAAGTCTTTGATATGTTTGCGACAGTTTCCATAGTGATTTACTTATCCACGTAAGTATTATGATCTAGGTATTTTAATTGATAAGAAAATAACTACAACTCTTTTTGAATAAATAATAACACCAAACACCAAACTCTGAATCCCCATTAATCTATTTGAAGCTGCATTTCTATTTACACAGACAGTTTTGAACGAAAAACAAATATTTTTCGAAAAATGACCTATTTTAAACATATACGCGGTACGGCCGAGCGTTTATATCAAAGTAATGACGGCTTCACAGAGTGTGAACTGTAGCAAAAATATGGTAACGAGCTTTAAAGGTGGTTCACCTTTTGATAAAACGTACGATAGGTGCTAATCCGACCATTAAAAAATATATAAAGTACCCACCAACGGTCGGGTTTATCAGTTATGGGTATTTTTACAGTAAGTTTTCGAATATATAGTAATATACCAGGCTAACTGTGACACAAATAAGTAAGTGCAATATACCGTATAATCGAAAAAAACGGCGTCAAAAAGCGGCTGGGGAATGACAATATATCATAATTTTGGCGAGGTCAATTTTTAAGCGAGGTATTTTTTTACAGTAAACTTTCGAATTTTTTTTAAAAATTTTTTGGAATTTTTTTTAGTTTTTAGTTAAAAAAACATAATTTCTTGATAATATGGCAACAAAAGATCCAGTGGTTCTCAAAATTTTAACAAAAAATCATTTTTTTTTGAAATTTTAAATTTTCAAAGTAAAATAACTCCGTTATTTTGGACTTATTTCAAAAACGATAAAGAGAAAATATGTTTCTCTTATCGAGATCTACCACCCTTTAAAATACTTGCACTTATTTCTGGGACACCCTGTATATATACCAGGCTAACTGTGACAAAAATAGTACTTTATATGTATCCATTATAGATAGATGTCATCGAATACATGTCTGTTAAAAAGTGGTGATGTGGTTTGATCACTGTGTAATATATCGATGGCATAAGCTAAGGGTTGGAGGATTTAAAGGTACTCTTCAATATATTAGGGATAAATTTCATTCATTCGTCTTTCGGGCTACATAACGGAGTCGGGGATTCACTTGAAAGACAATCGACTCACTACGCACGCGTAAAGCTTGATTTTCATGCAGCCGTTGTCCGACGATACGATGATACGATATTAATTTTATTGGTTGAATTTAAAGACTTCCATTGGTTAACCGTTTCTAACCAATCGAAGTCTTTAAGTTCAATCAATAAAATTGATATCGTATCATTGTATCGTCGGACAACGGATGCATGAAAATCAAGCTTAACACGACAAATAATCAAAACCGGTTCCGAAAAACTAACATTTTATTTGCTGGGATATTGAGCATTGTTTTTATTCTGCTGCTTGGCTGCCGCCTAACAGTTTAAAAAGAAATGTTGCTGTTAAAAATTTATAATAAAAAAATATAAAAATCTGACTTAAGCCTTTTATAAAAAGACTTAAGACTTTTCTAAAAAGACTTAAATCTTTTTCTATTTCGGAATAAATATTTAAATCACAAATCATTTTCAAAAAGACTTAAATTTCAAGTCTTAAGTCAGCTTTTCAAAATGACTTAAAATCAAATGACTTAAGTTATTAAAATGATTTAAATAAAAAAAAAGTTTTCTGTGAGCTTGCATCAGCTCTGGAAGAATACGGATCTAGTAAATGACGACTATGGCTTGACTTCGCTAAAATTATCATCGATTGTCATTTTCCAATCATCTTTGACACCGTTTTATTTTCTATCGTACGATACCAAATTACTTGTATTGCTAAAAGAAAGAACAGTAGGAACTAATTTTAACTTAAAACATTCAAAATTTTATCTCAACTTGATCTTAATAACTTTTAATTAAATATTTGCGTAAAAAAATCCTGTATAAATAGCAACAAACTTAAAAAATAGTAGGTAATACAGAGTATTTAGTAAGTATTTTGCGTTCTTAGAATACAATGTGATCAAAAATATTGATGAGGCTAAAATTGTTTTCAATAATAATTTTTGAAGTGAAAATTCTTTACACGCGATGGGAGTAAAAATTCAAGGCCGTGACAGGCCACGGCCTTGACTCTTCATGGCCTTGACAGACGAGCTACCGAAAAAAAAGTGGTAAGGATCTCACGATCGCGCAAATACCAAAAAACCATTTGGTTTAAAGCTCAAAAAATCATTATAATAAACTTGATATTGTACCTAATGTGTACCAATATCCTCTGGCTGTGTGCTAGAAAGTAAGTTTACAACCAAATTGTTTTTTCTAATTTCAATACAGATTAGTCGTACATAGTTAAAATTTCGATTTTTCAAAAATTGTAAATTTTCGGTAAAAAAAATTCTTGACCAAATTTGTACACTATTAATAAAACACTCTGTGTACGAGAATTCGCTAAACATATTTTCAAAAACCTTCATAGCATCGTCCAAACCTCATCCCAAAATCGGAGAGAGAAAAGAAGAGCATTTATTGTTTACAATCGCGTTACAATACAGGTTTGCGGGATTGAGATTTTGGTGCGGGGTTGCATTCCCTAGTCAACATACAAAGCAAAGCTGATCATAATTAATTTTCATTCATTCAAATAGCCATCAACTAACATCATACATTAGATTTAACACTACCCCAATATAATAGGTGTTAGATTAGATACTGACTGATTCGGTTCCTCAGTTTTCTATTTCACCGTTTTTTTTCTCCTTGTTTAAACAATTAGCAGTAATTACACAAAACAATGGGCCGCAATGAGAAACGAAGGATGTATTTCAACGGTAGGAATTCCGGTAAAAATGGAAAGTAACGAAAATAGTCTTAAAACCGGAGATTCAGGTACGTTTGTGTATTGTTAATTTGCAAATATAATAGTGGACAAATAACTTTCTTTAGTAGACACGCGAAAAATATATGACTGAGCCGGTAAAAGCAGCCACATTGCAAAAGAAAAATGATTCTTTTGTTGCCAATTGCTGGAAACAATATTTAAATATTAGTTTTGGAGCTTTAACGCTGTAAAACCTTAGATTAGAATTTAAGGAAGTCAAAGCAATTACAAAAACTTCGGACAGATTACAAAATGATGGACAGAAGGAATGCAAATTTTTAACGGAAATTTACAACCGTGCAACGTCACTAGAACAGAAAAAATTGTAACAACAATCTAATACACTTGTGCGCTTTTTATAAAAAGTACAGTTTCAGCATTTTTAGTGCATTTTTTGCGTGGTAATTCCTTTGAAAAATAGCTATGAAATCAACTAATTAAGCGATAAATGATGCTAGATTCAGTTCAGTAATAATATTAATAAAAAAGTGTAACTGTAGAAAATTGGCAAAAACAAGAACAGGTTAAATAGACACTAATATTTAACAGTTTACGTAACTATTTATTACTAAATATATTTTTTTAATTTTTTGGTCTTTGATGAACAAGAATTATTTTCAGTTCTCAGTATTCGTTGCCAGACTAAATCAATATCTACGTTTTTATATATTTTTTTGATATTCTAAAGTACTACGTACACATTACGTTTTACCTTCCGAATTTTGCCTGTCTAGAAAAATCGGCAGTAAACATGTTGTGCGTTGTAGCTCCGTCTATACATAACATTTTACCTGTCCAGTAAGACGGTTTTATCAACTATAACATGGTGTTTATTGAAGTTCAAAAGAAAAAAAATATTGTATGTGGACTGCTATACTGTCAGGTGAAATCATGGTCATACTAACATGATCAAATTTTATTTTCCCAGATGATTTTGACCACCCAGTTTTCCCCAGATTTTGATTCCCAGATGATTTGACCACACAAATTCCAAATTCTTGTAAACAAAATGTCATATCGAATTTGACAATGACAATAATTGTACCTTTCTCAGGGTTGTATTATAAATTTTTAGTAATTTGAAGGTAGATTTTTAGAAATTACATTTAAATGACTATTCTAAATAAAACTAAATTGTAGACGAAAGTACAATTTTAACGCCTTTTCAATGTCTAATACAATTATTGCCATAAGTCATCTAAGGAGGTAATATTTGACATTTTAAAAATTTACATGGGATTACCTATGTCACGTGTTCCGATGGACCACACAGTATGATAAACAAATACGATCTTTTTAATAGTATTTTTGAAGTAAATCTTCTTTACGCGCGATGTGAGTAAAAATTCAAGGCCGTGACACAGCACATGACCTTGACCATGTCTTGACGCATGAGCTAGCGAGAATTACAGTTGAGGGTTGGAACCTTTGGTGTTACACAGCAAAATAAAAACACTAAATCACCACAATACCCCGAAACACTTTTACTTTTACACTGGACGCACGTTTCGCTAACCATGTTAGCATCATCAGCAGATAGAACTTTTGGGATGCGGTTTGGACCAAGTTTTAAATTCATTTTTTTTTCGTAAATTAAAAAGTATAAAGTGTAATGGAAACCCCTAATTTATTCCACTAAATGCGAGGTTCTGAATTAAGCTTTATGCACCTTCGTTTTGGTACTGAAAGGCTTGTCTATTTATATTATTTATCCGAAGTAAAAGTGGCATTACGTATATCGTGTGCGGTCATGGACCATCCGGTATTGAACAAGATCCAACTACGCTTAAGCTAAATCAACATTTTCCGAATTGCGACGACGAATGACGGACAGACAGTAGCTTGTTTGTATAGCGGAGCGCGGCGGTTGGGCGTTGGTTTCTGATTACACGTCGTTCCTATCGATCAAAATATATAGCGACTGGCAATTAGACGGGCACGATCCAATGACAAAATGCGCATTCCTCGCCCGTCAAATGCAGATTTCCGTTTTGCCGGCAAGCTAGCGCGTTTCTCTTTACGAATTCCAGATAAATCGGCAAACTAAAAAGGAATATTAATAGCTATGTGATTAGGTTTTGCGTTGTAGATTCGAGAGTAATTTGTATGAGTCGAAAAATAGAAAATATGTCAGTGTCGAGCTGATCTTAAACTCTTAAAAGGTAGACAGGTGAGAAGGGTATAACATGAAAATATACTAAGTGGGGGGCGCTGCCTACATGTTTATTAAATGTTTTGAAGATTAATAGCTTTTCATCCGTTCCTGTATTGAGTAAAAAAAATAATTGTCTCTTATGCAGGGTCCAGACCAAGCAGACAAAACAATGACAAGACAGAAACATTCATGTTTTACGACAAAGTTGTGGCAAATCCAATACATTTCTGCGACATTTTTGGTCTCACTTTTGTTTTGTTTCAAAATTCGGAGACTTTTCAATGTCCCGTCTCGAGTCGGTAAAGATCAAAGTGTCTATGTTTTGTTCGTATATTTTGCGACAAGTTGTCGGCGCAGTGTGGATGGCGTGTGCTGCCAATAGTAAAAGACCAGTGAAATCACACATGGTTAATAAAACTCATTCGCAACAATTAAACTTTTGACTTTGTTGTGCTTTTGTTATTGCGGTGTGGACAATTTGTCTTACAGTTGAGGGTTGGAACCTTTGGTGTTACACCCCAAAATAAATCACTAAATCACCACAATACACCAAAACACTTTTACTTTTACACTGGACGCGCGTTTCGCTAACCATGTTAGCATCATCAGCAGATAATTATATAACTAAAATACAATCTACAATTGGAGCGTTTATATAGTCGCTCAGTGGGCACAGAGTGGGCGTGGCAAGATCTAGCCAACCGAGTCAGAACCCACCGAGCGTAACAGTTAGATTTCCGCCACTAGAGTAGTAGGAACAAAGAACTTGAAGGAATTGGATCGTTGTCTCTGTTCATACTATCTTTACATTTATTAATTCTGATGCTTTGATATGCATCTAATTGCCTGTAATTTGAGACTTGTTTAAGTAATTTTAAGTTATTAAGATCTATACAATGTTCTTTATCAACAATATGTTCGGCAACGCAAGATTTATCAGGTCTACCATATCTTATCGTATGTGTATTAGGTAATCCAAAAGATAAAACACCTCTACTGGAAAGATCGGGTATTTATGAAATTTCTTGTAAAGATTGTAGTCAGAAATATGTTGGGCAAACTAGAAGATCAATATTAACTAGATTTAAAGAACATTTAGCTCAGATAAGATATGGTAGACCTGATAAATCTTGCGTTGCCGAACATATTGTTGATAAAGAACATTGTATAGATCTTAATAACTTAAAATTACTTAAACAAGTCTCAAATTACAGGCAATTAGATGCATATGAAAGCATGAGAATTAATCATTTTTAAGTTTATTACAAGCCGCCAGTAGTTCGTCCTTATTAAAGCTTAGTATTCTATCACAGATCGTTTTATTATTATCACTATTATCACAGTTTACGGTTTGATTTATATCACAGATGTTGTTATCACAGAAGTTATCACAGACTTTTGGGTGTATAGGGAAGAGATAAGCTACTACTTCTTCCATACAAACCATATCCAAATTTGGTCTTGGTTGAAAGCCATTTATCCATCTCATTGCTATTTTGTAACCATTCCCAAAAATTGTTTTTTATACAGTTAGGCCAATATTTTGGCCTAACTGTATAAAAAACAATTTAAATGAAATTTTTATAATCTTATCTATTTTTTTAATGAAAAGAACCTACGTTGTGTTAAAAATATGTTTTATTGTGATTACCTCGGATCCGCTCGACAGAATAATATTTGAGGCGAATAGGTTATGTAAATAAAACGCTAAATTTGTAAATAGCTCTATACTTATTTTACATTAAATGAAATGAAAGGAGTGCCGTATTCTGCCTGGAATTTACGAGTAAAAGGGCACGACAGAGAAAACCTTGATCACTATTCCAGAGAATCCAACTATGCTGTTCTGACCTTTAATTAAAGAGAAATAATAATAATACAAATACCAAGGTTTGTGGTTTAATACATTCATAACTGAAGAAGTTTTGTTAGTTAGCAGGTCCCCACCCGCAGGTACTGAGGTCCTTGGGATGCAGGAGGCTACTCAGGTAAAGTTGATATGGTTGGTGCCAATATCATTGCCACAAATGTCGCATTTATTAATATTCCGGTATATTTGTATTAACGCTGCTGGTAGCAATTTTGTTTGTTACCAGAGTTACCAGAGGTTACCAGTTTACCAGTTTGTTACCAGAGTTACCTATTTTATTAATTAACCTGTTTATAATTTGATGGTTCTTGCCAATCAAACTCAGTTTTTTGTCAAAAAACGCCTTTCGCACGAATTCGGCACACGTTCGAGTACGTCGGTGAGTTCTGACTCGGTTGGCTAGATCTTGCCACGCCCACTCTGTGCCCACTGAGCGAGTATTTAAACGCTCCAATTGTAGATTGTTTTTTTGGTTTATAATCATCCGCGGATGATGCTAACATGGTTAGCGAAACGCGCGTCCAGTGTAAAAGTAAAAGTGTTTTGGTGTATTGTGGTGATTTAAGTTTGTCTTGTCAGAAATCTCCATTTTTTGTGACAAGCTTGTCTTGTTTTTGTCTCAAAATCGTGTTTACTTGTTGTCGCCTTGGTCTGGACTCGGCATTAGTAAAAATGTCTCTTGGTAAAAAGCGCTACGAGTAATGGTTCTCAAGATATTCGGAATAGAAATAATAAATACATGTCATCACTGACAAAAATTAAACCTGTTAACTAGATAGTTATTGGACTGAAATAATTTTGGAAATGTTTTTGTGCCAAAAGTAGAGCCTATATTGCCTTTGATAAAACAGAGACTGTTTTACCATTATTTTTTTCTAGAAAAATTGATAATTAATAATAAAAAAATTGTCATTTCAGTCAAATAACTTTCAGTTTAATCAAAACATGTTTATTTTTTGTCAATTTTGACATGTCTTCTTAATTTCTACTTATATATAGAACACCAAATATTTTGAGAACAGTTTCTTGATAAAAATTGCTACCAGTAATGATTCTCAAGATATTCGGAAACAAAATAGTCAATACATGTCATAATTGACAAAAATTAGACATGTCGATTGGATAGTTATTTGTCTGAAATAATAAATTTGATATAGTTTTGGTTTGGTGCCAAAGATTCAACAGAAACTGTTATATCGTATTTTTTCTAGATTATACATTCATCAGGGTTGTTATGCTTTAAACATTTTGTTTAAAAACAAATGTTTCAAACGAGTTTCAAACATCATTGCTTGTTTTAAACTTGTTTTAAGTATTTGTTTAGAACTGTTTAAAACATGTTGTATGTATGCGATCAATTGTACTGAATCCGCTTCTAAAGTCTGCTTGTTCTTGTGGTTGTACAGCGTCTAATCTGTTTTGTATTCTATTCCTTCTTATTTTTGTAAATTTCTTGTATATTACTGGTAGTACTGATGTCTTTCTTACAGTATTTCTTATGAATTAGTATTATGTTGGCGCTATCCTAGTCTTACGGTATATGTTTCCTTCTTAGGCAGCTGGTGTATATATTTTCTAGGATTTTCCAAGTTCTTCTACCTATACACTTACATATTTCAGCAGTTATTCCATCGTTCCCTGCTGTTTTTCCATTTTTCACATCTTTAAGTGCTTTTTCTACTTCTTCCACGAGAACTTCTAGAACGTCGTCACAAAATACGAAATAAGCGTCGTTTTGTGATAGGGTCAGACTTTATTTTTTCATGTATGTTTTCTGGAGCACTATAGAGGTCTCTGTAGAATTTGTTACCAGGTTTATTATTGTTTTTTGTCGGTTGTTCTGATATTATTGTCCATTGATGCGATTAGCCGCTTCTTTCCGATTATGAGGGATTTCTTTTGTAGCATTTTCTGTTTTTGATTGCAGTTTGTACAAGTCTTTCGTCGTAGTTTCTGATGTTTTCTGTGTCTACAGATGTAAAATATAATTAAAAAACAACTTGTCATGCTTTGTATGATGGCTGATTAGAACTTTTTAACTGTTGTGAGTTAGATCACCCTATAAATCTCATTTACATTAATATATTGCATACATAACATATTCATAACATGCTACCTGGTACTATTAGAGCTAAATCAACCTAAACCCGACAAAAACGTTAATCGTCATTTATTTCAGGCTTATGTTACACCCCGGGTGACACTATCTATAAATAAGTACCTATAATAGGATGGGTCTAAGACCATAAAATGTAGCCTAAAATATCCTTTGAAAAATCCCCTACCTGAGAAATTCTAGTCAAAATGGATTTAGCGTTTTTAGAGACTGAAGTTGATGGACAAATTTTCTAAAACCCATATTTAGGTTTGGGTAATTTTCAAATAGCTACGTAGATATGTGTTTAAGTAAAGGGATATTTATAGGAAATAAAGGGATATTTTAAGATTTTCGCAGGGTGTTAAATTTTTGCAGATAAAATAGTCTATTCTCGAAAATGCTGTGTGCAAATATTAAATGTACTCATATATTATTTATTTAAGCTTCAAATATAATTAGAATATACTATATTTGTCTTAATATTTAATATATTTTTTTCGCGCTAAATAGTCAATGCATGTATCACCCTGTATATATCTTGCTAACCGTTTCGATAAAGAAAGCTATTTGTTTATGATTATATTTGCAAATTAGAAGCTTAGAACTACTTTACCATTCGCGATACGTATGATCGACGTCGTTAAAAATTGAAGCGAAATTGTTTTACGAAAGCAAGCAGTACTGTACTACTTAACAGATACGTAAAATATGCATATTTATATTTATATTACTAAACATATAGGTTATGGTTCAGTGGAACGAAGAAAATTATTTTTAAGAGAGAAAAATTAGAAATTGACATTACTTTTCGCATTATTTGAATTTCTAAGATAGAGAAAAAAGGTCTCACTCTTTTATAGATTGCACAACATACTAATTTATTATGATTTTTTTACGATTAATGACTCGGTATAAAACTAGAAGCATTTCTCAAGATCGTCGAGTATTTTGACCTATCTGATATTTTTGAGGACTATTGTCCGAAGACAAGAATGTTTATTTCTTAAGACACTACAGGCTGTTAAAGGCAGGAAGAAGTTTGATATCTCAGAGTAGAGTTGATCTCTCTCTAGAGTTGGTTTAGATAAACTTATGTCTCGGAAACAAGAAATAAATAGTCGTCTTATCCGATAGTCAAGCAGCCTTAAGAGCGATCAACTCAGTAACTTAACAATTCGAAGTTGGTTAAAGAATGCCTAGAGAAGCTGAACAAATTAGGCAAAGAAAATAAAGTTCTTCTACTTTGGGTGCCACTCCACCAATGGATAGAAGGTAATGAAAAAGCAAACGATCTAGCTAGAAAAAGAGCGAACACACCACTAGAACCTGGAAGATTCCATCGGTAACCTGGAATGGGAATCCTCCAACACATGAAGGAATTTCTCAGGACTTACAAGTGAGAAAAATCAAAGAATTTCGTTGATTTAAACACAAATTGATTAAACTGCAGGTAATTAAAATGGCAGTTTTTAAACTGTCTTTACCTGGCAGGTAAAACGTTATTTATACTGTGAACTTTGCTAACCCAGATATGCCTGAAAATTTTTTTATTATTATTTTTTTCTTTTATGCTTGAAATCTTGTTCATTGTGGATTATATATTTTGAATAAAATATTAGAATGCTCACATATAATTCTTACGGCATTCTTTTAAAAGGACAGTAGGCATATAAACAAATAAGTATTTAACAAATTTTCATATTATTTGAAAGAAATACAAGTAACCTAACCTAATAGTAACTAGTTATTCTCTAACATGGTATGGCTTAAAACAAGTGACATGAAGTGCAACATTGCATTTCTCACATTTAGTAGACACTTTTTTATGACACTCTCGGCATCTCGTTTGTTTCTCCTGAGGTTATGATAAGGTGATCCATACGGTCATATCGGGAATCAGCATTTTCAAGTTGCGATGGTCTAGATCTTTTAGCAAATTTTTGTTTATTGCCTTCCAAAATTGAGAGCAAAACTCTTCTATGGAATGTTAAATGGTCAAGTTTTACACTTTTGCATTCTGTGGAGTTGCCATGCATTGTGTTCTGCAAAGTCTAACATATGAAATATTAGAGACATATACCATGTCTTTCCACGAAGCGCAACCCGATATAAGCTGATGTTTTGATCAGCTCGATCAACACCTCCCATATATCTGTCGTAAGTAAAAATACTATGGGGTTGCTCCACGTGAATTTTTTTCTTCTCTTTGAGGGAATAACGATTCACAGATGGACAGGTAGCGAATTGGAAATACAAGATACAACACTGTTATCATGCCATTTCACGATCAGTATTCCTTCTTCATTAGATCTGAAGTCGAAGTATCCTCTTTTTTGTTTTTTTTATATCAGTGGTACTTAAATATTTGGGCATTTTGAAGTACGATTGTCCCTCATGGTACCTGCGATACGAATATTTTGTTTTTTCAAATGTACACACAAAGGAACGTTAGAAAAAAAATTGTCTCAAAATATATGATAAGGTAGCTTTTCTAAACCAGTAATAATATCAACATATTGTAAAATAACTGAGGGTCCCAAGCCATATTCTTTATATTTTGGATCAATCTCACTCTTAGCACCCTGGTATGGTTCAATCCATATTACATACCCTTCGCTAGTAGTACCTGTCTGTAGTTTATAGCCATATCTTATTGGCTTCCCCTGATGAATTGTTTGCATCCATGATGTCCAAAATAAGGCACCATGGATTTATCAACACTATGATGTTCACGCAGGGGGGCGTATTCTTGAAATGATTTATTCATTTTTTGAACGAGTGCTCTAACTTTTGTAAATTTGTCGGCTTTTTTTAAGTTTGTGTTATCACAACAATGAAGATTACTAAAAATGTATTCAAATCGATCTCTAGATAGTGCATTGGAGACAAGTTCATTATGCGAATCAACGGAATTTTCCCAATACATTCGACGACGAGGTACCAACATGTACCCGCTTAGTAAAAATATGGCGAAAAAGTTCTTCATTTCTTCTTTTGTTATGTTACCAACTTTAATATTTTTGCTAGTAGCGTACATGTTTGAATATGTTACGAACATTTCAATCACCTCATCACTCCAGAAATATGAAAACAATTCACCTGGTAAATTGTTATTTGGAACATTTTGTTGACAAGGAAAATCCACATCTTCCAAAAGTAAATCTTGAGCTGTCCACTTGCAATGTTTCTTAGGCTCTTTTCTTGTTACCTTCAAGCGGGATTGTAACTCTCGTAAAGGTAAGTTGTCTTCACTGTCTGTATCGTCGGGACATTCGTTTGGTTCAGTATGAAAAAGTTCAGCTCCTGCTCGAAGTTGGGACCCTGGAAGATTATTGACGTTCATAGAATCCTCATCGCCCGAGTCTTTATCGCTTACCGGCTCGCAAGAATTAGTGGGGGGTAAAACTGCTAAGTCTATCTCCGTGTGGTCACCATCACTATCATTGCCTTCTTCTAAAGCCTGCAGAAGTTCGTGCAAAGTCAAGCCCCCAAAAAAACGTTCATATGCCTACCGTCCTTCTAAAAGAACACAACAATATACTTCATTCACGCACTAACATCTTGATATATTACAGTATTATAACGATATTTCAACAAAAAAAAACAGTTATTCGAAACAATATAAACAGTATAAGTCATAACTTTGACCAAATAAACAATTTATTTCTTACCCTACTAATCGAAAGTCAATAGGCACGTCCATCGTTAACACTTTGATCCATACAGACGCGTAGAAACCTTTCAATTGACAACTGCTTATGAAAAGTCACAAATCATACGTTAATTACTGTTTTCAACAAGTGTCATCTCTGTATTCACTTGGAAACGTAATGAAAATAATTTACAGAAAACGTGGTGGTATATGTCCTTATAGAAGGACAGTAGGCATATATCTGTTGCTAAGACGGACGACCGCCTTGGGGGCTGCCTTCAGTTTACTAAATGATCTTGCATTTTGCCTGAAGCTTTAGTCAGAGCTTAAGAGTTCAAATCGAAATATAGATAAAAATAAGAAACATTCGTTGTATTAAAATGAATAATACAAACCAAACCAAACCAAGCCTTTCATGACCAAATCATTTATTTTTAAGAGTAAATATTGCGAAATATTCTCTAATAGATGCTATAGAAAAGAGAAAAAAAATCCACGTAGGTATATGGCGTGCTTGGTATAATTTTATCCGACCGAAATCTCACCGCTTAGTTAAAATCCAGTGACATTAAGTCGGTACTCCATCCTTGTGAAAGCTTCGATTATAACCTGGGGAACAATGGTTATGTTTTCGTGAGAATAATTGTTTCGCGGGAATAAGAAAAAAATATTTGAAATACGATCGTCGGATCGTTGCCGCTTGTCGATTCGGGTAAATTTCTTAATCTTGGATAGGGATGTGTATATTTTGCGTAATATCGATACATAGAAATACTCAGTCAAACGATTTTTTCCTCTAATTAGGCTAGGGATAAATTATTTTTGATATTAAATTGTTTCTCTTGAAATCTTCCGTCAACTGGACTGGACCACCAAAGGATTAAAAATAGATGGAGAATATTTTAACCATCGAAGATTCGCTGATGACATAGCCAAGCATAATTGCCAATAGTCCGGAAGAACTATAAGAATAAATTAGCGGTCTAAGTACAGCCAGGAATAAAGTAGGTCTCAAAATAAATTTAGCAAAAACTAAAATAACGTACAACAAAAGACAATGCAATAAATAAAACAACACTGGAAATAGTAGAAAAATATAAATATTTGGGACAACTAATACACAGCTCGGGATCTCTACTACCAGAAATCAACAGAAGAATGAATTAAGAATGAACAAATCTAGAATGTCGCTTTATCTACAGAAGAAAACATTCGACCAATGCGAAACGTGGACACTTAAAACGGACATTATAAGAACACTGCAAGTCACAAAACACGCAATGGAACGAAATATGCTGGAAATAACCAAGAAAAACCGTAAAAGAATAGAGTGGATGCGACAAAAGACCCAGGTAATAGATGTCATCCACAGAATCAAATCCCTCAAGTGGACACCTGGCAAGAAGAACGGAGAACAGATGGGCCACAAAAATTACAGCATGGTTTCAATAAGCAATTAAGAGATCTAGAAGAACACCAAGCCTGAGATGGGACCATGATATTAGAAAATTAATAGGAATAACTTGTGCCCGCATAGCCAACAATAGACAACAATGGGCCCAACTACAAACAGAGTTTCTAAATATGTGAGGAAAGCTACACCATAATTGGAAATGGTTGAATATACTGAAAATGATAATGATGCTTATTAAATGTTTATATTTTTGTAAACTTATTATTTTAATTTAGTGGAATACTTTATTGTTAAGTGCACTGTTTAGAGTTACTTACTAATCGAAATAGATTATTCCTTTATAATGATGGTTCCGTGCGAGTATCAAGTTATTACGATTATTATAGTAATAAATATGTATAATATTGATACAGTCACTATAAATGTTGACAAGTTTAGTCATAAAATGGCACAACACAATTTATCATTATGACTTAGGTCTCTTTATTACTGAACGTGCGACATATGCTATTATGCGTATGATTTAACCCCATTAGATAACAGTTCATAACAAAGTTGGTGAATAGGTACTTCCAGTGAAACTAACTATAATAAGTGACTTGGTTCTACTTGAAATCTCACAACTTTTTGCAGTGGAAGAAGCTTCGAGGAAGTGGGATGCCTGTACTAGACTTTAACTAAACTTTTTTTAAAATAACCAGCTCTTTTGCAATAGCATATTACATACCGAGGAGAGATTAAATAAATCTCGAGACAGTAATTAAAACTTTCCTCCGAGTTTTGTATACTATTTTATTTACAACCACATCATTAATTAAAAAATTGGGACAGTATTTTATTCTGAAAAAAATACATATGCGAAAATTTGTCGTTTTCTGTTTTGGCATTTCCATATTTATAGTTACCGGTACCAGTGGTTGTTATGGCGCAAACCTTCAACAGCAAAACAAACAACTAAGTGACAGTTTTGAATTTCTCGTTCGCTTTTTTGAATTTATATAACATAGAAAGCCAGAATGTTTTCGGAAAGTTCTGAAGATAATAATGAAGACTACTTTAATATTGGTAGAACTTACAGAAGCTGCAAAAAGAGCAGAAGCCAGTTTAGTTCCAGAGAAAAGTAGGGGGCGATATGAAATAGCATTGAAAGTATACGAAAAATGGTGTGCCGAAAGAAATGCTAAGAATATTGCTTCGGAGACAGTCTTGATGGCATATTTTAGCGACATGGCAAGGAAAAGCCATTTACTCTTTGGGCTACGTAGGTACAGCATGAGAATTCAGAGAACTGCATGCATCCGAGGTGCATGTGCGTATCGTTCAATATCTAGAGAAGCCGTAAATGTAATATCGAAAATTCCCTCCATAGAACTGCAAATAACAGAAAGGCTTGAAGTTTATGAGGGTATTGCAAAAGAAGAAGCCCGAAAGAACCAAATGAGACGCTGGCAGCAAAAATGGGACAACGGAAAATACGGACGCTGGACGCACAAGCTGGTTCCAGATATTGAGACGTGGATGAACTCAAATGGTGCAGTGGACTACTTTTTGACTCAAGCACTTTCAGGACACGGGTGTTTTAGACAGTATCTCTTTCAACGGAAAAGGTCCAATACTGATCTTTGCAAATACTGCGGCGCAGTAGATGACGTTGTACATACGCTGTTCGACTGTTCCCGGTGGAGTCAACAAAGATATCGATTCCAAATACTTACAGGACTTACATTTAATAGCTGTAATATGATGGAAAGTTTAACAAAGGGCATAGAATCATGGGAAAGTGCATATAGGACGGTCAGAGACATAATTGAGACTAAAGAAAAAGAACATCTTCTTTAGACAGCCTAATGCGCTGAAGAAATGCGAGAGCGGTTACCCGTGCATTGAAGGCAAAACTAGGGGAGGAGGGTTTTTTTAATCGGTAAGAATCCGACACTACCCAGCTATGGGTGTCTTATGGAAGATTTTTTCCCTCCTCATCGAAAAAAAAAAGCAAAAAAAAAGTACAGCATGATACGGACAATGCTAGAATTAAGGAAAAAAACTGACATCAAAATATCACAAACTCGTCTAGCATTTTTACCAGGCAAAAATAAATGTATTAAAATCTTCAATTATTACTGTTAATCTTCTTGTTTATTTTTGTTGATGTTAGATAAGTATTTAATAAGATTAATATGATATTACAAGAATATTTTGCTTAATTAAATGAGGCGAGAAATAAGAAAAACCGAGTGAGGGAAATAGGTGAGGGAAATGGATGAGAGAAATGGAAGAGGGAAGAAATGTAGATAATTTGACACTTTCAAATTTTTTAAAAGTCAGTAATGTCAGTATTACATATGTGAATGTAAATAAACTAATAAAAAGCCTTGTTCTCGATCCTATTATTTGAAAAAATCCGCTTGTTTTTGCAAAACAGCGGGAACTAGATGCTAGTTTACCAACTAGCTGGTTTGCAACCGTTTTAGATGAAATATAATTTTCCATCTAAATACACCCAGACCTATGGATAGCCACTTTATCCGTAACATGTATGTGTAATATCGATAGATTCACATATCATCCCTAATGATGCTTTACAAAACACATACTTATTATAAAAGAGAGTGTTCATAGCATGCAGCATTAGAAACAAACTTTTACTTTCGTTGTCGACTTTTTGACGATTTGTTAATTATCATTTAGAAAACTGGTTTTTAACAGATAATTATTATTCTTCCTTGTTAAATCATCCGTTTTTTTATAACGAAATAAAAAACATCGTTAAGCTTTTAGAGCGGATTTGTATCGCGAGGATTACTGTCATGTAAGAATCTCATTTTTATCTTGATAGCTTGATGGGATGTGATTTAATAAATACCAGAAGTAAAATTTAAGTTGTTTATCTACTTAAAACAGTTTTTGACAAGTAGTTAATTGCTTTATTATAAAATAAATTCGGTTTTAATATAAACTAGGTTCGTACTGTCAGTACGAATGTAATATAATTCCAGTGAAAACCTATTTTACAGTATTATTTTCAATTTCTCGGTTCATTTTTAATGTTCCAAGCATAAACGGTTTGTGTTTAAAAAAAAATCTGATTAAATGGAAATGTAATATAAACGTTTCGGTTTCCTTGACGTATGAACGATGAATGCTAAGTACTTAACAGTAAATTCCTGAACAGCTCTGATTCTATTTTAGTAAACGCTCAAAATTATTCCATACATATTATAATCTCGGGTATTTTACTAAGACTTTATTTTACAATGGTAAATTCTTAAGAGTCCATTTCACTAGTCCGAAAAAGTAACGTTTTATGTAAAACTGGCTAGGTATTTTTACACAAATTAAGAAGGAAATTAAAGGTAAAGGATTATACTATATCCGTATTGTAGCACATTTTTAGACAACTTCTTTATTTTTAAGATTTTGATGATCAAACATCAACAAAATATTCCTTATGTTTGGATTAAATTTTCTCGAAAATAAAGACATCATTTAAAATTTCGTTACAATACGGAAATAGATTGAAGTTTTGTGATTACAGTGATATATAATTTATATGGTTTTGTAACAAATTGTTCGCTATTTTATGGTAAATACTGAAGCTCTGCAAACTTTAATCAAGCCTTAATCCCCAAGCACGTTTGTTTGGAAATTTGGGTGTGGCTTAACACGACAGGATTGGGCTAAGCCTTAGGCAGATTTCTGAAATATAATATACAGGGTGTTTCAAAACAAATGCGAAAAACTTCAGGGGGTAATTCCTTGTTCAAAATAAAAAGTAGTTTGCTTTATAAACGTTGGGTCAAAAGTCAACCATTAGGGAGATATCGCGGTACAAAGATGGCGGAAAAATAATGTTTTTATTTTTTATCTTGAAAACGAAAAAAGATAGACTAATGAAATTTTACGGAAGCATTACTGTTATGAAAACACACTTTCTGGTAATTTTTTCACTTTTTTAAAATGAGTGGAAGGGGTTGAAATAAACTACCCCTATCATTCTTGTTAATGAAATTTAAAGAAAAATCTTATCAAATACATGCAAAAAAAATTAATTTTGATAGTTTAGTTTATTTAGAAACTTTTTTATCTCTTGTATTTTTTTTGATAAAACTCACCGATTTGAAATTAAAAAAGAAAATGTAAAGCATTACATGTCAGGACAAAAAACATTTTTAGATAAAAAATCTAGTGGGCCGCTGTCACTTTTTAAGATGTTTCTAATATTGTTTTATTTGACATTACCCTACTGCAATACGTTATTATCTAGATTATTATTATTATCATTATTATCACTAGATTCTTAATCTAAAAATATTTTTAGTCCTGACATGTAATGCTTTACATTTTATTTTTTAATTTCAAATCGGTGAGTTTTATAAAAAAAAATACAAGAGATAAAAAAGTTTCTAAACAAACTAAACTATCCAAATTAATTTTTTTGCATGTGTTTGATAAGATTTTTCTTTAAATTTCGTTAACAAGAATGACAGGGGTAGTTTATTTCAACCCCTTCCACTCATTTTAAAAAAGTGAAAAAAATGCCAGAAAGTGTGTTTTCATAACAGTAATGCTTCCATAAAATTTCATTAGTCTATCTCTTTTCGTTTTCAAGATAAAAAATAAGAACATTATTTTTCCGCCATCTTTGTATCGCGATATCTCCCTAATGGTTGTGCTTTTGACCCAACGTTTATGAAGCAAACTACCCTTTATTTTGAACAAGGAATCACCCCTTGAAGTTTTTCGCATTTGTTTTGAAACACCCTGTATATTTCCTTCGGCCACACACCCGCTTTACCCGACCCCTGAAAGCGACCCGAACAGTACAGCGTAATAGGCTCTTAAAAAATGGGAATACAAATACCTATATCTTTACATAATAGCTTTAAACATATTAATATTTCTTCAAAGGCTAACCAATGATTCTTTTTATAGGTAGCAGTTTATTTTTTGTATAATATCACAACTACAATATTCATTAACTCGTTATTATTAACCCGTTCCTAATTACTAGAGAAAAAAAAAACAGGCAGCGAGAACGAAATTTAGATTTTAAAATCTGTAATAAGTGTAGTTGGTAATAAATAATTTTGTTAAACACAATTTTTTTATAGTAGTTTCCTAATAAACAAGACTTATGAGTTATCATTTAAAATTTTTGGAGAACTATAGGCCTAACTATAGGCTTGTTTCATTACGACCTTCTCAGGCATAATGCGGTCTTAAAGCTAGAGTTGTCAACTTTCAATATAAAAAATAGAGGGCAAAAGGGTAAAAAAGAGGCACAGGAGAAACATTTTTTTGAGACCTCGTCCATATATCTAGAATTTACTAAAAAGTTATGTAAATGGTATGCGATTGACGGTCTTTCTTACTTTCTTAAAAATGTTTATACTCAAAACAATTTTCAACAAAACTTGTTTTTTGAAACATAAGAAACAGTAAGTAAACATAAAATAGTTAAAGAGGTCTATCGCTTCCATAAATATTTCTTATACATAAATATGTCAGTCATTTTCTGTTCTGTACAAACGAGTGGGAGTAGCGAAAGAGACAGATTAACAATTTTTTAAGTATTTTAGCAATAGACAAATACTTTTTAGATTTTGTGTTTGGTATGTAAAAAAGAGGACTTTTTCAATACGTGAGAGAAAAGAGGACAGTGAGATCAAAAAGAGGACTGTCCTCTGGAATAGAGGACGGTTGGTTGGCAACCCTACTTGAACCCAACCTAAAGCGGAACTGAAGAACTTGGAAGACTCTATCTGCAACCTGGAATGGGAGTCCTCCAACGGTCGACACTCGTAAAAGTTCCTCAGAACTTACGACCGAGAAAAATCAAAGATTGATTTTCCTTGATTTAAATAAAAACAATCTTCGGATTGTCACGGGGTTTCTAATAGGACACTGCCCCATCAACGGAACACAACCCCAAAATAAACAGGCTAACCAGTGCATTAAAACCCTCCAAATAACCAGGCTAACCTAATTAGTTAATGCTTTTGGTAAATCCTAGGTTTAGCGCGCTTATCCTAGGTTTTACCGCATTTTTACAGTAGCATATATACTTTCAAGTAATAAATTTTTATCAAGATCCTACCAGGTCGAAACGTTAATTAACATAATTTATAAAAAAAACGTTTTCTCTCTTTTTTTTTATCTAACCTATAGCCAAGAAAAATAAATTACGTAAAAATATATATCGAGAGTATAAGATGATTAAAGCCTAGTTTAAGCCTCAAGAATGGCTGGCTCAATTTCAATTGTGAAATACCTATAATTTTTGAACTAAGTTCAACTATGAGAAGTCATTGAAAAACTATTTTTAATATGGTTTAAATCGGAACTCGCTTGACCCAAGTAACGTAATAATAAGTAACTACTCTAAAAGAACAAGATGCTACTATTTTAAAATATTACCATTTTCCTTAACATTTTTGAAAATACGATTCGTACCATATGTTTAAGAGGAATTATATACAGCTGTATCATCAGAATATCAACGATTTGATTATCTACTTAGCTTTCCAACTGCATAAAATTCGAATAGACTGAACTGGAGGAGATGAGCTTTGTTGCCTTTTATTATTCCACTCGCACATACAATAATAAACAATGAAGGTTTACGTTACCTTTCCCGACTGTATAGGCCGTATTCAGCGAAATTACTGTCAGATTAAAGAGAAACACAGCTTAATTGCTCGTTATTATTAAACTCGCGGCGGGTTTATTATTTTAAGTTCGTTTTAGATTTTCATTACAAGTCTGACCCCAATGTCGGGGTAAACCGAGGTAGAGGCAACGAAAATAGAAAGAAAATATAAAAAAAAACACTAATTCACCGCAATACACCAAAATACTTTACTTTTAAAACTAGACGTGCGTTTCGCTAACCATGTTAAGTATTTTAAAATCATAAGCAAATAATTGAAACCAAGTCAGTGTCTTCAGTTTTAATTATCTGCTAATGATGCTAACATGGTTAGCGAAAGACGCATCCAGTGTTAAAAATGGTGTTTTATTTTGCTCTTGTAACACCAAAGGTTCCAATTTCAACTGTACAATATATACTAATAGAAAGTGGGTGAAAAAATCCCAGTAAGCTAATAAACAGAAAAAAAAATGAATTAATAACTAAAGTAATAGAGAGAAATAACAAACTTATAAAAAATATTTCAAACAACAAAATACAACATTTGATAAAGGTAGACATATTTAAAGTACCTACAATTATTACAATAAGTATTTTTAAATGAGAAGAATACACACAGCACTTTATGCTAATCAACAGGTATTGATAAGATAAAGCCAGGGATTATCTGTCAAATAATCTCAGTTTAATGAAGTCTATTATTTAGTTTACATTCAGATAAAAGCACTATAATCAAAGTCTATATGTAATATGTAAACTTTGCTATAGACACAAATAAATATAGCGATTATGCCAGTTACATACACTGATGTAATTTCTTACTCTAATTATTACACTGATCTCTTTCGTACCTATTACTACATAAAAGACATAAAGCATGATCCAATCGAATGGTATAAAACTAATGTTTTTAAAAAATAGTAATATCGCTTACTTATATGACTTTATTTCGTTAAATAAATTCAATGATTGTATGGATAAGCTTATTGAATAAATATCACATGCTCAAACTGTCTAAAGATGTTAGATATCATAATCAACTGATAAAGGTTAACGTGGATAGAGAAATTGTATCAAAAAGTTTGAATAAGATATTTCTAATAAGAGATTTCTAATCTAAATAAATAAAACAAAGTCAGGGTGGTCAGGGTAGTTAAACCATTAGAGTTATTAATAACTCAAGAACTATCTATAACTTTCGGAAAGAAAAAAATATCTTTATACATTCAATGGAAAACAGTGGGAAAATGGCTTATTCAAATCTCGGAAGCTATTGAAATTTATAGAAAATATTTGAAAAGAACTTTAAACTAAAATGTAGAAAACAAACGACAAAAACTGTCAAATCTATCGGTTTCAATTAGTTCCAATCATTCCAGATCGTTTCGTCAATCAGTCATCCGTACCGCAGTCTTGACAAAAATCTCACTTCGTTTTAACAGGCATATAAAGTTTTTAAAATATTTCTAAAAAGTTTTAGGCATTTTAGAGAAATTTATTGTTACTTCATCTTTTACTTCAGAGGATATATTACCACTTGGATTCTAGCCAATATTAAAAGCATTTCAGAAATATATTTTCTTAGGTGCAGCATAGAGGAAAGACATATAATGTAATAAATAGGGTGCTACTAATGTCAAGATACCAAAAATTCTTTAATATAATATTATATCAGGATTAATGAGGTATATTTTGCGTGCCAAGTGCAATAAAGAATAGCTATGTGAGTCCTGCGATGTTGATAATTGAATTAATTATATGCTATGAAGAACAATGCAATTGAAAAAATTATTAGCTGTTAATACAAAAATGTTCTTTTTCTCTTCTTCGTCTACATGAAAGGGAATTCTGCATCTATAATATTTCTATAATTATATCAAATTTTGATATATTATATACTGGTTCCCCATAAATATCTAACCTACCATGGCGGTAAATGACTGTATAAATATATAAACCTTTAAATGATAAATTCAAATCTGTAAATATATAAATAAAAATTGTGTGACAAAAATATATTTGTAATTTAATGAAATGTCATTATTTCATAATCTGGTCTAGCTTATAATATTTGTCTAATATAACTATGTCTAAATCTTAAAATAGTGAACTTATTTTAACGGATTTAGTAGGTATTCAGATTTGTTTTTTGGCATTGTACGCTGTTTTTTGGCATTGTCAAATAATTTCCTGGGTGAGTTTAAATAAGTGCAAACGACAAAGGCTTAAAAAAAGGACTTACGACCAGGAAAAATCATAGATCTTCCTGGAGTTAAGTAAGAACAATCTTCGAATTGTCACGGGGTTTTTAACAGGACACTGTCTCCTCATTGAACACCTCAGTAGATTGGAACTAAGAAGAAACGGCGAATGCAGATTCTATGGGGAAAATAGGGAATCACCAGAACACCTCATCACTGAGTGCGCCGAGAAGACAACCATTCGTGCCATAAACTTTGGTACGACTGATATTGGAGATGGAGAACTACCCTCTGTAAAACCGTCCCAGATACTGGCTTTTGTCAAAGCTCTGGCACTGTATGATGAGTTATAACTCAAGAAAGAGGGGCACAATAGATCTGTAAGGTTGCAGTGATTAAGACCCTCCCACTAACTCTAAATTATAAATAAGTACAAATATTTTCAGGGCTTGTAGATCTCAATAAAATAAACATATTTTCTCTTTATCGTTTTTCAAATAAATCCAAAAAAACCGAGTTATTTTACTTTCAAATTATTTATTTATTAATTTTCAAAAAAATTATATTTTACTAAAATTTTGAGAACCACTGGATCTTTTCTTTCTTGTAAATTTAATCTACTACCCATGTTGCCATAATATCAAGAAATTATTCTTTTAACTAAAAAAAAAAAATCAAAAAATTCCAAATTTTCCAAAAAAAATTTCGCGAAAAAACTCATAATCGTGTATACTACCACTAAAATATTTGCCCTTATCTCAGACTCACCCTGTATATAGTATATGGCCGTAAAAATATATAATTCTTCATACCGACCTGGTATGTTCTACATTATACATTATGTACAAATATACTAGTATATCCGCATCAATAAGTTCTCATCGTAACAGTTCATTTGAATCAAGAGTATTATAACAGAAAACGAGTATACTGTTACAGAAACCGTCAGTTGATATTTTTTCTTTCAGTTATTTACTTAAATCTCCTTAGTTTTATACAGAATTTACGAATTATTTTAATGCATTATTATTTGACAATATATTATGAAGAAATAAAAATACACATAATTTACTGAATAGGAAATTATATAAATATGTCTATACTAGGGTTTCTAGAATCGAAGCTGTTTTTTGAAACCGGAAATTTCAGCACCACACCTTTAAGGAATCGGGATTTCCCGGTACTTTCAGTACTAATTAATTTTTTTTCAGTAATGTTGCAGTTCGTAAATCAGCAAACAAGATATGGTTTTAAGAAGTAAAATCAATTAAAAAGTTGGGATCTTTAATGAAAATAATATTTAATTTCATTAAGTTCGTTTTAATCAGTCATGAGAAACTTAACATTAGTTCAAACATGTACACAAACGAAGAAAAAACATAGGCATACTAAATAAAAAATAACATATTTAAAATGCAATTATTTTGAAAAAATCGAAATCTTCCACACCCTGTATCTGTGAATCTAAGCATTTTAGAACATAACATTTTTACTTAATTTTATCTGTAGAATATGCTACCGAAGTTTTCCGAATACAGTTGGGACCACCCCGTATATCGGCTGCCTACCGAGAGGACAGTTGTTGTCTGTCGTTAGTAATTCAGAGATAAATTGTATTTTCTGTCGTTTTTTGATGTCATCTATCGAAATCTTCCCTGACTCGTTGGACATATACTTTATACTTATTATAATAACTAAAAAAATTGTAAAATTTACAAAATGAAAATATTTCTATTTATTTTTTTGCAATATAACGCTTTTCATGCATAATTTGCTTGTTCGTATAGTACGCATTTACCTAGAATCCATTGATTCGTGAAAGAATTAAAGAAATAACTTTTAATGGATTTTTACTTGACACCGCTAAAAGAAAAAGTAGGCGAAAATGTCGAATGGTAATCACGTGTTACACAACCCTTTACCATGAAGATCATATGAAAAAGACTTTAATTCTGTTTTCGCTGAGACAAGCATTATTGTTAACTTCGTTAATTCTCATTGTATTTGTATTCAGTTAGAGCTTTGTTGTCGAGCTGTAAACACGTATTTCTCCACTTGTTAAATTAAATTTATAAATAAATCTTTTTTAAAAACGGGTTGTTTGAATCCAATAAGTTAAGTGGCGCAGTCGGTAGGATTGTCGAAAACGTTTTGCATCGAGCATCGTTGTTCAATTTCAATTGATTAATCGGCAATCGAACAAGTGATCGATAACTTTATTGTGCGTACAGACATTTTACTATCCATCGAGGAAGTGTACAAGACCAGTGAGGGGATCAATCACGGGAATAGGAACCAAAATTGTCCTATTTCACAGAGATCGATAGGTTTTGAGAAGGACCCACATCGCCTGATCATCCATTGTTCTCTATAGACGGAATGAAGAACAACTTGGCATTTCTTATGTAAGTAGTGCAATTCTTAAGCTATATATGTCAGTGGAAGATATTTTAAATTCTTTAGAAAGATTAAATTTAACGCCTTCGGCAAACTCTAACTCAAATTTAAATATAAGTAATCAAACTAATACACCTAATATTAATTTAGAAAAAATCAATCACATTAAAAGAATGTCTCAATTCAAACCAGAATACCTTAATTGTGTACCTGTTTTCAACGGTAATCCAAGTGAATTGAATAGGTTTTTAGCTATATGCAAGTCATTGATTGATACTTTCTATGATATTGCTAATCCTCAATGTTTTCAAAATATTTATTTGCTAAATAGTTTGATAGGTAAACTTAGTGGTAATGCTAAATTGATTGTTAACGTGCAAAATGTCACAAATTGGGATCAATTAAAAGATGTTTTGTATCGAAACTTCGCCGACAGACGCGACGAAGCTTGCTTAAATCGGGATTTAGTAATGTTGAGACAGAATCCGAACGAATCTGCTCAAGATTTCTATGATAGATGTTTAGAAATATTAAATTTATTATGTAGTTACGTAGACGCACACGAAACTACATTAGCCGCTTCTACTAAGCGCGATTTATATAAAAAATTAGCTCTTAAGACTTTCTTATCGGGACTTAGGGAACCCTTAGGTAATACAATACGCTGTATGCGACCTAAAGATCTTACTGAGGCAATTCAATTAGTTCTTGAAGAAAATAATATTAAATATTTTCAGGGAAATAGTTTCTCACAAAATAAACCTCAAAATTTTAAACAAAATCAGCAAAACTCTAAACCACAACAACATTTTAATAATTTTAGACCTAATTTTAATACTCAGCCTAGACATAATTTTGATAATTTTAATCAACAACCACATAATTTTAATCCTAAACCATTCCCGTCACAGCCAATTAATATCAGACCCAATCCTAATTATGTACCTCCTAGACAGTTCACAAACGCAGAAGTTTTTGGCCAGCAAAATAGAAATGTATTTAAACCCGATCCATCGAAACCTCTACCAAAACCGACACCGATGAGTATCTCTACTCGTCAAACGTATAAACCAAATTTTGGGCCAACTAAATCTAATTTCTTTAAACCATCAGGACCGCGTAATTTTATATCAGAAGAACTTTTTAATACACAGTGTTCATCAGTAAATAATTCGAGTGAGTTAACTGATCAAAGTAATTATGAATATTCTGATCAATATGATTACCAAAACTTCGATCAACCAGAGTATGATTACGAGGGACATTTAGAAACTACCGAATCGAATGACGAAAATTTTACGGAAGCTCCTCCTACAACAGAACCAGAATAGAACCAGAAATTATTTCTTTAAATGCATCTAGTTCTAGTGAACTATCTTATATTATTTTTCCCGAATTTGACATTAAAATTTTAATCGATAGTGGCTCTACAAAATCATTTATAGATCCTGACATTGCAGAAAAGTATTTTCCAAATTTAATTAAAAACGATCCATTTATTGTTTCTACAGTTTTCCAAAAATCGGCACACAAGTACAGTGCGACAATACCGCCTTCTAAAATTTTTAATATGCCTAACCAGATTCCTTTAAAATTCTTTCTTTTTAAATTTCACAATACATTTCACGGACTTTTAGGTTTAGATAACTTAAAACTATTACAAGCACAATTAGATTTTTCAAACGGATTTTTAATAACACCCTATACCAAAATTAAATTAAAATATTATAACACAAATAATAATTTAAATTTAATAACAATTTTCCCACGTTCTGAACAGGTTATAAAAGTAAAAACTTCGATTAGAAATGGAGAAATTATACTCCCACATCAGAAAATACATAACTGTGAAATTCCAGAATGCCTAACTGTAGCAAAAAATGGTGAAGCTATAACGACAATTTTAAATAATACTACACAAAAATTAACATTAGATTTTTCGAAACCTATTAACGTAGAAAAATTTTATCATAAAGATATACAACAAATTATCTTAAACAATTTTGATGATTCTGAAAAACAAAATCTCGATCTTTCTAAATTACGAGTTAACCATTTAAACAGCGAAGAAAGGCATAGTATTTTAAAAATTTGTAAGGAATTTTCTGATATTTTCTATAATGAACACCAACCTTTGACCTTTACAAGTAAGATTAAACATAGGATAAAAACATCTGATGAAGTTCCCGTCTACACTAAATCGTACAGATATCCTTTTATACACCGAAAAGAGGTAACTGAACAGATGAAGAAGATGTTGGAACAAAATATAATAAGACCAAGCAATTCTCCCTGGTCTTCACCAATTTGGGTAGTCCCAAAAAAGCTTGATGCTTCTGGGAAGCAAAAATGGCGAGTGGTGGTGGACTATAGGAAGCTTAATGAAAAAACCATCAACGACAAATACCCTTTGCCAAACATAACCGATTTACTGGACAAGTTAGGAAGGTGCCAGTACTTTACAACGTTGGACTTGGCGAGTGGTTTTCATCAAATTGAGATGGAAGATGAGGACATTCAGAAAACCGCCTTCAACACCGAACATGGTCATTACGAATACCTTAGAATGCCGTTTGGACTTAAGAACGCGCCAGCGACATTCCAACGTGTAATGGACAACATTTTACGGGGCATACAAAACGAGAAATGTTTAACTTATCTAGATGATATAATTGTATTTTCAACATCTTTACAGGAACATTTAGATAGCTTAAAGTGTGTATTTAAAAGACTAAGAGAGTCCAACTTTAAGATTCAATTGGACAAGTCGGAATTTCTCAAAAAGGAAGTAGCGTATTTGGGTCACATCGTGACACCCGATGGTGTTAAGCCCAACCCCGATAAAATCAAAGCCATAAAGAAATTTCCAATTCCAAGAACAACAAAAGAGATAAAAGGCTTTCTAGGTTTATTAGGGTACTATCGAAGGTTCATAAAGGACTTCGCTAAACTTTCCAAGCCGCTAACGAAGTGTCTAAAGAAAGGTGCAAAAATTGTACATAACGAAGAATTTCTATCATGCTTCGAAGCCTGTAAGAATGTACTGATTAATGAACCAATACTCCAGTATCCAGATTTTTCAAGACCTTTTAACCTGACAACGGACGCTAGTAACGTAGCAATTGGAGCAGTACTTTCCCAAGGTACAATTGGTCAAGATCTACCAGTGGCGTACGCATCAAGAACGCTTAATGAGTCCGAACAGAATTATTCTGTTATCGAAAAGGAGTTGTTAGCAATTGTGTGGGCGACTAAATATTTTAGGCCTTACCTTTATGGACGACAATTTAACATCATTACGGACCACAAACCACTACAGTGGCTATTTTCGTTAAAAGATCCAAATTCAAAATTATTGCGTTGGAGGATAAAGTTGGAAGAATACGACTATAAAATATTTTATAAGAAGAAAACTTAACACAAATGCAGATGCACTTTCCCGTGTAGAAATTCATACAAAAGAAACCGAATTTTGGGAACAATTAGACGATATTATTAGTGACTATGACCAAACGAAAGAGGCTTATTTGACAAACCAACGACGTCCCAACAGATAGAACCACCAATAGACTTGTATACCGATACTCTGCCAGATGTACCAGTACACGAAGATATTGTAGACAATAATTGATAACGTATCTATGTTAGTACAACCAGATATCGAGAACGAACTAGCAAATAATCAAGAAAGAACGATGACGTCAACACAATCCATTCAAACGACGAACAAGATCCTATTGTAGGAATTCCAATTTGCGAATCACCTGTAAATTTTGGCGCAAATCAAATAATTATTAGTGAAGTGTTACACTCTCCTACAAAACCTAAAATTAAAATTCTTTTCGAGAAAAAACGTAGATTTCTTGTTCAGCTCTCAAAAGATAATTTTGAAAACGATATACTAAAATTTGTTAAAGAATTTGTCTTACCCGAAAAAATGTATTATTTGTATTTCGAAAATCCAAATAATTTTGAACCCTTTTGTGAAGTAATCCGTAAAAATTTTAAATGGCCTTCTATACAATTTAAACGATGTACGATTAAGCTTATTGATGTTGTAACTAAAAATGATATACAGGATGTCATAAAAAATTATCACGAAGGAAAAAGTAATCACAGAGGCATAGACGAGACAGAACAAAAAATTAAATCAAAATACTATTGGCCGAATTTAAAAAGCTCTATACAAAGTTACATTAATGATTGTGAAATATGTCAACTTAGTAAATATGAGAGAAACCCTGTAAAAATCCCTATAAACATAACCCCAACACCAACCAAACCTTTCCAAATTGTACACCTAGATACCTATACTTATGAGAAAACCAAATTTTTAACTATAATAGACAGTTTTTCGAAATATGCGCAAGCGTATTATCTAAACTCTTTGACAGCTAGTGATATTGTTAATAATCTATTAATATATTTTTCACATCATGGGATTCCATCGCAAATTATATTAGATAACGGTACAGAGTTCAAAAATTCAGTCGTTACAGAGTTATTTGAATTGCATAAGATAAAAACACATTTCTGCTCTCCAAACCACCCACAATCGAACGGTATGGTTGAAAGACTACACTCTACTCTTTCTGAACATATTCGGTTATTAAATAACAAAGGTTTTCAAACAACACCTGTAAGCCAGAAAATCACTTACGCAATTTTAGCATACAATCATACAATACATTCGGTAACAAATTTAAAACCAATTGACATCATAAACGGTCATGTTTCTTCCGATGATCCATTTGACATCGATATTAATAAAATTTTAATTACCGATTATATTGAAAGTCACAGAGAAAAATCGAAAATCTTATACTCTAAATTAAACGAAAAATTAATAAATCACAAAGAATCTGTCGCAAATAAAATTAATAAAGATCGCGATGACCCTGAATTATTATTCAAGGAAGGACAAAAAGCTTATCCTAAGAAATTTGTAAGACAGAAAAACTCTGACAAATTCCACAAACCAGTAAACTTAGACTCAGTTGATTTACCAAGAAAAACAGCAACAAGTAAAACACGTGGAAAAATACATTTAAGTAATTTAAAACGTCCTCTGAAACATAGATATAGTTTTAATAATTAGTTCTCATATTTATTTTCAGAATCATAACATCAGGACTTTGTCTCGGACAAGAAAAAATTCTCTTGAAACAGTTAAATGACAACCCCGGTATAATTCCGATAAAACTTGGAACGGCAAAATTACGGCAAAGCTCATTTACGCTGATTCATTATTATGACTTAAATCCTTTAATATTAGAAATAAATACACTTAATATAAAAAGTAATAATTTAACTTTGTTAATATACCAAAATAAAAATTATACATTTGATTCAATTAACTATTTAAATATTTTAAACGTTTTACAAGAGCGAGTAAATTCAGAAATAAATCAGATCATACCACGATCTGATAGAATAAAGCGAGGCTTAATAAATGCTTTAGGGTCAGTATTTAAAACTATCAGTGGAAATTTAGACGCATCCGATGGCGAAAGATACAACACATTAATAAATAATCTACAAACCAATCAAAAGAATTTGGCGGAAAATATTTTGAAACAAAATTCTTTATCGCTCAGAGTGATAAATAAATTTAATTCTACTGTTAAACAAATTTTACACAACGAAAAACTTTTGGAATTTAAAATCAATCAAATAGAACAAATAGTTCAAGGGGCAGTTTATAGAGAAAATTCGATGTTTATTAAAGACACACTCATTCAATTAATAAATATTTATGAAATTGTCGATAATGTTCTACAAGATATCGAAAATTCTATTGCTTTCTCTAAGTCACGAATATTTCATTCCAGTATTGTGAAAACTGAAGATCTATTCAATGAACTAATTAATATTCAAAATATTGTTGGAATCGATAAAATGCCGTTAAACGTTACATTTGAAAATATTCTCATATACGAAAAAATTATTGAAGTTGAGTGCTATATATTAAATAATAGAATTACATATTTATTAAAAATTCCATTAACCTTTAAAGAAAATTTTGATTATTTTCATCTTTATTCAGTACCAGTATTTGTAAAGAGTTTGTTTAAGGTTGTAATAGCTAAAAATAAATTTTTATTAAAAAACAAATTGCACTACACCTTTCAAACCAACAAATGCCATGATACCCGAGACCAGCTGTTTATCTGCGACGAGTCCGATGTACGAGAAGTCAAAGACCAGGATTCCTGTGCCGTACAGCTGTTAGATGAAATTCAAAACCTATCGCAGTGCCATCAAATTGAAGCACAAATTTCCCACTCATTCTCAAAACAATTAAGTTCATCGAATAACTGGATATACGTGACGCCCTTCGAAGAAATTATAAATTTGAAATGTCTTCAGCAAGAAGAAAGTGTACGCATAATTGGAACGTATTTATTAGAAATACCGTCGAACTGCCAAGTGAAAACAAACAATGAACTGATAACCAATAGTCAAAAAACAATAAAATTTAAAACACAACCTTTTCTGTTTTCGGATTTTCACGAAAATACATTTTTTATACATTCGGTCAATCTAAGTGCCCATATAGACAATGTAAACCTGGACGAATTGTATAAATTAAAATCAGAAATAAAAGACAATAAACCGCAATTAGTTTTCGAAAAAGTATCGGCAATTCCAAGTGCGTGGACAATCGGTATGTACGTTCTGCTTTTCATCGTCTGTATCTACGTTGCCTGGAAGAAATGGAAAACACCTACACCACAACAGAGGGATGTTCCACTAGAAGATGTTCGACTACCCCTAGCTAAGCTGTGTATTCGAATCTTAGGGGAGGTGTTACACAACCCTTTACCATGAAGATCATATGAAAAAGACTTTAATTCTGTTTTCGCTGAGACAAGCATTATTGTTAACTTCGTTAATTCTCATTGTATTTGTATTCAGTTAGAGCTTTGTTGTCGAGCTGTAAACACGTATTTCTCCACTTGTTAAATTAAATTTATAAATAAATCTTTTTTAAAAACGGGTTGTTTGAATCCAATAAGTTAAGTCACGTAATAGTTTCTCCGTTTACAAAATCAGTTCAATCGATGGTAAAGGAAAACCTTTGTACCGGTTGCTGTAAGTGATCTAGATATCATTATTATTATGACTCAATAACTGCACATTTTTCCGATGTGGATTTCTTGGGAAATCAGGTGGAAGGATGTGAAGGTCGGCTTGTTGGTAAATTGAAGCGTTCTTGGCTACTTTTTTTTTTATTTTGCAATATGAAAATATATTTTTACACCTTATTAATTGTAAGGTAAAAAAAATGAAATTATTAATTAATTTTACTATTTGGAGTAAAGTAGGTATCAAATTTGTGGGATATATTATATTTTATGTCTAATACACATATTTTTATATTATTTATTTATTTATTGTTTCTCGCAATTACAATATATTACACATCAATAGATTTTCTGCTTTATAGACATTTGATTACGTACCTAAAAATAATATGTGCATGTACAGGGTGGCTCGAATTCGACGCTCATCATTGGGATTTTGGAAACCGTAAGAGATACAGAATCGGTTAAATGGAGGCAAAATTAAAATATAATACCGTATTGCATTTTTATTTTTTATTTTTTTTTGCATAAAATATTCTGGTGATGGAATTTTCTCTACGAAACGTCGGCAAATATCAAAGTGACTAAAATATAGTGTTTTAAGAGTGACGAAAGGATTTAATAAAATTGAAAAAAAAAATCAGGTCAGTATTTAAAAAAAAAGTTGATGATGGTCGCCAGAAGCAGAAACGTCAGAGTCAATATTTAACCACACAGAGTTATAGAGCAGAAAAAATGGCCATGAAAATGTGTTTTTCATTTTAAATTATCTTAACAAATAAAGTCAGGAAACAATAGAAAACAAAATTGAAAATTCCGTTTTTTTTTCGAATATATTCGGAAGTATTCGGAATTTTTCAAAATGCAATACGGCATTTTATAGAGCATCAAATTGAGCAACTTTGTCTCTATTTAACCGATCCTGTATCTCTTACGGTTTCCGAAATCCCAATGATGAGTGTCGAATTCGAGCCACCCTGTACAGGGTGGGTCAAATTCGACGCTTTTAAATGGAAACACCCTTTTCTATAGGAGATAGACTAAAACTAATATCGGTGTCTGGAGCTCAATTTTTGTCAAAAACTTGCTGGTGAAAACCGCATATCAATATCTGTTACTGTTTCGGAGTTACGGGGTGTTTTTCAAAAATATGGATTTTTAACAAATCGCTGTAACTGTTTTGCTATGGAAAATTTTGTATTTTTATGAAAATATTTCCAAAGCACCTTTTTACGTAGAATTTAATTGATTAAGTATAATTTTTCTAAAATTAATATTTTAAGAATTATCAATAAAAAATTTGATTTTTTATATGGGACACCCTGTATATTTTTAATTTATTGAAAAGAATTTAAAATTACCTTTCCAAAAATATAACATACTTAATATTTTGCTCGATTCCTCTTCGATAGAGTATATAAAAATTCGCCCGCTTTAAATAAGTAGGCTTTGAACGGCACCGGCTGTAATGCAAAAAAATTCTAGCTGTGAGCATCAATTAAAACGAAAATAATATTTGCTATGAGAGATGCAGAATTTTATAACAATTTAAAACATATTTAACCAACATCAACACATTTAAACTATATCTAATAACATTAAAAATAAATAGCAAACCAAGACATGAGATTTTGCTATAGGTGTTCAATATATCGACCGTCTTCTGTTATGGACAGACGGGGCAGATTTTGAACATTTCTCGCGAAATGCATTAACTCAGTGGGGGTGAAAGATACCCTCTCATAACTGCTAAGTATTTCTAGTTCTTGTCTAGATTATACGGAAGAATACGGAACCTTTTTTTCGCAAATATATCAATAGGATTAGATCCATGGGCACTAAGTCAGGCGGCCTCGACGGCCAACGGCTAGGATCTTGGTTAGCTATTCAAATATTCTTGAAATTAGCTGCAAAAATTTGCTAATAACTTCAGCGTTCAGAGCCGGTGCGTCGTCTTGCTGGAAAAATATGTTTTCGAGTTCCATTAGAGGTAAATCATCAATAAGGGTTCCAAAGCCTACTAGTTAAAAGTGGCGAACTTTTAAAAATTCTGTATTTCGAAGAGGATTATAACAAAATATCAAGTGTGCTATATTTTTGGAAAGGTAATTTTAAATTCTTTTCAGTTAATTAAAAATATGGAGGGTGTCCCAAATAAAAAATCATTTTTTCTGTTGATAACTCTCAAATTATTAATTTTAAAAAAATTATACTTAAACCATTAAATTCTACGTAAAAAGGTGCTTTGGAAATGTTTTCA
Source organism: Sitophilus oryzae (assembly GCF_002938485.1). NCBI lineage: Eukaryota > Metazoa > Arthropoda > Insecta > Coleoptera > Curculionidae > Sitophilus > Sitophilus oryzae. The sequence goes on from NW_022147467.1 coordinate 1,931,047, forward strand.
TAGAAATACAAAATTTTCCATAGCAAAAAAGTTACAGCGATTTGTTAAAAATGCACAGTTTTGAAATACACCCCGTAAATCCGAAACGGTAACAGATATTGATGTGCGGTTTTCACCATCATGTTTTTGATGGAAATTGAGCTCCAGACACCGATATTAGTTTTCGTCTATCTCCTATAGAAAAGGGTGTTTCCATTTAAAAGCGTCGAATTTGACCCACCCTGTACACTCAGATGCAGAAAAAAAAACGCAAAGGAAAATTTTTTCGTCAAGTTTAAAATGTTATATACTTTTAGCTCTATTTTCTTGATTTTTTTATAAAACTGTATATAAATATATCAACTTTAATTCGTAAACTCAGTTTATTATAAAGCATTTGTCTTATTATACAGGATTAATCGAAGAATTGTACAATAATTTCGTGAGCAAATCTTCCTAAAACTTTCAGAACCATATTATTATCTCCTAAATATTTTGTTTTTTGACTCATGTTAACAAATGCCTTGTGCTTGATTGAAACTTTAGTTTCGGAGATATAAATTTAATCGGACCTTTTAAAATTTTTTTTTTCGGGAACTATTTGAGACAGGGTTTACCAAAAATTTTTTTGTAACTACTATTGGGTAAATGAATTTGTAGATATAGTATGACTTTTTTTGAAACTTTAGTTTCGGAGATATAAATTTAATCAGACCTTTTAATTATTATTTAAAAAATATTTTTTTTTCAGAAACTATTTGAGACAGAGTTTACCAAAAATGTTTTTTATAACTACTACTGGGTGTTTATTTTTAAGAGGAAAATGTACTTGCCACACACATTTTGCAATTTTTTCAGTTATTGTTACTTTTTGATGTTATTCTTCATAATGACAAGGTGGCTTTGGTAATTATTGTCGCGTACGATTTAATATGGTTCTTAGTGTCGAAGATTGTGCAAAAGTCATTGATCATGTTGAAGATGGCCGAAAACATAACACAGTATATTTGCAGCCTCATTAACAGAATGTACCGACGTCTAGAGACAGTTACAGCAGTCGGGAGAGGCAATACAAGTATTTTTTACAAGTTTTTTGTTTGTTTGTACACTTAGTTATTTTACCTTTATTTTCTTTAATATCCTTAGTTCTGTTAGTGTTACTAATATTTACTAAAATCACGCCTGTATCGTTACTTCTTAACGTTTTTTTTATATATTTAATATAGAGTTCTAATCAGTGTTGATAATACATTACGACAATAGTCACCAAAGCCACCTCATGATATTAAAAAATAACATAATAAACTAATGATAGTTGAAAGAATTGCAAATTGTTGGTGGCAAGTTCATTTCGCTTTTAAAAATTAACCAAGGCATGTGTTGACACGAGTGAAAAAACAAAATGCTCTGGAGACATGGTTCTGATCGAAAAATAACGTTTTAGAAAAAGCTACTTACGACATTCTGGCACAGGGTGTTTTAAAGTTAGGTTAAAAACAACCATTCAATTATCTATGTATAATAAGCCAAATACTAATGTTTATAAAAAACTGAGTTTGTGAATTATAGTTGATAGATTTATATACAGTTTGCTAAAAAATCATAAAAATAGGGCTAAAAGTAAAAAAAAATATTACTTTAAACTTGACGAAGAAAAAATGTTGCCTTGCGTTTTTTTGCATCTAAGTGTATATTATACATTTTTCAATTAAAACTTAAAAAGATAAAAGAATGAATACGCGGTTATTAGAAAATTATAAGAGAGAGTTATTACATTATAAATATTTAAACAATTTTTCTTAAAAAAATATATTAATTAAAGGACAAAATATAGTTTTTATAATTCAATTTTTTCAAATTTTAAAATAAAACTTTTGTAACAAAAATATTATAAACTATATTCGTACCTTCTAATCCTAAATTTATTTCCGCTACCGAAAACCATCTTCACAAAAAAAGAAACAAAGAAAACACTTGTAATAAATCCAAAAACCAACACACGAAAGTTAAACACCAACGAGACTGGAGTAGAACATCAAAACAAACAAGTCTCGCTTGCGATATCCATAGACGAGATCTGACAACATGTCCTTAACTCGAACTCGCGGCCGCTGACGAACTTCTCATGCAATCGGAACGCTGCGCTGGCCGTTTGACGACTGAAGACCGCGTGCGAAACGATCTTTCGGCCTACTCCTGCTTTCCGACCGAGAGAGATGGAAATAGTCGATTAGCCGAGTTAAGAGACAGAGAAGGAAAAAGGGGTTGGGGCAACGTTGCCGAGTTGTAAAGTTTTTCAAAATTAAAGTGATTTAGAAAAAGGGAATCACAACATTTGAAATTGTGAATAATTTGGGAAATGATGTTTGAGAATTGTTACCTACTAAAAGATTAGGAATAGTTTAGTAATTGCATATTTTATAAAATGCTGTCAAAAATCACACAAGGTGTTCTATTCAAAAGGAACATAAATATTAAGAAAAAGTGGTAATTTTTGCATATTTATAGTGTGCACATATTACATGAATTAGTATTATATGGCATTATAAAATATTACTTTTCTTTTTGAACTCAATATTTTGCAAAATTTTGCTGATTTCTGCAATTCATATTCTTTTAAATATCAGTTATTGTAGAAAGTAAATAGGTACTCTAAAAACAAACAACAAATATAACGTTTCATGTTATTGTAAATACAGTTGAAAATTTAATGAAAGGTAGTGGTCGATAAAATAAATGTTTTCTACACATTTCTAGGAAAATTTGTATGTTTTTTTTAAACGAAAATGTTTCTTTTACGGTGTATAAATAAATAGATTTAAATACTTTCTCGACTATTCACAACAGGCCAACTGGTGTGTACTGTGTGCCTTTACGTGTCTTTACAACTAAAATAGAAATGAAACAATGAGTCACTCTGAATATTGTCTAACCTTGTAGAAAAAATCAATGAGATTATTTTCTAGGACTGAAATTTTGTAAATATATTCAGAAAGAAGTGAAAAAAGTTATTGTAAAAAATAATTTTAAAAATTATATTTAATATTGCTCATTTTCTGTGAGTTTTAGAAATTCATCTAATATAAAGAGCTTTTACAATATCTCTTTCTGTCTCTCTCTCTCTCTCTCTTTCTCTCTCTCTGTCTTTATTCCTACAAGGGGAATATAGTGGTCAAATGATATGTGTTGTTTGTCTATTGTGTGTCGTTTGTCTATTTACGTACCAGCGTGTGCAGTGCTTTGACAATATAAATTAATGGAAATAATTTTAATATACCAAGTAGTGATGAGGAAATGCAAGACCAATATATTAAAAACTAGGTCTAGGTCTTGCAGGGTCCAGTCTTGGTCTTGGTCTTGATGGTCTTGCGACTCTTGCAAGTCTTGCAAGCGATTTTTTAATCGATTTTTACTAGATGCAGCTTCTACATAGAAAATATTTAAAGAAATAGTATTTTTGGTAACTTAATACAAATAAAACTTTAAAAAAAGAAATTATTAGAATATTTGTGTGACGAAATTTTTATTTTTTAATGTATTATACGGAATCAGCATTTATTTCTTTAAAACTTTATGTAATAGCCGTGAAAAAAAACTTCTTCTTCTTCTTGAGATGCCTCTTCTCACCGAAGATTGGCGATAACCACAGCGAATTCTTCTCGTCTTTCTACTGTTCTGACGAGTGTTTGGTCATTCATTCCTGTCCAATCCCCTATGTTTATCATCCACGACATCTGTCTTCTGCCTGGACCTTACTTCCCTTCAATTTTATATTTGATGATAAGGTGTAATAGATTGTATTTGTATTTGTAGTTCCTGAGAATATGACCAAAGTATGCTGATTTTCTTTTCTTTCTTATATGCTCTCTCTCTTGGTACATGCGATATAATACGGAGCCATTTGATATGTGCTCCGTCCAAAATATTTTTAGAATCTGATGAAATAACCACTTTTCAAAGACTTCGATCTTCCTCATTGTAGTCACTTTCAGGGTCTAGGATTCTATATAAGAATAAATGTAGCACTTGACCATACGATATCGGGGGGTGTTCAATGTTAGGTCTTTGTTACAAAAGAATGGTTTCATTTTGAGGAATGTGCTACGAGCCTGTTCTATCCTGGCTTTAACCTTTACATCCTGATCCAAATTCTCAATGATCCAACATCCAAGATACCCTGAATTTGACTACTTCTTCTATGTGACTGTGGCTTACTTTTATCTATGTTGGCTGAGGTCCTTTTTTAGAAATCACCATGACATGGTTTTATGAACATTGATACGGACTGAATCCGTATTCGTTCTCAGCTACTGTAACTCTATTCAACATCTCTTGTAAGGAAGCTACATTATAGAGAAGAGGGAATATATATTACTATTTGTATTAAATTAAAACAATAGTTTTGAACAAAAGACCACCAGGCCGTAAAAGTCTTGCTTCCTTCGTCTTTCTTCTTCGGACTTGTGGAAGTCCTGCACTGGTGGGTTTTGGTCTTGGTCTTGTTTTTTGTGCAATATTGAAGCAATAATGTTGGTCTTGCTTTTTGTGCAAGACGAAAACCAAGTCTCGCTCATCACTAATACCAAGAATTAATGATTAAAAACGGGGTGTTTGATTTTTATAGAAAGTCTATCCAACTACAACCAAACATCATACTATACTGTACTATACAAAATACCATTTTTCTCTGGCCATTAAAAACATAGCACATTTTAATGCATTTTTAAAGACTGTGGTGATGACATAATAGCTAACGTGAAAGAAATTGACACTGATGATATTCAGAGAGTCGCAAATTCAATGGAGACTCTCGTTTCCTATTTTTAACGTACATTTCAGTAACGGTGATTTGTATGACGTTGTGCAGATATAAATCATTTAACCGTCTCTGATAGAAACCGGAATGACGACCGGATTGACTATTCATGTACCCACTCGAAAAGCTACTTAAACGGACTTTTTATTCGGGCATATGAATTTTACTATGACAGCTACAGATCATTGCAAATAATTTAAATAGAATCTGTGGTATTATAAAAATTACGCCCTTCATATACAGGGTGGTCCGAATTGTATTCAGGAAACTGGCAGCATTTTTTGCAGATAAAAATAAGAAAAAGAGTTTGTATAAATTCATGTTCACAAATGCTATGTTTCGGAGATACAGGGTCTAGAAGTTTCTGTTTGATTTCGTTTTTTTTTAATAATTTATAAATGTATGTGAATAAATGTTGTAAATATTTAAATGAAAATTGGAAGAATGAAAAAACATGAGAAATTTGATAAAAATGTAAATATGACTCATACTTGTAGGGAACGCCACCTACATATTTTTAACTGGCTTGACGAGTAATTTTTCGTCAGTACTTGTATAAAACTATTCAATGAAAAAATATACATTTCTGCCGGTCTCCACGTAAAAAAGTTTTTTTGGTAAAAATTGCTAGGGCTAATGGTTTTAGATATATTTGAAATCGAAATAATCAATACATGTCCCCCCCCCATCATTAACAAAAATTACACATGTTCACTTGGTAGGTATTAGGTTGTAGTTATTGATTCTAATCGTAAGTTTGATTAATTTTTTTTTGAAAAATTCAGCAGAAACTGCTTCACAATATTTTTCTAGAAGCAGTTATGATTAATTTTTAAAAATAAAAAGGTCACACCCAATTTCCGTCAAATATCTATCTAGTCTACATAGATAAATGAAACAAGTTTAGATTGGAAAGTGCCCATAAGGACAATGTAAACACTATTTGGTGCTATTCTTGCAATGGTCGCGATCTAAAGCTTTTGATAATTTCGGATCAGTTCGGCTTTTTCCGGAATTATGTCGCCAAATATTATTTCTTCAAATTTATTATTTTCTTTTAATTTTATAATTAAAATACAATGTGTTGCATACAAGAAACTTTATTTTATATAAGGACATGTAAGTGAAATACCTTTTGAACATTGGAAACCGACGTTATGCCACGATCCACGATGGTTTTTACAGTTTACAGTTTACAACACAGTTTTTTAGTTTTTAATGCCACTTTTTCACAATTATCACGGGTTTCAGTAAGTAAAATTTAAATTAAACTCACAAGATAGCAATAATTACTTTGAGAATGAACGCTCTAAACACTTTTCGGTATTTTTTCAATGAGGTCGGTTTAAATTTTAAAAGATTTTATAATTTTTGAAGATTCTGACTTTGACAAGAGATATGGACAAGAGAAAATTATTTCTGTTTTTATTTGCGGTTGTTCTTAGCAACCGCTATAGCAGCGCCAGATTGCGTACAACGGTCGCGACCCAAAACAATTATATATTTTGACAGGTATTCCAATCTAAATTTATTTCCTTTATCTATGCTACTCTATAGGTTTATTTTTATCAATAATGACATCTATTGATAATTTACATTGTTATTTATACTGTATATTACATAAAATGATAATCTTGATAACGGTTAGTTGTAGCAATACAACCAAGAGGCCTGGTGTTTACAAAAAATTAACTCTTTTATTTTGTACTCTTACAGTAGCGAAAAATCAGGATATTTTTCAAGAAACTTTCATATATTAAATAAATAATATCTTGGTAGCTACTTAATCTTATTTTCGTATTAAAATGTTCATTTTCTATGATACAATGTTACAACTAGCTGTCAATTTCTAAAATTTTCTTAAGTGTGATATTTCTTTGGAAGAAATCTCTAGAACCGCTTTCAGAGTGGATTTTTTGCACTAAAAATAAATGTTGTATTCTTTTTTGTACTAATAACCAAATGCCATGTGGTTTAAATTTTTAATAACCAATATTTTTTGTTTGTTTAATAATCTGCATTTTTAAGTGTGTATTAAAATTTGGAAACTATAAAAATTCGTCTTCAAATAAATTTAGTTATTTTATTATTACCCTCTTTTTCTCTAATAAATCCCAATAAGTAAGTACGGTTATACACTTTACAGTTTAAGCAAATATTTATTATAATAGTGGGTGTTTTAACTAGGTTTACTGGTTAAATTTTCAAAGATACTGTTACCTTAGGGAACTAACAATATAACAATAACAATCACAGTGTTGGTGATTATTGTGGCAATAACGTAAAGGTAAATAGGTACATAAATAATTATTATTAGTTTCCTTTTTCTAGACTTTAAAAGAAGTCAATTTATCAGCTCTAAAAATAAAGGGGCCAATACAAATACCATCATACTTTACTGTGTTTTTGTTAAAAGAATAGCAAATTATATAAATGTTGAAAACAACTTCGTTTCTATTATTGCAGAATTATTTTTTTGATTGATGATTTCTATTGAAAATTAATTTCCCGCAACAAGTTATTTGCATAATCAAGCAGAACAGAAACAATAAGAACTTATTATTGAATAACTTGACTGCACAATATGCTTACATATCATAAAAATAATAATACAATCTTTATTGGAATCAAAAGATGAATACCTAGTACCAAGAATGCTATTAGAACAAGATTACTCAATTAATATCTCCAACTTATATACAGGGTGTCCCAATATTGCGTGGGCATAAATTAAATATATTGTCTAAATAGTTTTAGACTGAAATCATAAATTGAAGCGTGGTATTCCCAAAGGGTGCTAAATTCTCCAAAATTCGTTTTTTTCGTAAAAATTCGTACCATAAAATAGTTCTATGTTCCTAGCTGCCGCAGAAATATTTTATTTATTCATTAAGGGATTACTCTGTCGTGTTTTTTTAACCGGTAATTTTATAAAGTCTAAGTGCCAAAAACCGCTGTAACTATATGCATTTAACACTGTCTTAATTTAGTTTTTGTTATTCACTATTTAAAAAGTTAGCTGATTTTTAAACAAATTAGTGAAAATAATGTAAACAATCAAAAGCGGCGTGCCTCAGAGACTGAAAATAAAAACTTGGAAATAAAACGACTGAGATGTTGCAGTATGGAATATCAAAATCAAAATAAAAGGAATATTTCGGCTAAGAAGGCGCCTATTTTTTAGAGTAATTCTATTGCTTACGATATTTTTACATGTAAAAATCAACTATACATCTTGTTTTGTTTAAGTACTATGTAAATATAAAAAATATGAATTCAATGGTTAGAACAAAAAATTGGCAATCCATCTATGGGTAGAACAAAAAAAACTACAATGATATGGAATATTGGATCTCTTGTAATATCTTGAAATGAGCTTAAAACAACACCTTTGTCATAACTTATCAAAAGAAATATCAAAAGATATCAAAAGAAAAGGCAAAAAATTTGCAATAGATGTTGGACTATATACCACTTGCTTTTATCCCATTTTATGCGGACATAATGAAAAAGGTCAATCAAGAAGATGCAGACTAAACTTTTTAAACTGGATTGCTAGTTGTACAGGGTGGGTCAAATTCGACGCTTTTAAATGGAAACACCCTTTCTATAGGAGATAGACAAAAACTAATATCGGTGTCTGGAGCTCAATTTTTGTCAAAAACATGATCGTGAAAACCGCATATCGATATCTGTTACTGTTTCGGAGTTACGGGGTGTTTTTCAAAAATATGCATTTTTAACAAATCGCTGTAACTTTTTTGCTATGGAAAATTTTGTATTTTTATGAAAACATTTCCAAGGCACCTTTTTACGTACAATTTAATGGTTTAAGTATAATTTTTTTAAATTAATAATTTAAGAATTATCAACAGAAAATTTGATTTTTTATATGGGACACCCTGTATATTTTTAATTTATTGAAAATAATTTAAAATTACCTTTCCAAAAATATTACACACTTGATATTTTGCTCGATTCCTCTTCGAGATATAGAGTATATAAAAATTCGCCGGCTTTAAATAAGTAGGCTTTGACGGCACCGGCTGTAATGCAAAAAAATTCTAGCTGTGAGCATCAATCAAAACGAAAATAATATTTGCTATGAGAGATGCAGAATTCTATAACAATTTAAAATATATTTAACCAACATCAATACATTTAAACTATATCTAATAACAATAAAAATAAATAGTAAACCAAGACATGATATTTTGCTATAGGTGTTCGACATATCGACCGTCTTTTGTTATGGGCAGACGGGGCAGTTTTTGAACATTTCTCGCGGAATTCATTAACTCAGTGGGGGTGAAAGATACCCTCTCATAACTGCTAAGTATTTCTAATTCTTGTCTAGATTACACGGTAGAATAATGAACCTTTATTCTTCCGCAAATATATCCATAGGATTAGATCCATGGGCACTAAGTCAGGCGGTCTCGACGGCCAACGGCTGGGATCTTGGTTAGGTATTCAATTATTCTTAAAATCGGCTGCAAAAATTTGCTGATAACTTCAGCGTTCAGAGGCGGTGCGTCGTCTTGCTGAAAAAATATGTTTTCAAGTTCCATTAAGGGCATATACAATAAGGGCTCCAAAGCCTACTAGTTAAAATGGCGAACTTTTAAAAATTCTGTATTTCGAAGAGGATTATAACAAAATATCAAGTGTGCTATATTTTTGGAAAGGTAATTTTAAATTCTTTTCAGTTAATTAAAAATATAGAGGGTGTCCCAAATAAAAAATCATTTTTTCTGTTGATAACTCTTAAATTATTAATTTTAAAAAAATTATACTTAAACCATTAAATTCTACGTAAAAAGGTGCTTTGGAAATATTTTCATAGAAATACAAAATTTTCCATAGTAAAAAAGTTACAGCGATTTGTTAAAAATGCACATTTTTGAAAAACACCCCGTAACTCCGAAACGGTAACAGATATTGATGTGCGGTTTTTACCATCATGTTTTTGATGAAAATTGAGCTCCAGACACCGATATTAGTTTTCGTTTATCTCCTATTATAGTAAAGGGTGTTTCCATTTAAAAGCGTCGAATTTGATCCACCCTGTACATGGACCCTTTTACATTGAAGCCCAGCATCGTCATGGCACCTTCAAAAATTTTGTTTTTTCCTGTGTGTTTAAAATAGAATTCATTCCCCTTTTGTAATTTTTTACTTACTTTATAAAACTGTTGTAATGTTGCTTTCATAAATAAATTTACACTTTTTTTTGCTTCATTTGCCATTGTTAAGTCTAAATATATTGATTTTGCTTAATTTTTTCGCAAGTAAATTTTTGGCACTTGGACCCTTTGGAAATAACACGCTTCAATTTAAAATGTTTTTGTGCCAAAAGTTGAACAGAAATTGTTTTATCATCATTTTTTTCGAAAAAAAATTATGATTAATTTAAAAAAAATAAAAAATTTATCATTTCAGTCAAATGACTATCTACTCAACATGTTTATTTTATGTCAATAATGACATGTATTGATTATTTCCTTTATAAATATCTTAAGAACGGCTACTCGTAGCAATTTTTACCAAGAGACATTTTTTACGTAAAAAATCACGGAAATATCTTTTCATCCAGTAGTTTTATACAGGTACGGATGGAAAGTTATTACCCTGCAAAACAGTTAAAACACATGTAGGTTTCCCTACAAATAGGAGTCATATTTGTCATCAAAATAAAACTTCTCATGTCAAAAAACTCCAATTTTCTTGTTTTTTTCATCTTAATTGACGTTACTTCAGAAATTATTTGGAAAAAATCGAAATAAAAATAAAATTTTTACTTTTTTATTCTTTTTTTAAATAAGACATGACAATATAATCGTAATAATGTCTTTTAACGCAATATCCTAGAATATCTCGTCATAAAGCTTTAATCTGAATACATATTCTGTTTGATTAATTGAAAAAAGTGCATAAAAACTGAAAAACTCTTATATAATAATTTATTTAAAACTGTACCGCCAACTGTATCTGTAATGCGCTTAAGTAGAGTTGAACGCACGGCAACGTCGCCTTCTGCCGCCAAGGTGCATCAACGTTTTGCAGTGAAAGGAAGGCGTTATGTGATAACTGTCTTGGGGCAATAAGGCGCCAAAAATAGATCGGCCTTAAGGGGCAATAAATAGTCGATGGTCTAAATAAAAACGGCATACTGAAATTTTGCAAAACTGCTCTTGGCACTGTAGACGTAGACCAATTTTTGATTTTGAATTCTCGATTGGGCAATTGGTAGATAATATAGTATCGATAAGAGTCGGCAAATTTTAGATTTCTGGTAGTTGTGATTTCCAACAAAATACCCCTTTACTTACGGAAACGTTTGTAGTGCCCTAATTTTAAATAAAGTTAAAATAGTAATGTAAAAATAGTTAATCCTCTAGAAGAAATCCTGATTATTGTCACTTTAACAGAAACATAATGAATAGAAAAGATATTTTTTTGTAAAATGCCACTGCACAGAACCTACGTTTTTAGTCATAAAGAACTTTAAAAAATGCTTAATGTTTCAGGTGGTATATCTCTTTCCAGTCGTTTGAAGCAGAAGAAGAAAACAAAAAAAAATAAAGAAAAGCTATTAAAAATGTCTAAATGTCTACCACGAGAACATTTAGGTTTTTAGTACAGATACGTTTATCAAAACCGTTGACCGGTAAAATGAAAAGTAAAATATTAATAAAGCAAATACATGATGCGAAATAAACATATATTACAAAGCATTACCGATAAAGATATATTTTCTCCTTATTATCTTTTTTTTTTCTTTTTTTTTTGGTTGAGATATTCGCTTTTGAAAAAGACAGTAACGATTTATAACAATTTATGTTCTTGATCACCACACTTATGAATTAGTGTCTATTTTTATTTATTTTTTGTATTATCACTGTCATTTAAAAAACATAACTTTATTTTTTCCGATAAAATAACGAGATTTGGTATTTTAGTATATGCCATAAATTAGGATTGATTGGCGCATTCAATTGTTTTTGGTCAGTTCCTGTTTCACCGGAAATGATTACACCTTTTGATTTTTAAATTGCACCCTCGGTATATTTTTCTTTATTCGATAGAAAATGACACTCCGAACAGAATAACATATCATATGTCAACTGTTGACATTTTCGCTTAAAACAAAACGCATTTTAAATTTCAATCTAGAGTACCTACCATTCTTGTGTCAAAAAACTTTAATCAAGGAGCCTTGGAAAAATAGATTTCATTCATCTGTTCCTATCACGTTAGAAGATGCCCAAATCGTATTTTTAGTCATATCTCATTTTAAAATTAAAGAAAAGTAGAAAAAAGACTCAAAGTCTCGGTCTCATCAGACCTAACAAAAAGAAAGAACCTAAATAAATAACAAAAAATAAAAAGGTCGTCGTAACTTACAAATACAATTAAAATTAATCTACACACACCTGTCTAGAGTTCAAATCCCGCTGGGTTATTCCATTTTTATTTTTTAATTTTAATTTGTTTTGATTTTATTCTGTTCCTGGCACGTTAGAAGATGCCCAAATCGTATTTTTAGTCATATCTCATTTTAAAATTAAAAAAAGTAGAAAAAAGACTCAAAGTCTCGGTCTCATCAGACCTAACAAAAAGAAAGAACCTAAATAAATAACAAAAAATAAAAAGGTCGTCGTAACTTACAAATACAATTAAAATTAATCTACACACACCTGTCTAGAGTTCAAATCCCGCTGGGTTATTCCATTTTTATTTTTTAATTTGAATTTGTTTTGATTTTATTTGATTTTTTTGTTCCTGTTAGTTTTTTATTGACAAATATTTGCCTGTCATTTCAGCCTCATCTCAGTGTTGTTTTAATATGTGAAATGTAAACGTGTGTGTAGATTAATTTTAATTGTATTTGTAAGTTACGACGACCTTTTTATTTTTTGTTATTTATTTAGGTTCTTTCTTTTTGTTAGGTCTGATGATGCGAAACATGTGTCACTCTTTAATATTATATAATCGTTGAGACCGAGACTTTGAGTCTTTTTTCTACCTTTTTTAATTTAAACCAGGTCTCTTTGAGAAGAATGGACGCCTTCTTTAAATATCTCATTTTTTTTCAAATGGGACAAGGGTGGCTCATTAGCATATTTGGGAAAAGTATTTTTTTATGAATAATTTGGTACCACACACTTGGTATTTCGAGTCAAATTGTTGTGACAAACCGCATGTTACAATTATTCTAAATAAACCATATGCCAAAGTGTCAAAAGTTGACATATTATATGTCATTCTATTCAGAGTATCATTTTCTACCGAATGAAGTAACAAAATACCGAGGATTTCATTTAAAAGTTCAAAAGTCAATGACCAAAACAATTAAATACGTCAATTAATCCTAATTTATGTCATATACCAACATACCAAATCTCGTTTTTTTATCTAAAAAAATAAAAAAGTTACAAGGGTGAGCCACTTTTGAGACGCACCCTGTATACTTTAGCTGAGATGGTTTTAAGTCCAGAAGTTGACATCTAGCATCTTCAAATAAAACAACAATAGCCGATACAACTTAACTTTTGGACTTAAAACCATCTTGGCTAACTGCTATCAAACAATCTAATACTATCAAACAAGAAATTATTTTTTAAATGTAAAAAAAAATGTAGAGAATTATTAGCGACAATTCGGTTGGTCCACATCATTCAGTCATCAAGTTTGATGAAACCATCATCATCAAGATTCACAAAAAACTGACTTCACTGTTAGTATAAGCAAAAGGAAGTATAGATAAGTTAGTTTAAAATATAAGTTGGTGCGTACATTATTAATTGAAAATTCTATCCCTTTCCCATAGCCCTCTTTAATTTAATAATAATAACGTTTAATAGGCGTTTAATCCCCATTTAGCCGGCCCACATCATTCAGTCATCAAGATTGATGAAACCATCATCATCAAGATTCACAAAAAACTCACTCCACTGTTAGTATAAGCAAAAGGAAGTATAGGTTAGTTTAAAATATAAGTTGGTGCGTACTTTATTAATTGAAAATTCTATCCCTTTCCCATAGCCCTCTTTAATTTAATAATAGTAACGTTTAATACGCGTTTAATAGCCATTTAGCCGGTCCACATCATTCAGTCATCAAGATTGATGAAACCATCATCATCAAGATTCACAAAAAAACTCACTCCACTGTTAGTATAAGCAAAAGGATGTATAGGTTAGTTTAAAATATAAGTTGGTTAACTTATATTTTAAACTACTGTGTACTTTATCAATTGAAAATTCTATCCCTTTCCCATGATACTCTTTAATTTAATAATAATAACGTTTAATATACGTTTAATCACCATTTAAGCGATCCACAATCAGTTTAACATATTATTATAAGCCAGTTCTCCTAGTGTTTCACTATCGCCACTGACAAATTGCTTGACGTCCAGCAAATTGTTAATAAATCGTCGAACGGTACGCTGGCTGGTTAATTCGTCGGTACCACCGATTCGAGACAGGCGAAAGTTTTAAGAAAATTACTTTTGTTTGACGGGTTTGTTTTATTTTTCCTTCTTCTTCTTTTCTCTGGGCGATGTTTCATTGGAACCGGGGTTGTAGTACTACGGTAAAAGCGAATCAGATTATCATCGATATGACATCTGCTTTATCGGATGCATCGGTGTCATTTTTCAAAATAGAATAACTTAAATGAACACTGTACAACGTACAAAAAATGTAATGTACAAAATACCATGTGAATGTGATAAATTTTATATTGGTGAAACATCTAGACCCTTAAATGTTCGAATTAAAGGACATAAAGATTATTTAAGAAAGGGCGGCTTCGACTTACAAATCTAAGCATTTGTCAGCATTCATGGGACACAGGGCACAGAATAGAATTTAACAATGCAAAAATTATAATGAAACAAGCGATAGTCTCTAAAAGAAAAATAAAAGACGCTTTTTTAATACAATCTAATAAAAATAAATGTATTGCTCATGCATCAGTAGATGTTAGTAATGTATGGAATCGCTTCTTTAATTTTAAAGAACATAACATAAATAAACATAACATACGTAAAATATATAAACAAATTAAAAATAATCATACAGGAAGTTTGAATCTTTTTGGTTTTACCTTATTAAGTAATTATTATTATCAGGTAGTAATTGTTAATTTTGAAGTTTAATTTGATATAATGTCATTTTAAAAGAACGTCAACGGTTTTTGTAGACGTATTTGTTTAAAAAAAAAAACTACTAAAGTGTTCTCGAATAGTTGCATTTAGATATTTTAAATAGTTTTTTTCTTTGTTCTTTGTATTTTTTTTTGCTTCCGACGACGGAAAGAGATAAAGTATATCTCTTTCTCCAAACCAAACCGAAATGTTAAGCATTTTTCTGTCCGTTTTGGCAAATTTCTTTATTAGTAAGCCACTGCTGACAATTAGTCTCGTTGGATTAATGCAGCAGTGTTTACAAAAAAATAACTATTTTATTTTGTAGATTTTCTTACAGTGGCGAAATACGCATAGAATTTTTTTTTGGAGAGATGAATCCGCCACAGAGGTATAGACATTTTTTAGAATAACTTATTTATTCTTTCGCACTTATTCATTTACACCCTGTATTAATCTCATTATTATAATTAAAATATAAACATATTAATGTAAACACTGGATAAACTATAATTAATTCCATATGCATATCCTGCATGCTAATTTAAATTAAACAATTATTATTTTATACACGAACATAGTTGATTACTGTTAACAGTTTTGCCTAATGCTTCTGTGCACCACTAAAGTAAATAAATATGGAATGTTTAATCACAGGAAGTTGAAATTAATTGAACAATTTTATGCATCGATTACACAATCAATCGCATATATTGCAAACCTGTAATTAAATCAAGATTGTTTAGTTGTCTCCATTTAAATGTTTATTTTATTTTAGTATATTTTTTTATTAGTATATTATAATTAATAACTAATTATTAGTATATTCTTATTTTCGTATATTATTTATACATATACGATTAGAACAGTAGTAGATATATTGACTATTACAACAGCAGTAGGTTAGTTCTAGTTGTAGTATACCGAATATTTTTCTGCTTACACCTGGTATTTTGATATTGATTGGGTACCTTCGTTTTGTAGCTACAGTAAGGTTTCAATTAATATGTTTTATTTAAATTTAATACTTACATATATCATTTGTTTGATTGATTTATAGGAACCTTATATTATGAATATTAAAATTTATTTAGTTATATTTGTATTTAATAGTTCCTGTTCTTACTTTTTGAACATTTTACATAAAAATTAGGCGTCAAGTTGCAAACCCCGTGTTATCCTGGAAATGTTGCTCTGAGATAATACGCAAAAACTGATTTAGCAAATGTTTTTGAAGCGTTATTTTACAAAAAAACGTGTCCATTGAGCGGAATCATTGTTTTGTATATCGTTTTTCTAGAAATAAAAATTAATATTTACTTTTTAAAGAGAAAAAACACAAAAATAGTTCGGATAAGGCAGGTTTGATGCAGTATGATGCATATTGGGGGTTTTGCTACAGCAAGATATTAGTATAGTAACTTGATAATAGATTTAATAGGATTTGATCGAAAAGACGCCAGTAGTAATATTATACTTGTGACAAAAACCAATGAAAATGCGGAATTTGTAACAATAATGACAATAAAAATCAAATATAAGTGGATAAGACGGATTTTGCTGCAGTAACGTAATTTGTGGTGAATTTTATATAGGAATAGGTGACTTTTGATGCAGTTTGGGACTAGGTTTATGTAAATTTCAAGGTTCACTAGTAATATATCATCGGCTTTATAACAAAAAGGCATATATCGATTTTTGGAAATTTTCGAGATATAAACTTCATGACATTCTTCTTAAGGTGCCGTGCTTAAGATTCCTGCGTAGGCGTTCATCTTTTTCTTCCTCATCAGATGGTTCTAATGCAGCGACTTGGAGTGCTTGGAAGTCTTGTAATGCCTGTCCAATGACGAATATTTCTCAGCCAGGATAACTCCCTTCGGTCTATTCCCCTTTTGCCCCCCTCTATTTTACCCTGGAGAATCAGACGCTGAAAGTGATAGCGTTCTCACGTATGATGTGCCCCAAATAGGCTATTTTCCTCTTCTTGATGATTTCGGAGAGTTCACGCTCTTCTAGACCAGCTCTTCTGAGAATGTTTCATTCCTCACACGTTTCAGAAAAATAGATCTTGCTTGTTCGATCCTGCATTTGATCTCCTGATCTGGATCCCACGTTTTGTTAACCGTGCATCCCAAATATTTAAATTGTGTGACCTGCTTGATGTGTTGTGTGACCTCTATTCTGGCGTTTGGAATGTTGTTTCTGCTAACAGCCATAAATTTAGTTTTTGTAGTATTTATGTTTAAACCCAGTCTTTGGCTTTCATTGTTAACCTTATTTAGAAGAATTTGGAGATCATTTGCATTGTCTGTCAATATCACTGTGTCATCCGCATATCGGATATTATTAATTGGAATGCCATTTATTTTCAAACCAATGGGACTGTCGGAGATTGACTCAGTGAAAGCTCTTTCCACATATAAATTGAACAACATTGGAGACAGAATACACCCTTGCCTTACCCCATTTTTTATTCAAAATCTTCAGTTACTCCCATGCTATGTATACGAAATAACTTCATGACATACCCAATGGGTAATTTTTTAGCAAGGAAAATTGGCTGTATCTCAATATTATAACTTATTCATTTTATATTCATTAAAAAAAAACTGCCGTATGCTAAATAATAGAATTAATTTTTAAATTGCTGTCCTCAAAAGTTGCAAAAATCGAGATACGTCTTTCTTCATAAAACCGACGATATCATTAGGCGGATTTTGCAACTTGACCCCTCAAATATATCTAAAAATATGTATAAAATAAATAAATAATAAAATTCTTATCAATTATTGATGACCGACAGCATACATCTTTCTTTGTCTGGTCCTTGTATGTAGCAAACTGATCTGATATCTTTAAGGGAAAATGGGCGAAAAAATAGCAACACCGAATAAAAACGATTGAAACGCAGAAAGAGGCTTAGCCTGAATTGAAAACTGTTCTTCGCTCCACGTAAATACCTCAAACAAAGGAACCGGGAACTAGGGCAACACCGATGGCCTTTAGGCTTCTTATTGTACCGGAAACGTTGAATAACGACGCGTTCGCCAAGCTAATGAACGACAGAGAGCTACAATCTCCTAAAACAGAAGATACACTACTACGCCGTTGAGTTTTCAGAGAAATAAGTAACCGCAGGAGCGACCAAACATATTATAAAGCACAGATTTTTAGTTAACTGCAATATCATTACCATATTTAAATGAAATCAAAAATTTACAATTGATTGTGTTTCTGAGAGGCTAATCAGTTACCGCTATAAAATTTGGTTGGAGTTTACACATGATACATGGTATAGTTTCCCACTCTCAAATAATACAGTATTATATGAGGGATTCTGCAGTAATTGTTACTGAATTGTTTTTGGGCAATATTTCAATTCTATAACCAACCAACCTAACTTTTGTTATGATTTATGAAAATATAATCTTAGACTGACTTTGTAATTTTAAATAGCGTTTCGGTCAGCTTCAGGGCTAATCATAATCGTTTTCAGCTTATTCAACCATTTCCAATTATGGTGTATCCCTCACATATTTAGATACTATCTTTGTAGTTGGGCCCATTTTTGTCTATATGTTATCCCTGTAAAAGTCCCTCCCAGGTTCAGTCTTCTTCTAGGTCTCTTAATTCCTCGTGGGTACCATGCTGTAATTTTTGTGGGCCATCTGTTGTCCATTCTTCTTGCCAGGTGTCCTGCCCATTGCCATTTAAGGGATTTGACTCTGTGGATGACATCTATTACTATATTTTTATTATTATTATATTTTTGTTGTATTCACTCAATTCTTTTACGGTCTCTCTTGGTTATTCCCAGTATATTTCATTGTATTGAGCGTTGTCCGACCCGCAGTTTCCTTATGATGTCCGTTTTAAGTGTTCAAGTTTCGCATGTATAGGTCATGATTGGTAGTACACATTGGTCGAATGTTTTCTTCTTTAGATAGGTTAATACGCATTTGTATATACAGCATTTATCATTGAGGGATATGATGCAGTTAAAGGTAAAGTTGTCCACTAAGAACGTTAGCATTGGTACGGTTTATAAGTAGCTGCAATATTGCAGAAACTTTCATATTTTTGTTGCTGAAAATTTTACTATCGTTGCTACAAATACGGTTTCATTAAATGAGGTTCTTTGTGGGTTACTCGAGTTTCTAATCACTTTATGTTGTGCTGCTTGGACCACACATGGTCTATATGGTTTTCTTCTTATAGTACCATCTTCTAATGACGGTTGGCAAAAATCTCGGCATAACATTGTCTGTTAAGCAGCTCGAAACAGTTCGTGTGAGTCCAGTCCAGTTCGACCTCGTATGATTTTTAACCAAGAGTGCCTGCATCTCCCCAGTTCTCTTCTGCCTTCTGCCTTCTACCTTTCCTTCGATGATTAACTTCAGAATTTTTGCTCCACTATTCCGCATGACATGGCCCAGGTATGTTGTCTCTCGTGTTTTGATATTTGTCAGCGTGCAATATTTGTCTACATGGTCTGCAATACCTTTATTGTTTTGCCTCTTTCATTATGTTTTTGTACAGCTGCTCTTTAAGACGTATAGGAAATCAACTGTCTCTCGATTCCATTCCAGATTATAAAAGTATCATTCATATATTACAGCCAGATTTTAGGTCCGCCGAATGTAGTATTAATGGCACACTGTACAGTAAAATAAAAGTACAAGAGGATTTTGCTCTCTTCTGCAACTATAAAATATTAAGATGAAGAATTAAATCTCCTCTAGGTCGACTTATTTCTTTGAGGTCATGTTATTGAATAGACTGGGATGTAAAAAACGTTAGAATATATACGCATCGGATAAATCTGACCGCTAACTACTCGGAGGGATTTTTTTCACCGCTAAAGCAAATCGCTAATCGGCGCCCTATGTGATTCCCCCGTTCGATAAGATTCTAATTATCTAACTGTCAATTCGGACAATCTCGTCTTCAGCAGCATCAGAGCGATAAGAAACCTATAGAATGTATTGCGTAATACTAGGTATATTAAAGATGGAATTCTTCAAATCTCCTGTACAATAACCGATATTGGTATGAAATGTCTATAGGTACCTTTGTGGCGGATTCATCTCTTTAAAAAAGTCCTATTGTTATTTCGTCACTGTTACCTAGAAAATGTATTGCTCAGGCATCTGTAGGGGTTAGTAATGTACGGCAATCACTTCTTTGATTTTATTAAAAAAAAACAAGAAAAATTTAAAAACAAATTAAAACATCATATAAAAAGTTTGAGGCTTTTTGGTTGTACCTCATAAACTAATTGTTATCAGGTAGTAATTGTTAAATTTGAAGTTTAACTTGATATAATGTAATTTTAACAGAACGTCAACGGTAGACGTATCTGTTGAAAAAAAAACTATGGCGTTCTTGAACGGTTGTATTTAGATATTTTAAATAGTTTTTTTTTTGTTCTTTTTATTTTTTTGCTTCGGACGACGGGAAGAGATATAATTCGCGAAACGTTTAGCATTTTTTTTATCCCTTAAACAATTTTGTTTATTAGTAAATCACTGCTGACAAGCTGGTCTCTGTGGGATTTACGCAGCAGTGTTTAAAAAAAAATATATTTTGTAGATTTCTTACAGTGGCGAAATACCCATAGCACTTTTTTCAAGTAATATTGGCATACTAGATAAGGTAGACTTGATAGACTAATCTATCAAAATTACTCAATCAGTAAGAAATTAATTTTTAAGAATGTTTTATTCTGGAAAAATGGGTCTGGGTGTTTCGTCAGTGAACCTGCATACATTTAAAAAATAAAAAAATATATAGTAAATTTTTGAATTTTTACCACCATCGGGGTTTGTAGATATGTGTAAAATGCTCCATTTTAAAACTGGTATTATTGGTGAAATTGATAGCTATTGATTTGGACTTTTTGATATTGATTCTTAAACCTGCGCTTCCAGCTGTTGAGGTAAAAGTATTAAGTAATGTCTCCATATCTGCAAAAGATTGAGAAGTGAGGCAGATATAATCTGTATACGCGAGGTTCGTCACATGACAAAGTCCACCGAATACCTCAGACATTTTAAGTAGCTTTGTGTACTACGTTGTCCAGTATAATATTGAACAGGAGGGTGACAAAGTAACAACCCTGTTAAATACCCATTATTGATTTAAAAGCATTCCTGATTCGACTGTTATTTAATACGATGCAAGAGGCATTTTTATAAAGGCCTTCAATCATCATGATAATTTTATTAGGCTTCATTATTCAGGCTTTACTATTATTATTGTATTTATTACCAAACACCCTTTTCTTTTGTAGCTTTCCAAAATATACAGTGAGTGGGGATACTCAAAGCGGAGTTCAAGAACATGAAAGACTCCATCGGTAACCTGGAATGGAAATTCTTCAACAGTCGAAGACACTCGAAATAGTTCCTCAGAACTTACGACCCAGAAATATCAAAGATTTTCCTTGATTTAAGCAAGGAGAATATTTGGATTGTCATGGGCTTTCTAACAGGACACTGTCTCTTCAATGAACACCTCAATAGATTGAAGCTAAAAAGGAACGGCGAATACATATTATGTGGGGAAATGGGTAAACACCAGAATACCTCATCATTGAGTGTGCTGAGACGACAACCATTTGTGCCATGAACTTTGATACGACTGATATCGGAGCCTTCGGACTATATGATGAGTTATAACTCAAGAAAGGACATAATAATAGATCTCTAAGGTCGCCCAGAGTACCCCCCATAAAATCTACAATCTACAAGATAAGGATTAAGGTACAGTACAACTCCAATCATGAAATTAATTAAAAAATCCACAATCATGGAATTCCTTAGCAATAAAACGCGAAGAACGCACTTCTGCCCTCCTTATTACTCTGAGTTTCCTGATTATTTTCGATTTCATTTTTTTCCGGTTCGATTGTCGGCTCTTGTGCTTCGTTTTTCCGCGTCGTCTTCGGCCTCCTCTTCTTCTTATTCGTTTTTTCCAATTGCGCAACTCCGATGCCAGATAGGAGATTAATTCGAGTGAGTCGGTTCTGTTCGGGCCGGCCATTTGCAACATGTTGCATGCACCGTTTCTAATTTATCGATTAATAAATATTTATGCGACCGGTGCAAAAGATTTACCCGATAATTTTAACTGGTTGAAAAAAAATGTGCGAGCTCTATGGACTAGAGACGTACAAGGTGTTACGAAACTCATCCGTAACGGTTTTGCTAATGTGGTAGACAGGGTGTTCCAATATTCCGTGGACGTAGATCTACTACCTATTTTTGGAAGCAAAAATAAGTTTATTGGACGCAATTTACCGCTATAGAAAAGTGCTTCGTTGGTGCGTTAGTTGGGGTACCTATGTCTTGCTAAATGGTTAAGCATTTGACTTTCATAAACCTCAAGAAAAAGTTCGGGAAAGTTGAAAACTACCCCTACCCCTACATAAATTTTAATAGAAATACTTTCCAACTCCACTCATAACCGACTTTTTTTTTGAAATATGGTCCTTCTAGTATTTACAACATTTTTTGTCTTTTGTAAAAAATCGTTACCGCGCATACTTTTAGAGAATAAAATGTTTTTCCGAAGGTGACTTACAAAAAAATTCTTGTCGTATCAAGCTATGTAGGCGCATAAAATCTATTATGCGCTAATAATCTAGTTGGCAAAAATATAGAATTTTATGTTGGTATCACAAACGATATTTGACAGTAAGCTCCAAAAATTTTAAATTAATTAATGTTCGGGTTCATTTTTCATGAATATCCTCTAGCAGACAAACGAAGCACTTTTGTATAGACGTAAATTGTGTGCAGTTAACTAATTTTTATTCAAAAATACATATTTATCCTATGTCCACGAAATTTTGGAACTCCCTGTATATATCGTAGGTCAACTTTTTCAGAAAAAAATTCTATAATATTTTTTTTCTCAAAAACTATAAGCCTTTTTTCATACGACACAAAAAATGTAGTAAATAGCAAGAGGATCATTTTAATTAATAGTAGAAAAAAAAAATCAGTCGTTGGTGAAGTTGGAAAATATTTCTACTAAAATTTAGGTAGGGATGGGGGTAGTTTTCACCCTTCCTGTGCTTTTTCTTGTATTCGTATAAAATTATAGGCATCCCAAATCTCATACAAATCGGAATATCGGTTCTTAAAAGATCTCTTCTTACAGCGTCGATTTGTGATCTCATATTATCTACATCATCATTTATGATCTCATATTCATCATCATCACCAGCCACTAAAGTTCACTACTAGACGTAGGCCTCCCTCGTTTGCTTCTATACCTATCCATACCTCCATATCTTGAGCTCACAGGCCTCTGGTCCTGAATGCATCATTTCTTGGTCTCCATTCTATTATTTTTCCCGTCTATCGGTCATTGTTTAGCCTTGAAATGTTAAGTTACAAGTTACTTTCTCTATGACATCCATGACTTTTGTTCTGTCTCATACTCAGGGGCGCAACTAGACATATACTTTTTGGGGGGCCCAAGTCTTTTGGAGGGGCTTAGGTCATTATAAGATATGATTGATGTGAGGTTAAAACCAATTTTATACGACACGCACTGGTAATCTGCGGGGACCAGGCCCCCCTGCCCCCCCCTAGCTGCGCCTCTGCTCTCCCCTCCGTACTTCAATATTCGGTACTTTGTCTCTCAGAGAAAGGTCCAACATTTCCATTGCTCTTTGTTTTATTCTGATTTTACTGGCTGTTTTCTTGGTTAATGTTAGGGTCTCCGCACCATACGTTAGAACAGGTAACTTGCCTTGATTGAATATTTTTCTCTTCTTAAAAATATCGGAAGTGTCCCTCTGAAAATGCATTTCAATCGTCCATAGGCGGCCCAAGTCAGTCCTATTCGTCTGTTGAGCCCGCAAGTTTGGTTATCGCAGCTTATACGTATTTCGTGTCCCAAGTACTTGTAAGCAGGTTTTTCTTCTATTTAGTATCGGTTAATATATGCCCACCGCCAATTACTAGGTTTGTCATCACTTGGGGTTTTAAGATGTTGATTTTGAGTCCCATTCGTTCAGAGGTTGCATTTAATTTTTGTACATTTCTTGGGCTTTATTTACGTAGTCGGATATCAATAAAATGTCATTAGCAAATCGCAGGTGGTTCAAGTTATCGCAATTTATATTTACACCCAATTCTTTCCATTTTATTTGTTTGCATATGAATTGGAGCAAATTACTGAATAGTTTTGGAGAGATGGTATCGCCATTGAAAACACCTTTTTCTATGTGGAAATTGTTAGTATCTTCATGAACCTAACACAAGCTGTAGCGTTCTCATACCGATTTGGTCATTTTAGAAGTGTGGTCTGGATTTTAACGTGTAAGACAGTAATGTATCAGCTTAATTGAAAATCAAATATATAAAAAAGAGATAAAAGTTGGGTTGACACATTTCTTCTATGCGGTATTGCCGGATTTTGAATCAAAAGTTCCAACCGCACTAGTATAGTAGGCGTTTAGGGAAAATGTTGCATATAGGGTTGGAACCTTATTTTTCACAATTAGTTACTCATTTTCTTCTGCTTTACGTGTGGTCTCTTTCGTGGAGGTTGGCGATCACATTGGCAAAATCTTCACGATTCTCGGCTTTCCTTATGAATCCTTGAAAAGTTAGGTGAGTCTAATTTCTGATGTTCCTCAACCAAGATACTTTCTTCCTGCCGAGACCTCTATTTTCTTCAATTTTACCTTTAACTATTAGTTGTAAGACGTGGTATTTTTCATTCCTCAATAATATGCCCTAAATATGATGTTTATCTTATTTTTATTATATTGGGCAATTATCTTTCTCTGCCTATTCTGTTGTAAACTTTGGTATACAAATACCGAAGTTTTATTATTTTACCGAAGTTATAACGAAACACAAGTTATGGGTTGTTCATGGAATTTTAAGTATTCTTTGATATATCTATGTTTCGAACGATTCGAGGCGATTCATCTCTTGAACTTTCAGTATCCACATTTCTGCTCCGTATAATAGAATTGACATAACACCTGACGAGCCTGGTTCTCAACGTCCAATCTGGGGTTCTGGAAAACGTTCTTCATTTTTAAAAATGTATTTCTGGCTTGTTCTATGCTGGTTTTTATTTCCACGTAGTTGTTCAAGGTGTTAACTATCCAGGACCTCAAATATTTGAACTTGTAGACCTGTTCTAAGATGTTGCCCTCTATTTTAATGGGAATTGGTACATTTTGGTTCTTTCCAGATGCCATGACTTTGGTTTTAGAGGAATTGATCTTCATCCCGTATTTCTTACAGGAGTATTTCCTCAAGTCGCTCCACTGAACTCTGGAGTCCAATCAGAGTCGGTAATAAGAACTGTATCATCGGCAAGTTACTCATATTGCTACAGATGTAATTATATTTAGCTTAGGAATATTATTCATTTCAGTATACGTGAAAGTTTTTAAAATAGTTTTTTTTCTATTCAAATTTCCCTACAAACGCAAAAACCGATAACATTGTATGCCAGTTTTAATTTTGCCTATCAACCGGTCATTTATATTATTCTCTGTTTTGCACGTTAAAATCCAGACCACACTTCTAAAATGACCATATTATATCAAACTAATTTCTGCTCACCCTATGTATTTACCCATCTTATTTTAAGAAAGACTTCTTGGTATCAAAACATCTGTGCTTACATAACTGAAACCCTGTACTCAAATAAATTATTATTTTTCAATTGGAATAAAACTTGTTGAAAGTTCTCTAGCGCGTCGGTTGGGAAAATATACGAATTAATAGGAAATAAATTAGATAATATTTCAAGAACTATTAAACAAAGTTGCGGAAGGTAGCAGTCCGCGTCTTACTTTGTCCGACTACGATAGTAATGAATGTTTATTTTCAATTAAGAGCGATGCGATTTTAATTAAAACTAGATTGAAAATTTATTATAAACACCGACCGACCGGTAATATGTATTAGTTTAATTTTATTATAGTTTATTTTGTCAGATAGACTGCCTTGGTTAATTCGGTCTCAAAATATGTCTATGAATGGTACTACTACAGGGTCATTCTCTAGCTTGGAGTAAACACAACCCTAATTTCTGAATGGCTATTCTAAAATGTAATCCTTTTTTACTTATTATGCGTTACAAATTTAAAAATGTTATACCTTTTCATTTAAGAGATGCTTAATAAAACACTATCATTATCTAATTCAAAAAACAAATTCAAATTTCTAGCATTTTTTCAATAACTGCTTAAAATAGAGTATCTTTATCCCTACCTATATGTTCCGGCTTGTTAGGCTTTTTTCAAGAGTTTTTTTAAACTAACCGTCTTACTACATTGTAAGAATAATTATATTTGCTATGGTGGTGGGTTTAAGGAGTTTACAATAGAGGTAATAAAAATGTGTTTAGAAATCCTTGTTGGTCGCTTATATTATTGTCGTTTTTAGCTGATTTTAATATTTCTAACTGTTTAAGGTAATTTAAGCGTCTGCCTTTTCTTTCCAGAACTTTACTGGAGAATATTAATAGATTTTATATGCTGTTTAATTCTAATATCTAAATTTCTACCTGTTTGGCCCTGGTACACGGCATCACAATTATCCCAATCCACCCTATATATTTTTGACATTAATTTTGTCTTAAATTATGTTATTTGATAAAATGCGACCTAAATTTCTTTTATTTACGTTAATAGTTTTACAGCCTATTTTATTGAGGTTATTTGATATTTTGTTTAACTGCTATTTGTCTTTAGAATTAGCAGTATAAAAAAATTTCATTGAAGTTTTCTTTTGTTTTTTCTTTAACATATTATCAAGAAGGGAACACTTATACCCATTATTAATGACGATTCGTTTAATAATATTTTACTCTTTCTTCAAATTCTCTGGACTCAGTGGAAACATTACTAATCTATGAATTAAACTATGAAAGGTTAGGTTAGGCTGTGTATTATAGTGTCAGAAACATGGGTTACAGATGGGTTCCCCAATTTCACCGTTATTCGCAGAAATATTTATGGCAGACTTTGAAAAGAAGTTATTTAAAGAAAGGATAGTTTAATATCAAAAACAGCTTATTGGGTAAGATATTATGTTATTTAGACAAGTTTTGTGTACATGTCGCAGACGCATAGAATAATACGGCTTTTTGCAAAAAGACTAGGTGCAAAAAAAACGCCGGCTTTTTAAACAAAAGAAGGAATTCTTACAAAAAGCCTATCTATTTTCAGTCACTTGGCAAAAAGCCTAGCCAGAATTAGGCATATTAAACAATGACGATATTTTCTGTACACTTCTGTAAAAAGACTGCCTGTTTTCAGTTGTTTTACAAAATGCCAAATCGAGGCCAGGCAAATTAAAAAATGATAAAAATTTACTCAGCTATGAGCATAAGTATATTGAATAATTTACGCTTTAATAAAAAAAACAAATATTTTTCCTATAAAAAACAATATAAAATATAAATTTATGTAAAATTTTTATTTTGTTTAGACGAAATCAACATGAACCCTATTCCGTAAATTATAATTATAAGTAACATAATTTTAAACACAAAATATATTAAAACCTTATATTAATATCTCGTTTAATTATAATACTCTGTAATTTGATTCAGTGTACAGGGCTGCTTCTTTGTGGAACTTTGCTTTCTTCTTTTTGGAACTTTTATTCTTTTAGAATATAATGAATTTAGATATTTATAATAATCATCCTTAACCATACTCCATTTAACAGAATTATCACTTTTTGTGCCATTATTTTCTAATTTTGAAAGAGAAGCTCAAGAAATATTGTTGATAAATTTAGGTTAGTTTTACTAATCCCGCGCAAAATATTTTGTGCAATCTGACTAATATTCATTAGGTATTTTGCAAAACGACTGAAAACCGATAGGCTCCTTGTAAAATATCGAGTTATTCGATACGACTGCGACATTTAGAATAAGTAGAATTAATAGAAAAATGATAAATTTTAAATACTTTTTGAGATTTGATATATTGTAGATAGCGTTTAAAATTTCCGCTTTAAAATCAAAACTTCCAACCTACAGTTTTCGTAACCGTAACCAAAATTGTAAACAGCATAAATTCTGTACTAAATTTTCATATGGTGTATTGCTATTTAAATTTAAAAAGCTTTAAACAGAATTCCAAACATCTCCCAGTTGAATACTACAGATATAAAAAACATACTATAATAAAACATTTTTTTTAATCAGGAAATACTACAAAATTATCTAATAGTTCAATTAAGTCAGTTTAATCAATTTTTCTAAGGCACCGAAAATCAAATTAGTTCTATCATTAGTATAAAAAAACGAACATAAGCTATTTCCATTAATCAAAATTTAACCTTCAAAAACCATAAGCTATAATTTGATTATGATATTAAATAAATCATACAAAAAAAACACGTTAATAGCGCCTAAATTATTAGCAAGTCTATTGTTAATGAAAAAATTGAGTTGTCAATGACTGCACCTAAGTTAATATTCGGTGACCTAACTCTACCCATAATTTTGTGTCAACAAACAAATGTAAGATCTGGCGACTATATTTGCAGTTGGTTGGTTTCCTTTCATTGCACATCAATTTGACAGTTTTTAAAAGGCAAATAATGTTTCTTACAAGGTCTACTCTTTCCTCTTATACTATAGAGTAGTTCAAAATATTTTAATACATACCGAAGCGGATTAAAATTATCGTGTAATTATAAAAGTTCAATATATTTTGTTCTTGTCGGCCGATTTTCGCCAATTCTTAAAGAGTTTATAGCTAAATTATTTAACTTTTTAGCCTCTTTTTAATTAAACATCAAAGTTCCCATTTGTCTATTATACGAGGAAAAACAAAATGTTAATATTTTGGCAAAAATTTGAAACATCCTGTGGAATCTTTTAGTATAAGTAATTTTAAAGGCATTTTATCATGAAGGTACATTTTTTCAGATGAGGTTGTTTTTTAATTCATCTCAGTATCTTTATCTCTTGAGAGTCTTCGTTTTTGTAAAGACAGTAACGTTTTACAGTAATTTAAAAAGCCTACCTGCTTTTGGTCATTATCAACACACCTTACATACCGATGAAATAGTGTTTTTCTAATGTCACTGCCATTGGAAAATTATGATATTATTGTTTGATGACAGTGATTCTAGCAGAGATGGTTTTTGAGTCCAGAAGTTGATCTCTACCACCATTAATTAAAACAAGCATAGCCAATAAAAACGGTTACGAACTATCTAGTTAAAATTATACAGGTAGTATAGTTCTAAAAAATATAAAATGGGTTTTGAATTTGTTACATTGTTAAAAGATTCCACAGGGTGCAGGGTGTTTCAAACTTTCGCCAAAACAGCAACTCTTTGTTTCCCCTCGTATAAATGGATGTGAACTATAATTTTTAATTTTAATCAAAATAGATTCAAAAGTCAAATCACTTAGCTACAAATTTTCTAAACCATTAGACCACCAAAATATATTAAACTGGACATTTTAACGTGGCTTGTTTATGACTTGATGCTGGTCAGTGTAAAGTCTATCTAATGAATCAGAGGAGATTTCGACAAACGACATAAAAAATTACAGAAAGAACAAATGACAGACACAACTGTCACTGTCAGGAAGCTTCTTGTTGCATAGATTATACCTTAACATCGGAAAGAAATGACACCGCGTCAATGTCGCAATCTTTTGTTCTTCTATATTATTTACAAACAACATATTACATTATTCAAAAAGGTTCGAAATAATGAAACCAAAGATAAAATATAAACTATAGTAATAGAGTAGGAAGAGTTCATATCATGAAAAAACATCAAGCTAAACGACTGGACTTACACCAACCTCTAGATTTACTTGTGATGCATCTGTATCAATTTTTAAATTGTTTAAAATTTGTTCTTATTTCCTTGCATTCAAATAAATAATTATTTCAATTTTATTA
Organism: Sitophilus oryzae; assembly: GCF_002938485.1. NCBI lineage: Eukaryota > Metazoa > Arthropoda > Insecta > Coleoptera > Curculionidae > Sitophilus > Sitophilus oryzae. The sequence goes on from NW_022147467.1 coordinate 1,960,927, forward strand.
TTCCCATCTATCATCATTTTAATAGGTATTTTATATTATGTTATATAAGTAAAATTAACCAACAACCAACATGTCCAGATAATTCCTAGTTAATAATGAAATAAGGAAACGTGTAAAAAGATACGTTATTAAGACAGTGTATTTAAATCTAAATTGAAATTAGAAAAAAGATGTAAAAAATAATGTATGAGCGAGAAACATGTGACTTGTTTAAACTTAATTTTATTACTTGCAGTTTGAAGGTCACTACATAGAATAAAACAAATATTGTTAGCTGTTAGCTGACCTTGTCAGGACATGTGCAAAAAGCTTTACCAGAATTGCTAAACTTATATAGATTTGTTACGTAAATTTTTCCTACAAAACGGGAAAATATTTGTAATATTTTCTAAGCTACGAAATATTACTTTTATATCACCATTTTTATAGTTTTATATTTTTTAGCCTGTATAATTATGGTGTAGCCTCCCTTACAATACTCTCTTTGTAGTTGGGCCCATTGTTGTCTATTGTTGGCTATGCGGGCTCAAGTTATCCCTGCTAATTTCCTAATACCATGGTCCCATCTGAGATTCGGTCTTCTTCTAGGTGATATCTAAGATGATCTTGCCAGGTGTTCTGCCCATTGCCATTTGGGGGATTTGACTCTGTGGATGACTTTTATTACCTTATTTTGTCGTATCTACTCAATTTTCTTACGGTCTCTCTTGATTATTCCCAGCATATTCGTTCCATTGAATGTAGCGCGACCTGCAGTTTCCTTATGATGTCCGTCAGTGATCCATGCTAACTTAATTCTCCTGTTGATTTCTGTTAGTAGAAATCCCGAGTTGTGTACCTATTATACGCTCCATAAAATGCACTAAATAATATAAAAACATCTACAGTACTACGACGCATGATACTCAATTTGACATAAATAAAAATCCCCTTTTCAATAGCCCCGTATCGTTAGAACGATAGCGAACCTAACCTTCGGAACGGCCTTGGTATTGAACCTCTGTCTCGGAGTTCTTTCGCCCCGAGATGAGGCCATTATAGATTTAGATAGCCAAAGAAGAAGAATAAGAAGAAGAAAAAGGAACGGATAAAAGGCAAAGCAAAGCGGGTCCACTACGGTAAACGCTGCCAGTAATAAAACACTATTACCAGATGAAAGATTATTATAAAGCTGGTCGGCGAACGATCGCATGGCGGATAGTGACTCTGTCCGCCGAAGAAAATAAATAATAATGTTGTTCTGGTCTCGGATTAATTGTTTTCCGATAGACCAGAGTGTACACGATACGAAAATATAAAGAATAATAAAAGACTATTTTCTAATTCAATCAAATATAAATAAATGCATAAAAGATAGACTAGTGTAGTTCTCAGTTCGGCCGTATTTAATTTGGTTCATCATCATCATTTAGCTTAATACGTCCACTGCTGAACAAAATCCTCCTTTAACTCTAGCTATTTCTTTCTTCAATCCGGTTTCCAGCCACTCTCTTAATATCCTGTGTTCATCGACTAGGAGGTCGTCCTCTGCTTCTATAAGCCTCGTTTGTTGGTCTCCATTCCACAAGTCTCTTTGTTCACCGTCCATCTCTTATCCTAGCCACATGTCCTGCCCAATTCCATTTAAGATGATGATTATAGACAGATATCACCGCATTCCTTATTTCTGTTCGATTTCGTATGGATGATTGGATATTTTATCCCTAACTCCCAACATTGATCTTTCTATTTTCCATTGCATGATCTGTAGTATATATGTTCTTTTTTTTTATTAAAGTAAGTGTTTCAGCTCCATACGTGAGGACAGGCAAAACACACTGGTTAAAGACTTTTCTTTTTAAAACTAATGGAAGATCAGATCACAGTATATGCCTGAGTTTACCGAATGCCGCCCACGAAAAACATATTTTTCGTAGAATTTCGTGTGTCTGATTATCTCTTCTAATACCGATCTCATGTCCTAAATACTTATAAATGTATATGCACTTGTTCCAAAAGTATGTTATTAATGTTTAAATTACCACTCAGTACTAGGTTTGTCATGTATTGTGTCTTTGATAAGATAATTTTCAATCCGACTTTTTCCGAAGCATCATTTAGCATATCCAGTATATTCTATGCTTCCTGTATGTTGTCTGTTAATAAACAATACCATCTGCAAAACAGAGATGATTATCAATTTGCTATCCATGTTAATTCCTGTTGAATCCCAGTTTATCATTTTTAACATACTTGCTATCATAGCAACGAATAGTTTAGGGAAGAGTGTGTCGACTTGTCTTACCCCTCGATTGATATTTAATTTGTCTGTGCATTGATTTGTCAATATTCTGACGTTTACCGTGGCATTCTCATATATGTATTATGATTGCGGAGTCTCGATGATCGTTGCGACTCTCACTTAGTGTCTCTAAAAGCTTCCACTACCGAATAGAATGCCTTCTCAAAATCCACGAAGACCAGCATTAGTGGTCTATTATACTCAATGCATTTCTCGATAAGGATCTTGACTGTCAGAAGATGGTCATTTTTGTTTCGTAACCTGATCGTTATGGACGATAAAATATAGGATACAAGTGCATCTGTCATAATAGTGTACACCGGTATTAGTTTGGTTGCACATTCTTTTATGTGCATTTGCAGATTCCTTGGCGATATTGGCTAACAGCGAAAAACATCTGAAAAGAAATTTAGAAATCTGGCAGCTATAAGAAGGAATCATCTAAAAATCAATGAGTTTAAACCAAAAGTTATGATATTATTGAACTTGAGAAATAAATGACATCAATTTAGAACAAGTCGACTCTGAGTCTGAAGGGTCATCTGGGAGTAAACATCAAGAGCACAGGAGAACAGGAGACTGAAATCATGGAGAGAATTGGCAACACGTCCCGCTTCTATCAGATCATTAGGAACAGCTCTTTAAATAAAAGAAAATCTAGAAAAGTTAAGATGAGTTTATAGAAGACAGTATTATATATCATACCGACGTTGATTTTTGAGATTCAATGAATGGAGATCTACGAAGAGTACTTGAGGTAACAAGAAATGATCAAATAAGGTATGGACACTTGGTTAGAATGAACAACGATATACCAGTAAAAGGAGAATGGAAAACTAAAATGCAAAGAGACCAAGGGGAAGACCGACCAAAATATGGAATGACACAATACAGAAGATGGTACAGTATAGCGGACTAACATTAACTGAAGGCAAAATATTTCATTATCTAAAGGATCTAGAAAATAAATATAAGAAGAATATCCCAGAAACGAAATTGTATTAAACTTAATTCTCTTTACCATAAAAAAGACATTAAAAACCTTGACTTCTCGCAAGTCATAAAACTGTGTCTATAAGTGTGTAATACGTATACGAAAAATAAATCAAGCACTTTTCCTTGCATAGTAATAGCGCCGAGATACACATCGAGAAGTGTTTTGGGTTTCATTACCTCTAATTTACTGTGAAATGACCAATAAAATGGTCAGGGAAGAGGAAAGTAAGTGTAATTTATACGACAGCAACGAAATTTATATGAAAGAACAGAGTATATGCCGCATATTAATAGGGAAGATCATAACTTCTGTAATATATCTACTTAGTACAATGGAAAATTCTTCATTTTTGTTGATTTGTAAAAATGCGTTAGACTGTTTTGAAGGTTGGACGATGGTGCATTGACATACAAACTTGTACTATTTTTTAACAATAATGAGAATTTTCTGTATGTATGAGAGACTTGTAGCGAGAAGGAATTCAAAAAAATTCTTATTATTGAGAAAAATATTTTAATTATGTATTATGTACCATCAATTTAAAAATGTACGTTACATAAGCTATGAAATACTTTAATAAAAAAAAGTCATGGTTAAACATCTTTGATATCAAATATTAATATTCGAATAACCGCCTATTTGAAACAAGTCTTACGATATTTTGCATGAAATTCTTCGTATCTATACTCTGTATTATGACCGAAGGAAGAAGATTTCGACAGAAGATGACAGAAACAAGGCAGATGACTGCCATAACAATCCATTTATTTTATTAAAAAAGTTTCTAATATTTTTTATGTTAACTGTGGGTGGATTTACTATAGGTACATATACTAAGGGTTGGCAAAGGTTAGTCTTGGGTCGAGATTTCCGTATGTAAGAAGAGTACAATGCGTTTATAATGTACTGAACAAAGAGAGGACAGTAAACACGTTGCCAAACGAATGAAATAAACCAAGAAACTGTGCACATCGCTAAGAGACGTGAAAGGGGATATAGCAGATTTGTCCCAGTTGACCGGTCGACCCAATCAATACCTCTGTCAATACTTAAAGTTCTAGGGAAAGGTGTACGTCATGCGTTCAGCTTCACGATTTAGTTACGTCTTGTGATACTTGATTTGTTTATTTACTAACGAGTCGTTGTAATTTTCCTTATAGCTTGAATTTTTTTAAGTGCAAGCTAGAAACACTTGCATTTTGCTAAAAATAAGTGGAATTGAGTGGGTGTTCGATAGTTGTCGCGCTATTAGAACTCTGAATTCAAAAATCGATATCTCGAAATCTATTAGAAATAAGAGATTGTAGTTTTTTCAAGAACTTTGTTAATATTTCTGCTGTATTTTCTTTGTAGACAGTATGTGAAAATCTTTATCAATAAAAAAATTACACGATTGCTGAAAATTGCTATGCTCTAAAAGTAAATGGATGGATTGTTTACAATTTTTGAATGGAAAAAACAACCTTATCGAATTTTTCTTATGTAAACATATTGTAAAATGTCCGATCTTGAAAATATAAAAAAGTTTCAATATCTAAAGTGGTTCTTGAGTTATGGCCTGTTATGTGTTAAAAAGTTGAGTTTTTAAATTATCGCGATTACTGACGTTTTCTCGTTATAAAAAAATGGCACGCTAACGATATCCTTATAATTCCATTTCAGATGCTCAGAAACATTACAAACCTAATGATTTTATCTAGTTATCTCTTGAAAAAGAGTCTTTTAAAAATAAGCGGTTTGCGATCGTGATTTTACTTTACTTGATAGGGAAAGGCGTATCGGCAACGCCGCAACAGTACACCGTCGCGCGTCGCGTCTGTCGGTCGCATTTCTCTCACTCCGACTTAATAAGATCCCTATGCGATTTACTTCCACACATGTAAATGCCGACCTAAAAGTAACAGTTGCCAGCACGGTATAAATCCGTCATGGCGTTCTCTCTTGTTTTTAAACAGTCTTATTGGTTGATTTCAAAACTGACAGATCGCATTTCAATATGACTGGAGTGACGGAACGATGAACGACGCACGGACGCAGATGCGTATAAACGCGACTTAACATTGTTGAAACTTGTCAAACTCTTGTCGAATTACAGGTTATTATTTGTGTCAAATTATATCAAATAACGAGCGTTCTGGAAAATAATAAATATTTGCGAATTGCTTTTCCACTTTGATTTTTGTTATTACGTGTGTTTTGTGTTTTTTAAAGTTAAGTGGAGGAAAAGTAAGTGAAGACCTAGAGAGTTGTATTAGTCACTAATAAAGTTTGTATACCCTTGCGTATACGGTACTAAAAACTGTAGTTGCTGTAAAATAAAGACATCATACGACAGGTAAATAATAATAATAGCCCTTTTTGTAGCACTGTAAGTAGAGAGATAAGATCAACAGGTAGTTACTGGTTTAAAAAAATTAAGATTAAAGTTAATTAACTAATTTTTAAGGTATAAAATTCAGTTAGTATTTGTAAATTATTAAAATTATTATTAATAAAATATTTTGTTTTATTTATGTTGTATTTTATTTATTCCTGTGCAATATTAAAACTTTATAATTAAAATTAACTTATTCTTAAAACTTTTTAATGCAAGTTATATTGATAAAAAAAATTGATAAATAATAAATGCAGCAAGTTGCTTGAAGTTTGGAAATAAGAAATAGTTCTTTTTTATAAATTTGTATGTGGTGTTTCGTTTAACACACACCTTTATTTTGTATTAAAAAAATTAATAAAATAACGATTACATTTTTTCAGTTTTATATAGTTTTTTGTTCATAATCTTTTGAACACATTTGTCACTAAAATTTAACCACTGTAACCGAACCACGCACTGTACCAACGCATTTTTTTGTAGAATAAAATAAACTACTTTCAAATTAAAATGAGAGACATATCTATCAGTGTCAAAGATTTTGTCGTTGGACAGACAGAAATACTCAATGGAATACTCAAAGCATATATGACCAGCTGGTCTTGAATAAGCTGTGATTTAGATGTCGGTTTTACACAAATATGTTTTAATTAACCATTTTCTAGATTTAGAGGTTTATAGGATTGGGTAAGCGTTCACATACATGAAATATAATTTATTCAAAATATAGTCACTTTTATAGAAACAATGGATTCGTGCATTTGTGAATGAACAGCATTCTTCTCATATATTTTGATTGAAAGTATAAATATACCTACTAATAATTTTAAATGAAAATGTGTTCTCGCATTACGCCAGTAAAACTGACAGGTGGGCAGGTGGGTATCCACCTTAATGCAAAACTAAATTAAGTGTATTTCATTAATATTCAAATCACTTTCTCTCAACGATTATGTGTATTTACAATAAAACAAATAAATGTCGTTATTATAACAGTATGTAAGTATTACTCACAGTGTAGACTTATAAATATGTTAATCGTTTAATCAAGTTGTTAGAGATAAACCACAATAACACTACCTATCTAAAATTAACTTTGAGAGAGGATAAAACCTTTTAGGCAAATACAGAAACTGTTTTAGTAAATGTACTATAAAATTTAAAAAATGTAAAATAATAAAAAGAATAATAGTAGCAAGAAGATTATTTCAAGGATTTGACTGTAACAAAACCTATTTATCAAAGGTTATTAAAAAACAACCCTTTCTTGTTGGATAAAGGTCAATAAGTCCATATAATCTGAATACAAAGGAAGAAAAAACGAAGTAAATAACCAGAGAATGACTGTTGTTATTACAAAAGAAACCATAAGCTAACCTGCATGATATCTCACTTCAAATCTTTCCAAAGCAGTCTCAAATACGATTTATCATTGAGCAAGTGCGTATATGTCTTATTGAGTCAGCTCGTGAGGATGCCAAATTAAAAGAAAAAAATATATAGGCATTGTTCCATGTGGTATATAATTGGGAAAGGTTAATTTGTTGATTGTGTTGTAAGTACATGGTTAAGATAACAGGTAATCAAATGGGTCAATCTTGATTTCAGAAAAAAAATATATAAAAAGAAGTTTATTGCTATTAAAATCCAAGTAGGGCGCCGCGCTGTGTTAAAATATATAAAGACTATTGAAATTATTATTAAAATTAATAGTTATGAATGGACTTACACACCCAGAGCTTAATTTATTAGAAGAACTTGACTGGGCAATACATTCGAAATTAGATTTTGCATATATGCAATTCTATTCACTTAGTAAGCTGCTCTATTTTAATTTGATTTATATATATAATTTGTACCTGAATTAAGTAATAGCATACTGAAGCGTATTATATGTATCTAATCTTGTAGTTTTATTTATTTCAAGTCATTTTTCTATGCTTAATCCTCATATTGCCATTTTTAGATATTTCAGTTTCTATTGATAAACGATATACAGAGTCTCATATAAGAATAGAAATTACAGCAATATCGTATACCAGAAGATATACAGGGTGTCCCAGAAATAAGTGCAATTATTTTAACTGGTAGTATAGTTCAATCCCAGAAACACGCCTATGAGTTTTTTTTCGCGAAAAAAATTTTGAAAATTTGAAATTTTTTGGAAATTTTTTTAGTTTTTAGTTAAAAAACATAAGTTCTTGATAATATGGCAACATAGGTATTAGATTAAATTTACAATAAAGAAAATCCAGAAAAGATCCAGTGATTCTAGAAAATTTTAGCAAAAAACAATTTTTTTTGGGAATTTTCAAAGTAAAATAACTCCGTTATTTTAGACCTATTTGAAAAACGATAAAGAGAAAATATGTTTCTTTTATCGAGATCTACCACCTCTTAAAATACTTGCACTTATTTCTGGCACACCCTGTATAGAGGGATGATTAAATTTGAGAAAAGTTGCACCCTAGAATTTCATGTTTCGAAATTAAAAAAAAAACTTCCAAAGATATTTGAAAAAAACCTCGAGTCCAGTCAACTTGACAGTCAATTTGTAGCGCAGAAAAAGTAGCAAGGCGCAGTAAGTTAGCAGGAAGTGAAATTTGTATTGTCATAATAATATATTTACTAATATTTATATTTTTCATTAAAACATCGGGAAAATTTGGGTTCTTCCTGTGAATAGCTTGAAAAGTAGGTAAGGATTTTTTATTTTACTCTTAGTAGAAAATCATAACCCTTAGTGTGTGGAACGAGAAGATACATGACTGAGAATTTTCAGATCAGGTACTCGGAACACCCTGAAAAAGGAAATACCACTCCTCCAATTCCCAATGAACCAAGTAACCCACATACCAAGCATGTACAACTTTGAGAAACACCTCATTGTAATACTGAGCAATAAAAAGGGACAGGGATCGGATTATATATGAGCCGAGAACTAGTAACCTAGTATCCTACAGGCAGAAATCTACGTTATCAAAAGATGCGCACAACTTATCTTAGATAGGAACTAAGCGAAACAAGAAATAGCCATCTTATTTGATAGCCAAGCAGCGTTAAAAGCGATCAACTCAGTAACAATCAATTCGAAGTTGGTCAAAGAGCTGGAGAAGCTGAACAAATCAGGCAAAGAAAACAAGGTCCTCATACTCTGGGTGCCAGCTCACCAGGGGATAGAAGGTAATGAAAAAGCAAATGATCTAGCTATAAAATGAGCGAACACTTCACTAACTGGGTCAGGACCGTTCTGACGTTTCTTCCAAACCAAACCAAACCAAACCAGGAATAGGAATCCTGCAACGGTCTGAGATACTCGAAGAAGTTTCTGAGGACTTACAATCAAGAAAAAATTTCGGATTGTCACGGGGTTTTTAATACGACACTGTCTCGTCAACGAACACCTCAGTAGATTGAAGCTAAGAAAAAACGGCGAATTCTGATTCTGTGGCAAAAATAGGGAAACATCACTGAGTGCGCCGAGACGAACTTTAGAACCTACTGATATCGGAGATGGAGAACTAACCTCTGTAAAACCGTATTAAGCCAGATCCAGACCAAGCAGACAAAACAGCGACGAGACAGAAACATTCATGTTTTACTACAAAGTCCAATCTTTACGATCTTAATCCAATCCAATACATTTCTGCGACATTTTTGTCTCATTTTTGTTTTGTTTCCAAATTCGGAGACTTTTGAATGTCCCGTTTTGAGTCGGTAAAGTTCAAAGAGTCTCTGTTTTGTCGTGTATTTTACGACAAGTTGTCGGCGCAGTGTGGATGTCGTGCATTGCCAAAAGTAGGAAACCTATAAAATCACACAAATTTAGTGCTGTGGAGTGCTGGTACTGGTAATAGAGGGAATATATGACATTAGTATATGGCGGAGTGCTCCATCTCCATTATAAAAAAAATGTCTGGAGAAAAAAATGAAGGGAGAAAGTGATGGGAAACGGAAAATACCTGCAAACTAATACAGCTTTATAGAGCGCATTTATTATTATGGGAGGGTAAAAATAAGGACTATAAAAATTGTTACAAGAGAGCAGCTGGTGTATGAGAGAATATTTGTTTAGCATTAAATATAAACTCGGTTGATGATGTTAAGAAGAAAATAAGAAATATTAATAGCTATATAGAGTATGACAGAAATAAAAACAAAAACATTTGGGGTTTCTTTTTGCAACATGGGGTGGCGAGTCTAAAACACTACGCTACAACACTACTGACTGCTAGTAATATATATTTATCTTCTTCCTGGTGGAAAGGCCACATGATTAATAAAACTGATTCGCATATACTGAACTTTGTAGTACTTTTGTCCTAGCGGTATAGACACTTTGTCTTAAATTTGTCTTGTCTGAATTTCTCATTTTTGTCGCAGACTTGTCTTGTTTTTGCCTCAAAATCGTGTTCACTTTCTGTCACCTTCATCTGGACCCGGCATTAGACACTAGCTTTTGTCAAAGCTCTGAGTCTATATGATGAATTCTAACTCAAGAAAGGGGACACAACAGATCTATAAGATCGCGGCGAATAACTTCTCTACTCCCATAAAATCTACATCTATATCAAGCTTTATAAAAAATTCAGTATTTCATAAAACTAAAGCAGATACACAAATGTTCACGCAACAAAACAATTACGCGACGGTCAGTAAATCCCATTTCCGCGTCAGTTGTTAACCTTTAACATTGACGCCGACTTGTTTTTCTCGTAAAACGAACAGAATGTAAAAAATGCCGTTGCCGTAATACCTTTTCGATGTAAGATGGATATCAATCTCCGAACAATAGCGTAAATAAATTAAAATAACGCAATACAATAAACACCTCGTTTTTCCCGCGACCTTGGGACTCGATGACCATTGCTCGGATAGGGGCGTGGCCTTAACGTGGCAGAAAAGCGTTCTTGAGCGTAATCGTTTTTCCACGGTGAGGGGGCGAGTTGGGAAATGACGTAAAGAAAAATCGTTCTTGAAATGTAACACGGGTAATTAAATGAATTGCGGGGAATGCCAGATTCACTCCTGATGGTTATGATTATTGTTACTGAATAGAATTATTATTTTTAGATTAAGCGTTAAATTCTACGTAGTAGAACAATAAGAAATACATTTATATGTCTACAGAATTTGTTTTAATAAAAATTAAAATAAAATGAATCTTAAAAAAAGTCCTGCGGGTATTTCGCGACTTGCTATGTAGAAAATCTACAAAATGAAATAATTTTTTTTTAAACACTGCTGCGTTAATCCAACGGAGACCAACTAGTTAGCAGTGATTTACTAATAAACAAATTTGCCTAAAGGACAATAAAATATTTAACGTTTCGGCTAGTATATGTCTTCCCGTCGCGTCGACGGAAGTAAAATAAACACAAAAAAAAACAAAACAAAATTATTAAAATATCTAAATACAACTATTCAAGAACACAGTGTTTTTCAACACACAGTGTTTTTCAACAGATACGTCTATAAAACCGGTTGACGTTCTGTTAAAACGACATTATATCAAGATAAACTTCCAAATTAACAATTATTACTACCTGATAAGAATTAATTACTGAATGTGGTAAAACCAAAAAGTCTCAAACTATGTTTTTGTTATGTGTGTTTGCTTATTTGTTTTAATTTTTATTTATGTTCTGTTTATTTATATTATGTTCAGTATGATCAAAGAAGCGATAGCCATACATTAACATTACTAATCTTAACAGATGCCTGAGCAATACATTTATTTATATTAGACTGTATTAAAAAGCCTTTTTTATTTTTCGTTTAGAAGCTATCGCTTCTTTCATAATAATTTTTGCGTCGTTAAAATCTACTGAACATGAATCATGTGTCCCATGAATGTTGATAAATCTTCGATTTGTGAAAATCGCCCTTTCTTAAATACTTTATGTTATTTAGTTCGAACATTTAGACCGTTAAATGTTTCACAATTTTTTTTTGTTATTTTCGAAAGAAATCCCAGTACATGCATATTATTTCGTATATCTTTAATTTTAATGATTTTATGGAAAGCACTGTTCATTAAAATGTTGTATCCTTTGTTATAGGGCTTGTTTTTCTCTACGATTTTCTGTCTCACAATGTACCGTTTGTGTCCAGGAAGAGTTCATAGATTCATAGTTGTCGATTTTCGAAAGAAATCAGTACATTCATATTATTTCGTATATTTTTCATTTTATTGATTTTGTGGAAAGCACTGTTCATTAAAATGTTGTATCCTATGTTATAGGGCTCGTTTCTCTCTACAATTTTCTGTCTCACAATGTACCGTTTGTGTCCAGGAAGAGTTCATAGCTTCATAGTTGTCGATGTTCGAAAGAAATCAGTACATGCATATTATTTCGTATATTTTTCATTTTATTGATTTTATGGAAAGCACTGTTCATTAAAATGTTGTATCCTATGTTATAGGGCTCGTTTCTCTCTACAATTTTCTGTCTCACAATGTACCGTTTGTGTCCAGGAAGAGTTCATAGCTTCATAGTTGTCGATTTTCGAAAGAAATCAGTACATGCATATTATTTAGTATATTTTTAATTTTATTGATTTTATGGAAAGCACTATTCATTAAAATGTTGTATCCTAGGTCATAGGGCTTGTTTTTCTCTACAATTTTCTGTATCACAATGTACCGTTTGTGTCCAGGAAGAGTTCATAGTTTCATAGTTGTCGATTTTCGAAAGAAATCAGTACATTCATATTATTTCGTATATTTTTCATTTTATTGATTTTATGGAAAGCACTGTTCATTAAAATGTTGTATCCTATATTATAGGGCTTGTTTTTCTCTACAATTTTCTGTATCACAATGTACCGTTTGTGCTCAGGAAGAATTCATAGCTTCATAGTTGTCGATTTTCGAAAGAAATCAGTACATGCATATTATTTCGTATATTTTTAATTTTATTGATTTTATGGAAAGCACTGTTCATTAAAATGTTGTATCCTATGTTATAGGGCTTGTTTCTCTCTACAATTTCCTGTCTGATAATGTACCGTTTGTGTCCAGGAAGAGTTCATAGCTTCATAGTTGTCGATTTTCGAAAGAAATTATGACATTCATATTATTTAGTATATTTTTCATTTTATTAATTTTATGGAAAGCACTGTTCATTAAAATGTTGTATCCTATGTTATAGGGCTTGTTTCTCTCTACAATTTCCTGTCTCACAGTGTACCGTTTGTGTCCAGGAAGAGTTCATAGCTTCATAGTTGTCGATTTTCGAAAGAAATCAATACATTCATATTATTTTTATTTATATCATTTATTCGATTGTTGTGATCCAAAGTGACGCAGTGTAAACTCTGATTTTGATCCATTTTAACCCACACTAAACCAATGAACACTGGACAACAAACAAAAAATGTAATATACAAAGTACCATGTGAATGTGATAAATTTTATAACAAAAACAAACATGAATTGTACTACGCCAACACGATATGAGTTTATATTAATTCATAGTACGATTTTACTCTCTGGTTCCTACCCCGGAGCTCGGGGTTCAAATCCTGCTGAGTTTATTTTATTTTTGTATTTTGTTTTTAATTTTTGTTTATTTTTTGTTCATGTTTGTTTTTATTGACAAACATTTGCCGGTCATTTCAGCCTCATCTTAGTGTTGTTTTAATGTGTAAAATGTGAACGTATATATGTGGATTAACTTTGAATATAAACGTTGAGACATAAAATGTCATATTTTATGTTTTTGAGTCAATATTTCTTGATAAATATAAAAAATGTAGAAGTTATCATATACGATTTGAAGTTGAACTTCTAATAACTTTCTAACGAGTCGATTAAATGAAAATTCCTATCAGACCTTTTTTGAATACCGTTCAATTTCCTACAAGAATATGTATTGATTTTTATAAAACGCTGATTTGTTACAACGCAATAAAATTTCAAAGAAAAAACAAATGTTTCCCCGTTATATTTCAATGGAAAATAGAAAATCACGATGAGGCACCCCTTAATATTAATATTAAAATATCACACTTTTTTCATCATCCTGCACGATATTTTCACGTTGACTAAAAAGAAAAACATTGGTTTTTTGGTGCACCCTACTCTTTATGCTTGTGATAGCCAGTTGTGATATTAACCTCTTTTTTAAGTGTGAGATTTTTTAATCATATTCATCAGCCATGTCCATTGAAAGCACGAACTTTTCTTCTGTACACTGAATTAATTCTAAAGCCAAAAAACTAGAAAAATGTGTGTATATATTTCCGGTGCATTGAACCAAGTTTTCCTGTTTTCCTTTTATACAAACAGAAAATGCTTAAATTGTTTATCCCATCGGATAATCATGTAGTGTTACTTAATATCCGTAAATAATGAAGCTCTTAGGTGCATCTGTATTATTCCCAGCGCTTTTTTATTATCCTCCATTATAATCCCTTTTGCTAAAGTCTCAATTAATGCTGTTAAGCGCTCGAAAACGTTTCTGTGTTACTCTTAAATTATATTGTCGGCCCCGAGTACAGCTTTAAGTCTCTCCTGTCAGCGCCGTTGCTGTTGCTGGTTAAAGGATCGGAGGGAAATAACAATAATTAAACATATGGTGGATTAAATTGTTACTATCTTATAACGTAATAGTTCGGTTAATTGTAGCAATCATTAAACCGCTATTAAATAATCGATTTTTTAAAGAAACAACCATTCAATAAAAAGACTAAAGAAGGAGGTCTAATATCTACAATATCACAACCCCGTGGCAATACGAAGATCGTTCTTACTTAAATCTAGGACATTTCTTTAATGTTTATGAATATCTTAGAATTTTGACGGATTCCTATTCCAGGTTAGGGATGGAGTCTTCCAGGTTCTTGAGTTCAAAACGGTTCTGGTCCAGTCAGTGGAGTGTTCGCTCCTTTTCTAGCTAGATCGTTTGCTTTTTCATTACCTTCTATCCGTCCTCTCACCCAGAGTACGAGGACTTTATTATTATATTACAATCAACCTAAACGGTCGCTGACTCCCGGTTTAATGATCGATGCTAGAGACGCAGCTCACACACGTGTCAAACTATATAAAAGATTCAAAAAAATCTTTAAAAAAGAGGCATTCCAATAGAGTTGTTGATTTGCTTTTTAATTCGGCTCTTTAACTGTGCGTATAGACAAAAAACGTAATTCAATTATTCTATTATTTCGAACATATTTATTTTACGCGTATTTCGCTGATGGACTGTATCTAAACGATTACAGAATCGATAGAATTACCGTAACCATCTTGAATAATCAATTATTCGTATCTTCGTTCGGTCTAGAAGAAGAGAAATCGATCAGAAGAAGAAGAAGAAAAATAACCGCAATCGAACGTTGTAGAATTCGATGCGGTATCGAAAAATCGAATCATAAATCACAATGTTGATTTTACGATGGCGCATCGAGTTCAGATCGTTATCATCGTCCAACCGGCTCATCAATGGGATTCAAAAATCATTTACCGTTGCCGATTTGTATTAAAATCGCGCTTCATAATGCATTTAAATAACGAGCGAACAAAAGCTACCTGTATAATCGATATATATCAATAATAAGAAATATAAAATATTTGCCCTAAATGTTATAACACACACACAGGCTTATAGTTTGATTGGCGAGATTTAATTGAATACAACTTTTGATTACAAGTACCTAACCTGAAAAAAGGTAGTAGCAAGTCCCAGTTATATTTATCTAGTACAACCACTCAAATATTGCCGTTCAGATTCGGCGATAATGTGGAGGTTCTGTGTACAGGGTGTCTAATTTTTGTATGTTTATAGAGTTTTGCGTTTATGGATAAAGATACAAAGATGCTTATAAAGATGCTATCCAGAGATTTGTCCTAGCCCTCTTGGTTTCTGAAATACAGGGTGAATTTGAAAATGTTTCAAACCGTAAGGCGTAACTAGTGTTTCGCTGGGAGCTAACATTTCCGAAATATGACTCAAACTTATGTCCTTTTAATTGCGACACCCTGTATTAATTTTGCCTTGTCATGAGCTTTCTAAAAATATATTATATTCAAGAAATATATTCTATACTTATCATAAACAAGGTAAAAAGTGCTTTAAGTCCACCGGCAGTCTCAAGGTTTTTACCATAGACAAGGCTTGGACTCAATGACATCGAAATAAATTAGACCCGGCGACTTACATTTTGGCGAAATCCATAATTGCATGTATGTCAAATTTCCACTTCGGCTGCATTAAAAGGAAATCTTACCTATGTATACGTACGGGGATAGCTAACCCACATTGTAAACCCGGAATTCCATAACTCCAAATATAGATTACGTCGTAGAATACTTTAAACCGATAATAATTAAAGGTAGCCTAGTATCAAGTACTACTCCCAATCAGCATTAGCCGTTATTTAAATCTTCTGTAATTATAATTTTTAGATTTTAAGAAATTTAACATAAAACAATCGACAACATCGCAACGCCAGCTGATGCCGAAAACGTACGTATTTTACTATCTTCACTCCTAAATTAAGGCAGCCAACAAAACATCCAGTTCGAATTAATTCATAACTTGCTCTACGGCATTGCCAATGTGTTGTGGTTTTTCGAAATGTTTTACGAGATGATTTCCAGATATTTTAGTATTTTGTGGTATTGTTTTTAGTGATTCTATTGAGAAATAATAAGACAATGGTGCCAACTTGCTTAATTTGCAAAAATAGAGACGATTTAAACATAGAAGTTTCATTTCGCAGGTGAGTAAGGCTATGTTACATCAGTGTGGTGCCGAAAGGTAAAATAGGGAAAAATCTTTGGAAATATTAGTAAATCACACAGTTTTGGAATGTACCGTTATAAGTACCTAATGAACCATTACATTAAGTTAGTTCGTCAGGTTTGGTTTTATTGAATATTTTGCTCATAATACTTAAATATTATCAAAACCAAGTATACAAATGCGAATTTTAATTTGTTGAAAAAGTATATAAAAAATTAAAGATGTCACAATTACGAAAAATGTTCAGTAGTGAAATACCATATGATCGAAAAAAAGAACGGCGTCAGCGATGGCGATGAAATGAAGATCGCTGTCATTTTATATGTAAAATTATATGGGGAATGTCATCGATGTTCATTTCTCAGCCAACTGGACGTCGTTTTTTTTTCGATCATACTGATTGTTATTGGGAGTTTTAGTTATTAAAGATGATTTTTTAAGTGTAAAATCAAAATAGATTTATATAATGATTGAAAAAAAGTTAAGGGAAGAGTACGTTGGATATTACATACTAAATACCGAATGATCGAAAAAAAACGGCGTCTAAATCTGCTCACTGGCACACATTCTTAAGATCTCTGAACAACGTTGCCATTCTTTCGGGAATCCTTCATGACTGCGATCAGCCCGTCTTGTTCCCACTCGCATAGAACAAGACACGAATGTCTGATTCTGATCTTTTGTTTTTTATGAATGAAATGCCGGATCTACTTTATTTAGAGGTCATTGCTTGGACTACATAGTTCAAACCATAAGGAAAAATTGTATGTGTGTGAATATTTTTATAAAACATGGAGCTGGAATTTTTATGAACATTGGCTGATGATCGATCATTCAAAACATAAAGTGACAATACATTTAAATATATTAATTACTTAGCTGTTAGTGGATTAAAAACTATTATAATTAGACCAATAAGTGAGCAACAATGTTCAAGATGAGTCTGTCAATACTGATTGCATATTCACTAAATATGGCCACCTTGGTGTTCACATGATGGAAGCAAGTAATTTGTAACATCGTTCAAGTATAGTTTTCCTAGAAATGTAATCCAAGATAAAAAATATTTATTGATTTGTGAATGGTTTGAAGGTTCCGCGGTAGTAACGTTACCAAAATTTTAGAAATCAAGAAGACCATAAAAATTTATAAATACCGATAAATTAACAATAGCAAGTTAGGCAAGATGTTCGGCATATTTTTTTACAAAGTTAGTCGGTTGATCGGATCCGATTTCGAATAAAAACATGGCTGTCGTTACTTAATTCCTTAAAATTTGGTAAAAAAATAAATTAACCCGAAACTATTACGTCCTCGAACAATATTGTTTAATTGAATTGATTTTCGATAGTTTTGGACTATCGATCGGCTGCTTGAAATTGATGACGAAAGGTCGACGGTTTTTTTTCTATTGTTATTGATATTTTTTGCTTTACTATTGGAATTTCTTCGGCTATTGTATTCTACATTTTTTTTCGTACGCACGAATTTGTCAATCAACGTTAAATTTTGAATGGAACAGATAAAATAAAATATTGCGTTGGTACATTATAAAAAATCTTAAACAGACAGTATATGTGTCTATACTGTCGTCCGTATACCACCAATGTTGACATATCTTGGGTGTGTAAAAATCCCCCTTTTTAAGTAATCTTTATATTCGTTTATTCAGACATAAAAAAAGGTCTAGCTGTTGCACTAATATAAAATTTCTCACATTCACATGGCATTTTGTTGTTGTCTACTATAAATCGTTGAAGTTCAACGATTTGTAATAGACGCACTGCTAACAACTAAAGTGATCTCTAGTTGTATTTAAACATTTAAAATAGTTTTTCTCTTTTGTTTTTGTTGTTTTTTGCTTCTGATAACGAGAAGAGATCATCATCATTATTTATTTTATTCCGTCCACTGCCGGAACAAAAGCCTCCCTCAACTCTGACCATTTCTTTCTATTTTGTGCCACTTGAATCCAATTTTCAGCCACTTTCTTAATATCATCTGTCCATCGACTAGGAGGTCGTCCTCTGATTTGATAGGCCTCGTATCTCGGTCTCTATTCTACAAGTTTTGTTGTCCACTGTCCATCTTCTATCTTAGCCACATGTTCTGCCCAATTTTATTTAAGATGTAAGACAGATATCACTACATCCCTTACTGCTGTTCTATTTCTTATGGTATGATTGGGTATTTTATCCATAAGTGTAACTCTCAACATGGACCTATCCATTTTCCGTTGCATGACCTGTATTCTATGTACTTTTTGTCAGAGTAAGTGTTTTAGCTCCATACGTGAGGACAGGCAAGACACATTGGTTCAAGACCTTCCTTTTTAAACATATTGGAAGACCTGCTGAAACGTTAAGCATTGTTGTCGGTTAGGCAAATTTATTTTACTAGAAAAAAAGCCACTGACAAGCTAATTTCCGTTTGTCTGTTAACAAGTAGTGTTAAACAAAAAAATAACTTTTTTAGCTCTTCCAATGGCGAAGATCACAGAGATATTTCAAGAAATAAACCCGCCAGAAAGATATAAACTTTATTTCTCACTGAATTAATGTAAAAAGAAGAAGAAAAAAGTCTCGGTCTCAACCTTTATATTAAGCTAAACAGTGACACGTGTTTCGCTCAGATGACCATGATCAGATCTAAGAGGAAAGAACCCAAATAAATAACAAATAATAAAAAGGTTGTCGTGACTTACAAAATACAGATAAAGTCAATCCACACACACGTTCACATTTTACACATTAAAATAACACTAAGATGAGGCTGAAATGACCGGCAAATATTTGTCAATAAAAACAAACAGGAAAATATCATATTTTATGTTTTTTGAGCGGTTATTTCCTCCCGAGGTCCCGAGATAGTTCCCGAGGAAGTTACAGAGTTATAGATCCGGCACAACACCGGTTTAAGGAGAGACCAGAAAGTGATGGAGAAAATAAAGACAGATCCTCCAGCTTCCGCCTCACGGGTATCTCAGCCAAAGACAAGCTCATCGACTGTGAAGGGCACGGAGGGCCAAACCACAATCGTAGAAAATATATGTCCATTCCTCGGAAGATGAACTCATCAGAGGAGGATAGGAAATACTTTGTTCGCCCTATAACAAGAAGATCCCAATGTATGATGAGTTATAACTCAAGAAAGGGGAAGACAATAGATCTTTTTAAAGTCGCGGTGATTAACGTTCCTTCCACTTAGTCTACATAATCTACATTCTACAGCCGTCGAAAAGGTAGATAAAAATAATATATTTTGTATATTTTTAGAGCATCGGTGAGACGCTTTTCATGAAATATGGTATTCTTCAGTGTTGCCAACTATCCGAAACAGAATTTCCCACGAAGATGGTCAAAATTTCCCGATTTTTCGAAAAATTCCCACGAATTACTTAAAATCAATTATTATAGTGTCTTTGAGAGACAATATTTGGGGAGAGGGGATCTTTCGTAGCTATTCCTTTTTTTTATTTACGCTTTATTCCGACGAACTAGACATTATTACACTGCCGTGTTAGCGAAAAAAACATTTATTTTCCAAAAATAATGCAACGTTTTCAATCTCAGCTATTTAGTACATTAAAAGACTTCAACTCAAAAACAAAATAAAACTAAAATTTATGAAGCCATTTTTTTACAAATTGTATTATACAGAGTGGTCCGAACTGTATTCCGGAAACTTCGGCAGCATATTCTGCAGATAAAAATAAGTAAAAAAGTTCGTATAAATGTATGTCCTAAAATGCTTAGTTTCAGTGATACAGGGTGTAGAAGCTTCATTTTTATTTCGATTTTTTCTAAATAATTTCTGAAGTAACGTCAATATTTGGATAAAAATTGGTGTCTGGGTGTTTTTTGACATGATAAATTTAATTTTGGTGTGAATATGACTCCTACTAGTAGAGGGCGCCACCTACATGTGTTTTAACTGTTTTGAAGCGTAATAATTTTTTGTCCGTACCTGTATAAAACTACGGAGCGAAAAAATATACATTTCCAACACTTTTTACGTAAAACATATCTCTTTGTAAAAATCGCTACGAGCAACCGTTCTTAAGATATTTAGAATGGAAATAGTCAATACATGTCATTATTGACGAAAAATATACACGTTGAGTAGATAGTTATTTCAGTGAAATAATAAATTTGGGAATTTTTTTTTAAATTAATCATAACTTTTTCTGCAAAAAAATGATGATAACACAGTTTCTGTTGAACTTTTAACACAAAAACATTTCAAATTTATGATTTCAATCTAATAAAACTATTTAGTCAGCATGTTTAATTTATGTCAATGATGACAGGTATGGATAAGTTCGATTCCAAATATCTCGAAAACCATTACTCGTAGCTATTTTTACGAAGAGACCTTTTTCACGTAAACAACGTCGTAAATGCATATTTTTTTACTGAGTAGTTTTATACAGGTACGGACAAAAAGTTATTACTCTTCAAACCAGTTAAAAAATATGTAGGTGGCGCCCTCTACTAGTAGGAGTCATATTGACATCAAAATCAAATTTCTCATGTCAAAAAACTCCCAGACAGCAATTTTCATTCAAATATTGACGTTACTTCAGAAATTATTTGGAAAAAATCGAAATAAAAATGAAACTTCTACACCCTGTATTTACGAAACTAAGCATTTTAGAACATACATTTATACGAACTTTTTTACTTATTTTTATCTGCAGAATATGCTGCCGAAGTTTCCGGAATACAATTCGGACGACCCTGTATATTCTATTTTTTCGTATAATTTAAATGTCAAATCTGAAGAATCTTGATATCTAGCAAATATAGACTACAATATACCAAAAGTGGATGTATTAATATGGCCATCAGAGAAAAAAAAATATGTTATGATTTTTAAAATTAATTTAGTTCATTTTGATCGTTTCTTTAAAGCAATATCTATAATAAGTATTGCAATACGATATTTCTAATTAGGTGTTTTTCAAGATAGATTAATACAAAATACAAAACACATCTTTAACAATAAGCAGAATGTGTGAAAGGTGAGGATATCACCTTGACATGTCGCAGTCGCCGTCACATGTCAAACCCGACCTTAGTAATCTAGTTTTACGCGATCAATAGCAACCGCAAAAAAACGAAAAAATAAAGGTGCAGTCATGTGGGTGCTGTTCCGACTCCTATGCAGAATACTCTACGATTAATTCATGTAAATTTAATAGAAAATTGATTTTAAGGTTACATAGGTATAGGTCGGGGTTTGGAGGTCTATTTTTTTTCAATTAATGTCAAAGTGTTGAGTTTTTTCAATGTCCTTTATTTTCATTAACATTAATCAATGACCCTTATAATTAAACCATCGATTAGCTTAAAACATTTCATTTTATTAGATGTACAATGGTGATTATAAATAATTATGCAAAGCTGCAAAATGGCGTAAACCTTTTAGTTTGTTTCTTTTTAATTTTCGCTTAAATGTCAATAGCGTGTCAGTCGTAGGTGGTTGCAGAAATATATCGAGGCGTTTCGATTTGCAGCTGTTAGCGCCACCTGCGGGCGTGGGAGACTATTCCTTTTAATTACAGGCTGGCTTATAAACTGCGGCCTTACAGTTTTATTAGAGAGTAGAAATTTGCAAATAGTAGATAGTTCAGTTTAATTAGTACGTTTGCAATTGATTTATATGTTATTTAGTCTCGAAATTGGAAACGGCAACTTTAATGGCAAGAGAGACTTAAATGATTACAAGAAATTAGAGGCGACTTTTGTCATTTCAAAGGCCACTGTGATGCCGATTTTGTTTTCTATACTATGGTACTTTTTAACATGGTATACCGATGCGTTCAGAACCAAAGCAGGAACAGGGATATGAGTATTTAGGCTGAAAACTAAATACTCCTAACCTGCCCAAGCATCCTTCAGGCAGGAATCTACGCTATCGAAAGATGGATACAACTTGTCTTAGATAGGAAGTATTGGAAACAAGAAATACCAATCTTATTCGATCGTTAAGCAGCCTTAAGAGCAATCAATTCGAATTTGGTCAAAGACTGCCTAGAGTAGATGAACAAATTAGGCAAAGAAAATAAAGTCCTTCTACACTGGGTGCCAGCCCACCAAGGAATAGAAGGTAATAAAAACGCAAACAATTTTTGCTAGAAAATGAGCAAACACTCCCACTAACTGGACCAGAACCGTTCTGCTTCCTAAGTGGAAACCAACTTTACCTTCCGCCACTGCCGCGCGGACTCAGGGTCCAAAGCGACCGAAAATTCCAGATTATTTGGAATTCCCCCACTACCTATCTTTCTCCGTCTTAGTATTCCTCGAGTGGTGCTCTACGAACATCAGTGTGTCACCGGGTGTGTAATAGTGTATTAAGTTGCGACTTAGAGGTTTTTGTGGAGTGACAGTCTCGCGGCAATAACGCATTCTAATTTTGATATTCAGTTTGTGAGTTAAAGTTTCAAGTAAAACCAAAGAAGTTTACAGCTCTTTTTTGTTCTTTTGTAGCTTATTGAAAAGTTTCACAAATGGGTGACTACGAGAAGGAACTAGAAAGGTTAAACAAACTTATGCTGGAATGTTTAGAAGAGGAGTCAGAACAAGAGAAAGTGGAGGATTCGGATTCAGATTTGGAAGAAGATAGCATAAAAGTACAGGAAGAAAACTCAGACACAGAACAGGAAATATCGGATTCCGATGTGGAAGCAACTCCAACGGCGAATCTTCCATGCTTTCTTGGTAAAGACAAACAAACAAAGTGGTCAAAATATCCTCCCCCTTCATCCAGAACACGTGCAGAGAATTTGATAGTTCTTCTCCCAGGACCAAAAATGGCTGCAAAAAACTTGAAGTCCGCTATAGATATATGGAAATATTTCTTCGACTTTCAGATCATAGAACAAATCGTCCGCTATACGAATCAACATATCGACAAGCAGAGGCACAAGTTTGGTGAGAGATTGTCGCGAGAGCCAGGCACAAATATTTCTGAGATGCACTGTTTGATTGCTCTGTTATATATAGCTGGAGTGTTGAAGTCTGGTCGAGTCAACATTGATGAGCTATGGAATAACAATGGAACTGGAGTAGAAATATTTCGGCTTGCTTTGTCAAAATTTCGTTTCACTTTTCTACTTCAGAATCTGAGATTCGACGACATGGATACCAGGAAAGAAAGACAGGAAGTTGACAAATTAGCCCCAATTAGATCTATATTTGATTTGTTCGTTGACAGATGCAAATCCGCATACACACCTTATGAGAATGTCACTATAGATGAAAAGTTGGAGGCATTTCGCGGGAGATGTGGCTTTCGACAGTACATTACCAGCAAACCAAATAAGTATGGCCAAAAGGTATTTGCACTGGTGGATTCGAAAACATACTACGCTTGTAATTTGGAAGTATATGTAGGATCTGAATCCCCAGGACCATATGCTCAGAGTAATTCTCCTTCAGCTGTTGTGGAAAGACTTGTTGAACCGCTTAGAAATTCAAAAAGAAACCTGACCTGTGACAACTGGGTCACTAGCATTCCGTTAGTACGCAATTTGTATTCGAACTACAAGCTTACTTTTTTGGGAACCATCAGAAAAAATAAGCGGCAGATTCCCTTGGAACTTTCGAACCCCGTCAAAAGGCCACTTGGGACAAGTATGTTCGCTTTTGATAACACCATGACATTGGTTTCATATATCCCGAAAAAAAAAACAAAAACGTACTGCTGGTTTCAAGTTTGCACCACGATGACCGAACTGATGAAGCAACGGGAAAACCTGAGATGATAGTCGATTATAACAGCACAAAGGGTGGTGTAGATACGCTGGATAAGATGTGTACCGCTTACGACTGCGCTAGAAATACCAGACGTTGGCCGATGGTGATGTTTTATTCATTGTTGAACATTGTAGGAATTAATTCTATGGTGTTGTTTTTCTCGCAAAATCTAGACAAAAACATGCGTCGTCGTAAATTTTTACATATGCTTGCTTCGGAGCTAGTCGAAGATCATATCCGTATTCGCGGATTACAACTCAATATTCCAAGAAGCACAAGACTTAGGATTTCAGAAATCTTTGGAACCGAGGGATTGCCACAACCTGCAGCTGTCAATCCAGTAAATGTGAGAGGAAGGTGCGAATACTGTGACAGAAGAAAGAATAGGCCGACCCGATTCTCATGTAGAACATGTGGCAAGTTTATCTGTTTGGAACATGTTACTTGCGTCTGTGCAGATAGCTATTTCTATTAATATTAATAATGATACAGATAGGTATTAGTAGTACATTAGTTTTATAACGAGTTTTCTACATTCTTTCTTTCTTTTGTTTTGTGTTCAACAACTTTATGTGCTTCGAGTTTCGTAAACTTTCTCGATTACTATTAGTACTTGAAATAAATATTTTTTTTTTTGTACTTTTTCTGTTTTTAATAAAAGAATATGTTAAACAACTAACCCCCAACCACATTTAAAACAAAAACAAAATTTAAAGCCCATGTTGGAGTGCGGAGTCTCAATCCGGCGGCAGTGACCGGTAACAAAGCCGTCAGGGCAGTGCCGAAAGGTTAAAGCGGAGCTCAAGAACCTGGAAGACTCTATACGTAACCTGGAATGGGAATCCTCCCAAGGTCCTAGACACTCCAAGGAATTTTCCTGGAGTTGCGATCAAGAAAAATCAACGATTTTCTGAGGAATATTCGGATTGTCATGGGGTTTGTGGGACACTGTCTCCTTAATGAACACCTCAGTAGATTGAAGCTAAGAAACAACGGCAAATGCAAATTCTGTGGGAAAAATGGAGAAACACCAGAACACCTCATTCCTAGGGGCGACGCGACAATAACCATTCGTGCCATAAACTTTGGTACGATTGATATCGGAGATGGAGAACTAATCTCTGCAAAACCGTCTCAGAAACTGGCTTTTGTCAAAGCCCTGAGATTGTATGATGAGTTATAACGCAACAAAGGGATATATAATAGATCTGTAAGGTCGCGGTGAACAACATCATCTAACGTCGCTTAACTTCGGTGAGTGAGATCATTTAACCGATGATCCGACATAGCTGAGCTCTTGCCCTAATTTCTGATGCAGTCTTTCTTGTTTTTTTTATTATTTAAAAATATCCACATAACATATTATTACTAATCGACAAAATTCTATTAAAAAGAACAGTTATACAAGGAGCCAGAACAATTTTTAACACGCAGTTTATGATGCGTGAAAAAACAATATAATATACGTGAGATTACAGTTAGCAGTAGATAATAAGTATCACGAAAATAAATAATTTGTAGTTAGTAGGTATGTTTTTAAAAAACATGCCAACAGGCATGCCAATCTACTAAAATTGGAAATACCGCTGTCAAAACTTGAACAAGCTAATAAAATAGTAAACTGGTATAAAAAAAAACAGAAAAACATATATTTTAGATCGTTAGATGATGGTTTATAAAGTTTTTAGCTGCTTTTTGTAAATTAGTCAAAAATGAATAAATGCTCTGAATTCTATTCTGGGTGACTGATATGTATGGGAACGGTCGATTGTTAGTTAAAATATACGAGATACCACAAAAAATTAAATATAAAAGTTATAGGGTTCTTAAATGTCTATCAGCCAGTAATAAATTTAAGTATACAGGGTCGGTCATAAAGTCGTGGCACATCAAGTTTAGTTTTTTAAATGGAAACCCCTGTATATTATTGCATATTTCAATTCTTCCTTCAATTCGAAGCAAAAATCGTGATACACACAATGCACCTCAAACCAACCGTTTCCGAGTTATTGGCTTTTGAAAATATCACTTAAACAATACGATTTAATTAATTTCCATGTGTTCGGTTTCATTTAACGATGCCATTCTGCGGAAACTGTGATACCTGATAATATTTGACATTAGTTTTCAAGTTAGTATTTATAGATGTATAAAATGAGATTATTATCTACTCTGAGAATTATAAAATTTTTGTTTGACATATCATTATCAAAACTTCATAATTCGGAAAAGGTTGAAGTTAGGTACATTATTTGTATTATGATTATTGCTTAAAATTGAAGGAAGAATTGAAATATGCAATAATATACAGGGGGTTGCATTTAAAAAAAATGATGTGCCACAACTTTATAACAGACCCAGTATACTTAAATTTACTAATAGCTACTAGACATTTAAAACCCTATAACATATAACATTTTGCGATACCTTGTATATTATACCGAATAATCGACCGTTCCCATTCATATCAGGGACCCTGTATATTGTGTCTATGAATAAATAAATAATATCTGTAATATTTTTTGTTTATTTCTACGTAAAATTTATACTTAGTTGAAGGAAAATTTTGATTGAAGTTGAAATTTCGGACACTCCTATATTTTTACCTCGATTTTTGGCAAGTTGTCAATATCTTCTTTAGAAGCAAATATCTCCAATAAAATAGAGCTATTGAGATAAACCAAAAAAACTATCGAGATAAGATGTACAGGGTGGGTCAAATTCGACGCTTTTAAATTGAAACGCCCTTTTCTATAGGAGATAGACAAAAACTAATATCGGTGTCTGGAGCTCAATTTTTGTCAAAAACATGATTGTTGAAACCGCATATCGATATCTGTTACCGTTTCGGAGTTACGGGGTGTTTTTCAAAAATATGCATTTTTAACAAATCGCTGTAACTTTTTTGCTATGGGAAATTTTGTATTTTTATGAAAACATTTCCAAAGCACCTTTTTACGTAGAATTTAATGGTTTAAGTATAATTGTTCTAAAATTAATAAGTTAAGAATTATCAACAGAAAATTTGATTTTTTATAAGGGACACCCTGTATATTTTTAATTTATTGAAAAGAATTTAAAATTACCTTTCCAAAAATATAACACACTTGATATTTTGCTCGATTCCTCTTCGAGATATAGAGTAGAGTATATAAAAATTCGCCCGCTTTAAATAAGTAGGCTTTGAACGGCACCGGCTGTAATGCAAAAAAATTCTAGCTGTGAGAATCAATTAAAACGAAAATAATATTTGCTGTGAGAGATGCAGAATTTTATAACAATTTAAAATATATTTAACCAACATCAACACATTTAAACTATATCTAATAACAATAAAAATAAATAGCAAACCAAGACATGAGATTTTGCTACAAGTGTTCGACATATCGACCGTCTTCTGTTATGGACAGACGGGGCAGTTTTTGAACATTTCTCGCGGAATTCATTAACTCAGTGGGGGTGAAAGATACCCTCTCATAACTGCTAAGTATTTCTAATTCTTGTCTAGATTATACGGAAGAATAAGGAACCTTTATTCTTCCTCAAATATATCCATAGGATTAGATCCATGAGCACTAACTCAGGCGGCCTCGACGGCCAACGGCTGGGATCTTGGTTAGCTATTCAATTAATGTTGAAATTGGCTGCAAAAATTTGCTGATAACTTCAGCGTTCAGAGGCGGTGCGTCGTCGTGTTGGAAAAATATGTTTTCCAGTTCCATTAAGGGTATATCATCAATAAGGGGTCCAAAGCCTACTAGTTAAAAGTGGCGAACTTTTAAAAATTCTGTATTTCGAAGGGGATTATAACAAACTATCAAGTGTGCTATATTTTTGGAAAGGTAATTTTAAATTCTTTTCAGTTAATTAAAAATATAGAGAGTGTCCCACATAAAAAATCAATTTTTCTGTTGATAACTCTTAAATTATTAGTTTTAAAAAAATTATACTTAAACCATTAAATTCTACGTAAAAAGGTGCTTTGGAAATGTTTTCATAGAAATACAAAATTTTCCATAGTAAAAAAGTTACAGCGATTTGTTAAAAATGCACATTTTTGAAAAACACCCCGTAACTCCGAAACGGTAACAGATATTGATGTGCAGTTTTCACCATCATGTTTTTAATGAAAATTGAGCTCCAGACACCGATATTAGTTTTCGTCTATCTCCTATAGAAAAGTGTGTTTCCATTTAAAAGCGTCGAATTTGACCCACCCTGTACCTTAATGATAAAGTGCTTTTTTAATTAATTATTTTGTTAAACCATTCTATAGACAATAGATCAGTAAGGTCGAGGTGATTAGCTCCCCTCCTTAACATTCTATAAACCATTCTATAAGTTGTTTCAAACTTTCTCTAAAATAATATTATTTTGTTTTCCCCTGTATAATAGACACATGGGGATTTTAGCCGTTCATGAGTTATAAGTGGTGTAACTAAGACGACTTTTTTATATTTATTTATATACTTACTTTGGTGCAATTGTTTATAAACTATACCGGTTGCATCTTAAAAGTGGCTCACCGCCTATAACTTTTTTATTTTTTCAGATAAAACTGGATTTGGTATATTAGTATATGACATAAATTAATAGTTTTCAGTCAGTTCCTGTTTCACCGGAAATCTCACTTTTGATTTTTTAATGGCACCCCGGTATTTTTTACTTTATTCGATGGAAAATGAGATTCAAGACTTCAAACTAAAGTGCCATGGCTGTGTCTATGTTTTTCGTGTCTTGTTCTGGCCGGTTAAAAGATGTCCAAATCGTATTTTTACTCAATTTTTTCAAATGGAACGAGGGTGGCTCATTAGCATATTTAGAAAAAAAAAATTACGAATAATTTGGTAACACACATTTGGTATTTTGAGTCAAATTGTATTTACATTTATGGTCAACGCACTCTAAATTAAAATTTAAAAGGCTATTTTTTAATTGAAAATGTCAAAAGTTGATATTTGCTATGTCTATATTCTATTCAGAATGTCATTTTCTATCAAATGAAGTAAACAAATACCAAGGGTGTCATTTAAAAATCAAAAGTTGTAGTAATTTCTGATGAAACAAGGACCGAAGTGCTCGAAATAACTGAATACGTCAATCAATCCTAATTTATGTCATATACTAACATATCAAATCTCGTTTTTTATCTGAAAAAATAAGAAAGTTATAGGGGTGAGCCAATGTTGAGACGCACCCGGTATAACTCATTGTAGTAGTGATTTTTTTAATCAAATACTATAACAAAGCATTGAAAGTTATTGCTGGTCAGCTACTCTTATATTTTTATTATGGTTATGATACAAATTATCTACATACGACTAATTAGAAGGAAGAGAAAACAAGTATACTTAAAACCTATAAATCCATTTCCTTTGTAGTAGCCAACTTCCTATTTCATACAGCCTACAATTGCAGGATGTAATTTACGTAACGTAACTATAAATTAAAAAATGCCGTTGATTGAAATAAAAACTAAAACAAAATTTAAAAATGTCTGTAAAAGCCGAGAAAAAAAATCATTTTATAGTGTCCAATCTTCAAGTAATTAAAAAGAATAGATAAACAAATTTAAATAAAAATTATCTTCAATGATTTCATAATTTAAACAACTAATAATTATTATTTTTAATCTTACCATGAACTAAATTGAAACGAATTAAATATACTATTTATTATAGCTTCTGTTGCAAAAGTTATCATTTATGACTTATATGGAAAATTATAAATATTGTAATTGACATGATATCTATATTTTACAGCTACGTTAATATACAACTTCTTTATTTTCTGTTTGTCACAGTAAAACCAAAGTTTTAGTTTCCTTACTAAAGCTTCATTCAGAACCTCGAGATTTATAGAGAGAGATGGCGTTCGTGTAAGATAGTCGTGTGCAAAGTCGCTGTGCTAAAATATCCAATTTTTAAAGTATTAATGGCAATTTAATTGTAGTTTTATAACAATCAACCTTTCAAAGATATAGTTATCTTCATTGAGTGCGGTAGTACTGTGAGTGTACGTCAAGTTAAGTTTATCTTCAATAATTGTTGTGACCTTTCTCCATTATTGACCATTCGCCATTATGGGTTTATCTACGGCGGACATGCGTGAAATTAAGTCGGCTATTATGAATACATTTTCGGAAAAATTTCTGCAAGAGATAGCGGATAAGGTAGCTATCATAGTAAATGAGCGTCTTCAGGAGAAATTAGATATCCAGATGAAAGCTATTGAAGCTTTTTGTACTGATTTTAAATTACGTTTGATGAACTACAATTTTAATTTTATCTTATAGATATAATTTTTTCTCGCCTGTATATAGTTATATATATTATTTTGGCGACTTTGTGTATTTCTGCCTATTGTGGATTATTCTACAAGCGCCTTTAATTTCTCCCATTTCAATATACGTTCAATTTTTTTCTTCTTTTGATTTGTTTGCGGAACATGTAATTGGCGAAAACTATGATGTTCTGGGACTCTCAGAGACGTGGCTGTCTGGTAACGTGACAGATGGGGCTGTTTTATTAAATGGTTATAACTTAATACGAAATGATCGAAATGGCCGAGGTGGTGGAGTGTGCTTCTATATTAAAAATTCACTAAAATACAAAGTTCTAACGGTTCCCTTAGATGACTCTACGTTGGAGCAGATCTGGGTGAGTGTGAGGGTGGGTAAGTTAAATTTTTGCCTGGGATCGGTGTATCGTCCTCCCGATTCTAATTTGTTGTGCTGTGTAAATGGTTTGGAGAATACTTTGATTGATGTGTTGCCTAAATTTGACTGCGTTTTATTCGGAGGAGATTTAAATGTCAATTATTTGAACAACGACAATAATATTTTACAAAAAATGTTCAACAAATATGGCTTAACACAAATGGTGGATTCGCCAACTAGAGTAACTAATGTTTCTCAGACGTTGCTAGATATTATTGTTTGTTCTCGTCCTAGTTTAATTAATGATGTAAATATTGTAGATATGGATCCAATATCGGATCACTCATTGGTTACTTGTACACTGAAAATTTTTACTAAAATTGACCAAATTAAATATCGTACATATCGTGATTATTCAAATTTTAATTATATCGACTTTATGAATGATTTAGAGATGCGCAATTGGGATCATATATATAGTCTGGACGAAGTTGATAAAATCGTAGAATACCTGAATATTAACATAAACTCAATTTTTGATGATCACGCTCCCATTAAATCATCTAAATTTACCAAAGCTCCTGCTCCGTGGCTTACAGAGAACTTAAAAATGATGATGAAGTTACGAAAGAAAGCCCTTTCAAAATATAAAAAACTTAAAACGGACGCATCCTGGAATTATTATAAAGATTTGCGTAATTTTGTTAGTATGGCAGTGAGAAACGAGAAAAAAGCTTATCTTGTCCATAAATTCAAATGTGATCCCAAGCAGTTCTGGAAGACAATAAGGTGGCTAAATATTAAATCGGTTGCCGACATAAAACCTGAAGAAATCCATAACGACCCTAATCAATTCAATAGGCATTTTACAGAGAATATTCCTGCCACTGATAGAAATGACAAGTTTTTAGACAAAAATTATGTAAATAAGAC
The DNA here is from genome assembly GCF_002938485.1 of Sitophilus oryzae. Taxonomy (NCBI): domain Eukaryota; kingdom Metazoa; phylum Arthropoda; class Insecta; order Coleoptera; family Curculionidae; genus Sitophilus; species Sitophilus oryzae. The sequence continues at coordinate 1,992,684 of NW_022147467.1, forward strand.
AATAACACTAAATACTAAAAAATTTACTTTTAAAAATGTAGATTGTACGCTTGTTTCGAAAATAATCTCTAAATTAACTTCTAGTGCTGTTGGCAGTGATGGTATAAACCTAAAAATGATATCTATTATAACGCCCTTTTTAACACCTCATATTGCATTTCTTATTAATAAATGTTTGTCGTTAAATGAATTTCCATCTGCTTGGAAGCAGTCTCAAATAATACCCATTCCCAAGATTTCAAAACCTACTTTAATTTCTCATTTTAGGCCCATCAGTATACTGCCTACACTTTCAAAAATATTAGAAAAAGTAGTCCATGAGCAACTTAGTCTGTTTTTAGCGAAAAACAATATACTTCCAAGTACGCAGTCCGGATTTCGCCCTCATCATGTACTAATGCAGCTCTGCTAGATGTCACTGATAATATTTTCCGAGCATATGATAAACATGAAAACACTTGTTTGGTCTTGCTAGATTATAGCAAAGCATTCGACACTATAGACCATACTATTTTATGCAAAAATTGTCATATTTTGGATTAGATAGTAGCACAGTTAATTTCTTTCAAAGTTATTTAGAGAATAGAGAGCAGAAAGTGAATTTTAGTAATGGTAAATCATCAGATACTTTATCAATTACTAGAGGTGTTCCACAGGGCAGTATTCTGGGACCACTATTATTTACAATTTACACTGCAGACTTTTGTAAATGCCTGGAATATTGTTCCTCCCATCAATACGCCGATGATTTTCAGTTGTATTTTTCTTTTGAGGAGGTTCGATCTAACAGTGCAGTGGCACTAATTAATTCAGATTTGGCGGAGATATACAAAATTTCTAGTGCACACGGTCTAGTTCTTAATGCAAAAAAACTCAGATGGTACTGCTTGGGAGGAATAGGAAAAATATTATTGATAATACTAATTTTAAGATCAAAATTAATAATGATATTATAAACAGTACTGACTGCTGTCGTAATCTCGGTTTATATTTGGATGTTGGACTTAGATTTGAAACTCATATTTCTAGATTGCTTCAGTCAAGTTATGGTAAACTCAAACAACTGTATTTGCATAAAGACTATTTAAATTCAGATATTAAACTTAAATTGTGTGATGCGTTGATTCTTTCTTGTCAGTCCTATTGTGACACAGTGTATTGGCCAGCTTTGACTTCAAGTCAATAATTAAGTCTGCAGAAGCTACAAAATTATTGTTTGAAATTCAGCTACGGTATTAGAAAGTACGACCATGTTACACCGCTCTTTGGCATGTCAGGTTGGCTTACTCTGGAGGAACGATATACTGCTCACTTGTCAACTTTGGTATTTAAGATATTGAGTACCGGTCTTCCAACTTATCTTCGACAAAAGCTTATAAAGGGGTCTGAAGTTCACGGCATGCACACCCGCTATAATAATAAATTAGTAATACCAAAACACTCCACTGCATTATTCCAAAGGTCATTTAGCTACAACGGCGCTAAACTGTTCAATTCGTTACCAGATACTGTAACAAATTCGCCAAGTATAATTAGTTTTAAATATAAATTAAAGGAAGCACTATTTAAAAAATAAAATACATTCTTTTTAAGAAATGGGAGAATCTATTTGCATATAGATAGATAAATATTTTGTTTATATATTTATACATATTTCCTGCGACGGTTAGATGGAGTAGCTATGCTAGATCTCGCCGTCTAAAAATTTATGTAATCATTATTTGTTATTATAACTGACTTAAATAAAGACATTTATTATTATTATTATTATTATATAACTTTTGTCACTAATTATACTGCAAAATTTGCGAGTAATATTATTTTGGCCTTTAGTTATCATCCACCAAGGAAAATTGTGATTAGAAATGAAAAGTTTATTTATTACAAGCTTAATAATTATTGGGCTTTCTCAATGGATACAATTGACTAACGACGCAAGTTTTTTTTATATATAGGAGGAGGAGGAAATCTTGCATAAGACGGAGTGTCAGATTCCTACTGACTAAAACCACCTCCCCTTCTCTACGACACATCACGCCAGTACCGCTTTCGCATTTCTTCGACGTGACGTGAGCACTGCCTACGTATTTCTACGTGCTTCTTCCTCTTTAGTTTTTATGATTCCTCTTATCACTCTATAGGCCAGAGTCCAGTTTTTTTCTCCTCCTTTCAGGCTATTCATCATAGTTTCTGCTGTAAAAGGAATGCTCATAGCTATATAGTACTGATGTCTTAACACTGACCATCTTGGACAAGGTATGTTGAGCATCATCTAACTCGTTACAGTATACACATTGGTTTGTTGGTGATTTCGTACGATTAAATAGATAACTTTTGAAACACCCATGGCCCGACAGGGCCTGGGTGGTATAATAATCTACTTCACCATATGGCCTCTCTATCCATTCTCTAATATTAGGAATTAAACTATACGTCCACCTCCGTTCTTGAACCAAGAGATGCATTGGGGGTATACGTTATAACGCGAACAGCCTCTGCAGAAATGGTTCTGTAGGCACTGCTGACTCTTATAGCCGCTGTACGCTGTATACTGTTTATTTTCTGCCTATATTTATTATTTTCCATTGCCTTGTACTATATAGGTGCAGCATATAGAAGTTGAGAGTGAATGGCCCCCACTAGAACCCTTCTCTTAGAAGCTCTTGGTCCAGCGGCATTTGGAAGTAGACGCGACAGTACAGCTAATGTTTTGCTTGCTTTGGTTACCGTTTTATCAATGGGCTCGCCAAATTTCATTTTGGTATCAAGTCATACTCCTAAGTATCTAATGGTTTTTCTGAGTTTAATTTCTACGTCTTCAAGGTTAAAATGTATTTCTGAAATTTTCCTTTTGGTTGTCAACAAAATTGCCTCCGTCTTGTGTGGGGCTAATTGAAGTTTATTTTTTTTCATCCAATTTAAGACTCTAATCAAACTAGTGTTGGCAGTGTTCATCAGTGCCTCTTCAGTTTTTGCAACTACCACCATTGCCAGATCGTCCGCAAATCCAATTAGTTTGGTACCATCAGCCATTTTTGTTTCAAGAAGGTCGTCGTATAAAATATTCCACAGGGTGGGACCCAATACCGAGCCCTGTGGTACCCCACTATTAATCTCCACAGTTTTAACCTGGTTATCTGCTTCTAGTATCAACTTCCTGTCTGATAGATATGATGCGATAAGTCGCATAAATCTCTTCTCGATGCCTCTCTTTTTTAATCTATCCAGAATAATTTGCCAAGATGCGCTATTAAATGCGTTTCTTACATCTAGAGTTATCACAGCACATAGCTTTCGGTTGTTCGGTGCGTAGTCCGCTGCTTCTAAGACCTTTTTTAGCAATTCAGCAATAGCTCCAACCGTTTGTCTGCCTTTTCTAAAACCAAACTGATTGTTTGAGAGCCCTCCTGTTCTGTCTAGTTCTTCATTCAATTTATTTAGTATCAAGTGCTCATATAGTTTACCCTGTGTATCGAGAAGACTAATCGGACGGTAGGCTGCTGGACTTCGACGAATTCTACTTTCACCCTTTTGAAGTAGGATCAGCTTTGATCGTTTCCATTCCTCTGGGAAGATTTGTGCCATTACTAATCTATTATATACTTTTAATGTATATTCTGGTAGGTATAAAACTGCTTCTTTTAGTATCTCAGCGGGTATATAGCTTGGTCCTGGAGTTTTGCCATTTTTAAGTTTATTACAAGCCGCCAGTAGTTCGTCCTTATTAAAGCTTAGTATTCTATCACAGATCGTTTTATTATTATCACTATTACCACAGTTTACGGTTTGATTTATATCACAGATGTTGTTATCACAGAAGTTATCACGGACTTTTGGGTGTATAGGGAAGAGGTAAGCTACTACTTCTTCCATACAATCCATATCCAAATTTGGTCTTGGTTGAAAGCCATTTATCCATCTCATTGCTATTTTGTAACCATTCCCAAAAATATCTCTGTCAAGATCTTCGCATAGATTTTTCCAGACTAACGCAAGCTGTTGCTTTGGTATTATATATATTAATTTTAATTGTATTTTTTTGGCCATTGCAAATAATCCTTATAAATATAAAGTATAAATGAAGCCACTAATTTATTCCACTAATTTGGAGGTTATAAATGAAGTAATGAAGCTTTATAACTATTGTTTTAATGTTAGTAACGAGTAGTTTATAATATAATAAAAATATAATGTCTGTTTTTTTTAAGTTTAGTTCTGTAATGCCACAATATCTTTATAGTTTTGACTTCACATACTAACCAACATAAGTGGCAGTTACTATACTATCATCGACCTTGAACGATCTTCTCTTACCGGCCTTTTTAGAACAATAATTCCACCCTTTACCGGAACTACGCTTCAGATGCGCAACGACAATAACAGCACTTCTACACCTGTTCGTTTTGTTTACAGAGAAGTACGTAAGTACTATAGCAATAGACGCGGTGAAAATACGTACCACAAATAATTAACGAATTCCGACAAATTTCCTGTGTTATAATAATATAGTCTGTATCGTAAAGAAATCGCAAAGAACAATACAACCAGATGTTTAGTTTAAAATTCCTTAATAAAAAAATCTTAGATTTTATTTCATTGCATTATGGAGCAGATAGAAAGTTTTCATACATGGCAATAATTGAAATATAGCTATTTTAAATATTATAAAGTATATTTTTAATATGTTTGGTCATGTTATGTCATTTAAATGATTCAACTGATTTTGCCGATGCTGTACAGGGTGTTGTGTACATTTTAGTTCAAATCATACGGTATCTCCGTTATTAGTAAAGACAGGAAGTCCACTTATGTCAAACGGAAGATGATGTCAACAAAACTTTCATAACTCTCTTCATTTCTGAGCTACAGGGTCTTTTTGAAAATTTTGCAATTTGGGAGATCCCCCGTATCTCCGTTATTATGGATGATGTCGAGAAGATAAAAGCTGATTCTTATAGAACTTTTTACGTAGAATACAGTGACGTAGTCTGTTTTTCTACGAAAAAATATTTTTGAAGATATTAACTAAAGTTATGTTTTTTCAAATAGAACACCCTGTATATTTAAAAATCATATGATGCGCCTTGCTATGAGCTTCTCAAAAATATACAGGGTTGTTCACCACATACGACACGGAGTATTGTAGCTAAACGATTAGATTTCTACAAATTGTAAGTTTTGGGTTCGTTGAAGGACTATTAGAGCTACAAGTTAAACATATTTTTACAAGATACAGAGTGTCCCAAATTAGTAAAAAATATTATAGTTGTATTTTTTTAAATGAAACACCCTGTATATTATTCTATTTTTAGATTCTACGATTAAAATAAAGGTAAATTTGATTAAGGTTTATCACACTTAAACCTTACCGTTTTTGAAATATTTTCAATTTTATAAAATTGCAGTACAAAATTTAAGGCGTCATTTCTCCAAGGGTATCAAAGTTTTTATTACTAAATATTTATTGAAGATTATTTATTGATCAGATACTGTGTTGCAATAATAAAAATTCTACTACCCTATACACAGTGTCCAAAAATTTATATTAAATAATTACTAGCTTTAAACGACAATAACTTGTTTAATTTAAATGGAACACCCTGTATATTTTACATGACTCATATGCACAATTTAATTGTCTATCAAATTGTGTTATATCATTTTTACCCATCTCTTCAAGTTTTCGTAGAAAATACATTTTCTTATAATTTAGACCTCATTAATCACTCTACCTATGGAATATTGACATTTTAGATTATTTATAAAGATGTAGCAAATTTTCAAAGAGTATTATTTCTCGCTTATTTCATTAAAAAATAAAATAAAAAAATGTTTAAATATTTTTTGTTAAAGAGGACCAATTAATATGATCCCAGTATTCAAACTACATTAATTATTGACTGTTTACGTTGATTAATAATAATTGCTTCAAAACTGAAAAACTGAATTTTGTGTGTATATTAGACACTGTAGTAAAAAGTAACACCTTATAAATTTTATTTCATTTTTTGACGAATGCTGATTGATAACAGGGCCGTTCATTTTCAAAACTTATTATTATATTGATTTCTGAGCAAAATCCACATTTATTTAGAATACTTTATTAATTAAAACAATTTGCACTAAATAGTGAAGATAAATAGAGAGTGATATATATTTTTGAGAAGCCTATGGCAAACCAGATCATATAATTTATAAATATACAGGGTTCCATATTCATACAATTCCATTTAAGAAAACATAACTTTAGTTTATATCTTTAAAAATTATTTTCGTTGAATAACAGACTACGCCACTGTATGCTACGTAAAAAGTTCTACAATAAACAGTTTTCATCTTCTCGATACTGAGAGAGAAGACTTTAACAATAACAGAGATATGGAGGGTGTCCCAAATTGAAAAATTTTCAAAAAGACCCTGTAGCTCAGCAACGAAGAGGGCTATGAAATTTTGTTTAAGGTTTGTGCAAACCGCATCCTTCTACCTTCACGAATAACGGAGATACCGTATGGGTTTAACTAAAATGGGACTCCCTGTACAGGGTGAGTCAACGATAGAGTAAAGTCCATTATCTCATTTGTTTCGAGGTTTACAAAAAAATGTTTAATATAAAAGTTATAGGGAAGATTAAGATACACATTCTAAAATTATTGTAGAGTATACAGGGTGCTACAAAAAAGTGTGGCGGATATAACATATGTTTTTTTAAATGCAACACCCTATTTTTTATTTTATTTTTAGATTCTGCTAAATTCCATAACTTTTTTATATATCATGTTATATACCTAAAGTTAATAGTTTTTGTAATATTTAAATTTGTTTAAACAAATGGTAAATTGCAGTGTGATAAAAAATTGTCAGTGGTACCATTGTTTCTGAAGTTGCAATACCAAAATTTGGTATGACAGTTTTATAAAGATGAAAAAAAGGATATATGTAAAGATATTTTAGTTAAATTCTACAGGGTGTTCAAAATATATTTATCAATTTCAACTAATTAAAATTAAAAAATCTCAAATTTTTCAAATGGTCACCCTATATATTTTCATTTTTTCTGATAGATTTTGCAAAGCTCTTCAACTTTTATTAAGTATGTCATATACCTATTTTTAATAGTTTCCGATTTATTCCAATTTTTTCTATTTTTACACTAATTTTTAATACATTTACGCTATAACATCATAGTTGCCGTGACAAAACGAAAGTATTCACTACTTATCTTTAACAAGTAGTTTAATAATTAATTGCAATAATTGTTATTATTAGTTAAAATTAATTAAATTTAGTCAAATCAATTGGTGTATTTCTATATTATGAAAGATAACACTTGGATTTTCCGTCGGGGCTAATAGCCACAGATTAGGGTAATACTAACTAGATTATCTAATTGTTGACGACTACCGATATAGGATTTTTTTTCGACATACAGTCATACAGTAAAGTTTTTTTCTCGTAGTAATTCTGGTTTATAATTCATTTCATAAAGCCAATATTAAAGCTGCGAAGCCGTCCCATTACACACTGAAAATAATATAATATAATATGAAAATGTTTTCTAGATAATCTACATCTATTCTTATAGTACTTAGCAAAGTACTATGTAATATATAGTACTGAGCCAAAATAATATGTTTATCTTGGCTTGTTCGTGTATATCAGTCACATTGACTAATTCATTTTCAGGAAAATCTGTAAAACTATTATCTTTACCTCTACCATTTATACTTATTACAACAAAGTAAACTAAAATTCACGTTTTGTTCTTAACTTGCTTAACAGACATATGAAATTTTGATCATTATTATTTTTTGTCATGGCAACTATGATGTTATAGCGTACCTAATTGTATTAAAGATATGGTAAAAATAGAAAAAATTGGAATAAATCGCAAACTATTAAAAATAGGTATATGACATATTTAATAAAAGTTGAAGAGCTTTGCAAAATCTATCAGAAAAAATGAAAATATATAGGGTGTACCATTTAAAAAATCTGAGATTTTTTAATTTTATTATTTTGCAATTTGACATTTGTTTAAACAAATTTAAATATTACAAAAACTATTAATTTTAAGTATATAACATTATATATAAAAAAGTTATGTAATTTTAGACAGAATCTAAAAATAAAATAAAAAATAGGGTGTTGCATTTAAAAAAAACATATCTTATATCCACCACACTTTTTTGAAGCACCCTATATACTCCATAATAAGTTTAATATGTGTATCCTAACCTTCCCTATAACTTTTATATTTAACATTTTTTTGTAAATCTCGAAACAAATGAGATAATGGACTTTACTCTATCGTTGACTCACCGTGTACTTAAAAACCTAGTAAATACCCAAAATCTGTATTCACAGGAAAAACATAAACTTTTTCAAGTCAGTTAGTTAGCCAAATGAATTGTGAAAAAAGAATTGTCCACAGATAGCCCAATAATAAAAGTAGTTTGATGTTGGCTTACAATACAATAGAATAGGACGAACAGGCCTTTATCGAAATAGGTTATAAATATGTTTACTTTTGAATAAAAATATTAAAAAAGGAGCATATCAAAAAAGGCCGAGCGCGATGGGGACCGAAAATGGCCGACTTAAAATCCAGTTCAAATGTGCCGTTCTAATTTTATACAAAACGTGTAAAAATATGATGTAGGCTAGACTCAATAATTCGTTGTTTTATTCAACTTTGTCAATAAATATTGGTAGTTATAAAAATATATAATTCTAATAAAAATAGATAAGTTATAATATTTATTTAACAACACAAACATCAGATACGCTATTGAAGTTGACATGTCTAAAGTCTTTGACATCTAATCTTTGACAATTAGTAAACAAAAAAAAATGCAATAAAACATATATAATTAGTTAATTTTAATTTTAAGTAAATTTCATAATTGATCGGTTTACTACATATTATAGTCACTTACGAGTAAAAAGTTATTCCATTATTTCCCTCGATTTTGGACCGAGATCTACCGCACGCTGTGACCAAAACTTTCCTTTTATTGAAAATTTAAGTCAAAATATTGCGAACGGCTACTCTTATATCGGAGGCAGTGGGAACAAGCTTTTGCTTCTGCACTTGACTAAAAATATGATACCCACCTATACCTTACACTGCATACCAAACGGCGCCACTTATTTCAAAAAGATGCTGATACTTTACAAAGGATAGTACAAACTGAAATAAGAAAATTTGTACAAGTGTATTAATTGAATGGAAACTAAAATTAGTACAGCTAGTAAATATTTTGAGAAACTGGATCAACCAATGAAACAATTCAAATACCCCAAAAAATAAGATTTATTACTTGTTAGAAATATTCGGTACCTATTCGGCACAGAAGTTATGTACATTAATATACAAGAATTATATTTAAGAAACTCTATCTTAAAACTTGTTTAAAATCAAATTATGTCTTTGCAGATATTATTCAAACAATTATAATATAAAAAGCATACTTTTAGAGACGGTCTTGGTTTTATTCGAATATTAAATATCTAAATTTCAATTGACTTATTAGGAAGATTCATGAATCTTTTTGTTTATATATAGTTAAGGGAAAAAGTTTAAAAGCTGTATCCAAGATTGCCCTTACAGGTCAAAGATCGTAATGATATAAAAGGTTAACATAAATAGATGTTAATTATGAATAATCAATCAATATAACATGATTATTTTAATAATCAAATACAGGTAAAATTTAAGCAATGCTGAAAACTTAAAGCAAATACTTAAGGCAAATACTTAAAGCGTTAAAAAATATAAAATTTAACAAAACGTTAAATTTTATAAATTAAAGGTTAAAGTATTGCTGAAGGCAAGTACTTAACCGGTTAAATGTAAAATGTTAAGAATAGTTAATTTCTTAACACACTAATGATTATTTAAAATCCAATAATAAAATTTTAGTTTACTATAAAAAATATACTGGCCTTGTATACCAAATTATACTAAAAAAGGATCTTCTTAATGATAAAAAAACATCACAGCATCCAACTTCTTCTCAGAGGGGTACAGGGCTGAAATCTAACCGAACAGGCTACTACTGACTAACTCGGTGATTGAAAATCTCGAAGAAAAACTTGTGGAAAAAATTGGCACAAACTTCTGAAAAATATGCAGAACAACTTGCAGAAAAACATCTAGAGAAATGTCTAGAAATACTTGAAGAAAAATCCAAAGAAAAACGTTGAGAAAAATACGTAGAAAAACGTAGAAAAATACGTAGAAAAATACGTAGAAAAATACGTAGAAAAATCTATAGAAAAATACGTAGAAAAATCTGTAGAAAAACCTAAAAAGAAATGCACGGTATAAGTTAACCTTACATTTAAAAAACGTTATTTACCTCATTGTGAAGGCACACAATCAATAATTATTTAACATTTCTTCTCAAATAAGGGCTGGACACTTCTCATCAAAAAAAACAGGCATGTGAAGGTTTTTTCTAACGAATGGAATGTCAAAGAAAATCTTATCAAAACTATAGATCCATTAAAATCTCAACAATCAAAATCTATATGGGACCTTCAACCATCTATAGGATAACAAAATCACAATATTTTTCCCATATTGTGAAAAATAGCAGCCAAATAAATTTTATTGAAAAATGGCACAGTGACCTCGGTAACGGCCAAATCCGAGGTGACGATTTTGACGTTTCCCGTCTTGTCAATACACCAGGGTACGATCCAATATTTTCGATAGAGAGCGTTCCGAAATTTAAGTGTTGTAGAAATGTAAAAAGAATATCGATACAATAATAAAATACCGTCTATAATAAAACAAAGTAGCATTTGGAAAATGAAAATGCTACAACGCTACACAATCAATTATTATAATTTTAGTCTTTTTTTGATAAATCGTAATAGTGTCACTGTTAATTTAAGTTCTGCCATAAAAAAATCCTTCTAGACTTACTACTTCTCAACAACTACCAGTTGTGGAATAAATAATAAATAACATAAAATAAGCTCAGTAGAGACAGATAAATCCACAAAGTTTCAAATGTGTCAAATCGTCAAACAGAACTGTTAAGGATTCCCACCCGAGGTCCCCACCTTCGTCCCCCATACATGAATATATGGATAGCTTTATAGTCCTTTCTTAATATTTTTATTCAACGATTTTTGCCAAAAATTGAAATTACGAGGTTTTCAAAATAACGTTACCAATTCAGTTTTTAAGTTTCATTTATAAGTTACTAAGTAATCCTAGAATGACTTTATAATAGTCTGTCGAACTATAGGATACATGAATTATTGTTGTCTGTATTTCAAAGCTTTTAAGCTTAGATATGTATCCGAATTTTGAAATCATTATTTTGGTGATAATAAGTCACTAATTTTTCTCAGTAATTTTTCCTCCTCCTTTAAATTAAAAAAACTTCTTATTTTGGTACCACCTACTAAGATAACGTGCAACCTTGACAGAAGTCCAGGTATGGTGATAAATGCTAGTACGATAACCCTTTTGTCAGCTAATGGAGCTATGAATTATGAACGACGCGCCGTTAGATTTTTATCGTCGATGGCCATTAAAAGGATGTCACCTGGCATGTCTGAGCCTGTTTGTTCAGACGTTAAAGTGATTTAAATTAGAGGATTGGTGAATAATATAAAACAACGAAGTATTAATCACATTGGGGTTTATCACTTTTAAAAATGTGGCGGATTCATCTCTCCAAAAAATCCTATATGGGTATTTCGCCACTGCAAGAAAATCTACAAAATAAAATAGTTATTTTTTGTAAACACTTCTGCGTTAACCCAAACGGAAACTACTTGCCAGAAGTTAAGTTTAAAGATATACAAATTTGTATAAAGAACAAAAAAATGCTTAAAAAAACTATGTAAATAGTTTTTTTCTTTACTCTTTGTATTTTTTTTGCTTCCGACGACGGAAAGAGATAAACTTTCCGAAACGTTAAGCATTTATTTGTTCGTTAGGCAAATTTGTATATCTGTAAACTTAACTTCTGACAAGTAGTTTCCATTTGGGTTAAAGCAGAAGTCTTCACAAAAAATAACTATTTTATTTAGATTTTAACTAGATTTTCTTGCAGTGGCGCAATACCCATATAAGATTTTTTGGAGAGATTTTTTCTAAATCAAATGCTTGTTATTATAAACTTATTAGTAGTATTTAATGATAATTTTAATTGAATCAGACGCACAGCATTTAAAAAAATATATTTTAAAGAAAAGAGAAAAGTATATTGAATAGGAAAAATTCGAAAATGATGAAAAGTAAAGGGGCCATCATATCCAAAGGTATTATGATAATAAAGTACGCTCAAACAAAAAATACTTACTCCTTTTGCGGTTAAAATTTACATTGTTTCGGGCTAAAAATACTTTTACGCCGTGTCCTCGACAGTTTAACTTTAAATTGGTAGATATATCGATATTATTCAATAATAAATTTATTATAAACAAGTTGAGAAATAATAATAAATATCTAAACAAATAATCCAAAAAACACAATAAATAATTATAATGAAGTAGCAAATCGGATATAACAATATAAGGATATTTCTTAACTTAATAAAAAAAACTGAATTTATTATACATATATAAATTTAATCTTATTTTATATAAAGATCACTTGTTAAAGAAAATATTTTTGTTGAGTGAGATGTGTAAAATGCTTCATATATTATTTTATTAGTAAATTCCGATTATGTGTTAAATAAAAAACAATTAATAACGAATAATAAAAAAATAACAAATGCATCTCAGCAGTAAGTGGAGTATAGGCAACTCATTTAATTCCAAAGGCACGACCCGCTTCTCGAGCTCTAGGTGGCGCGTGCGACAATATTCCGCTTTTGTTGCCATAGCGACGGCAGAAACAAGACAGGGTCGTATCGAGCGCATTATGATATACCGTATGATCGAATAAAAATGGCGTCAGCGATGGCTATGAAATGAAGATCGCTGTCATTTTATATGTAAATTTATATAGGAAATGCTATCGATCGTCATTTCCAAGCCAACTGGACGCCGTTTTTATTCGATCATACGGTACATGTATGTCGCCGGCGTATGGAATAACTCCGTATTTTGCAAAAAGACTAGCTTTATTATAAAACGGCGGCGTTTTTAACAATAGAAGGATATTTTGCAAAGAGCCTATTTGTTTTCAGTCGCTTTACAAAATGCCTAATGAAGATTAGTCATATTGCACAAAATATTTTACGCGGGATTAGTAAAATTAATATTAATTAATATTAAGATTTTAATATATTTTGTATTTAAAATTATGTTATTTATAAATTATAATTTATGAAATCGTGTTCAAGTTGTTTTCGTCTAAACAAAATAAAATTTTGACATAAATTATTGTTTTTGTATAGGGGTATTTTTATTAAAGCGTAAATTATTCAATATGCTTATGCTCATAGCTGAGTAAATTTTGATCATGTTTTAATCTGTCTGGCCTCGATTTGGCATTTTGTAAGACGACTGAAAACAGGCAGCCATTTTGCAGAAGTATACAGAAAATATCGTCAATATGTCTAATTCTAACTAGGCTATCGCTTGCGAGATATACATTGCATTATAATATATCAATTTTCACCAAAAATAAATTGTACTTACATTGATGCCGATCGGGTCTCTCTGACGCCTTCTTTTGGTGGTGACATTCTGGATCTGTGATCGTGTGGCATTTTGACTCTCATGCTCTGGTTGATTCTCATGTGTCTGGGCTGTAGCGGTGGGGGTGTTTCCTTCACAGGACTTTCGGCAATTGAGGCCCTCTGTTGCCTATAACAGACATTACATTAGTGCTTCATATAGCTATAGTTTTTAATAGCGATACATATATTTATGTATTTAAATTATTAGAAAAAATATGGAGTTATCGAAAATAATTGAAATAGTTGGTTTGCGGCTGTTATCACTCCCGTCATACCAAACAAAAAATTAAATAATGATTAATTCTTTGACCATATTTAAATTCGTTTCGCATAATGATAAAAAATGTTTGTTGGAAGGTATCCAATATACAATAAAATATATTTAGAATTAATTATAAACAAAAGAAAATTCAATACAATCAACTTCTCTTGATTTTAAAAGTAAACTATATCAAAGGTATACTAGGTTAAAAATGAAGGGTCCAGGAGAAAAACATGATAAGCGCCATTTTACTAATTTTACAGGAGAGTCCTGGACGGCAAGTGGTTATCAGGTTCTTTCCGTGTATTCTATATTTTTACTAGGCATATATCATAGGTTTTAACAACTATTGCCCTGCAAACTTTATACATTATGTAGGGACCAGTTAAACCTACTATAATATTGTAAAATCCTAAAATTAAGAAATTGGCGCATATCAAGTTTTCCCCCGGACCCTTCAAATGATAAGTACAGAAAAGGTATCAAAATAACCGAAAAACTTTAATGAATGTTTGTTATACAGACCGGACCACCGTAGTAGTAACATAGGCAGATCCGGACGAATTAGCGTATACCCGTTCGCCGGATAAAAAGCAGGCAAAAAAATGCGATAAAATAAAAATAGGTAGATATGTGATAAGAATGTTTTCAGAATTTGTATTTATTCGTGTTTTAATAGCCAAAACGAATACATAGATTCTCGCGACAGTTCTCGTGTAAAATTTATTTTTTAAGGTACAATAATGGATGTTTACGAAGTTCGTGAGAAAATTCAAATTGTAAAATGGTATTTCCAAAATAGGTCTTATCGGGATATACAAACAATTTTTCCACAAACTTATGTAGACAGGCCAATTCCAGCTTTACCTACTGTATCAAGAGTTATTAATAATTTTGGGAAACACATGGGTTCGTGTTCCCACAAAAACAAAAAAAGCCTGATGTGTTGATTAATGAAGAACAGGAGTTAAAGCAAATTTGTGCTACCGCGGATCAAAATCCCACGTTTTCAAGTAATCAAATTGTGAGGTGGTTGTCCTGCCCACAATGCCCGTATTGTTCACGAATATTTGAACAATACTTTTCCCAACCGTTTAATTAGTGGATATGGAACTATTTTGTGGCCCGTTAGATCACCAGATCTTTCTCCCAATGACTTATTTTTGTGGGGTTATGTAAAATCCAAAATGTATGGTCATAATAGGGCTAATAATCTGGATGAGCTTCAAGTAAAAATACGGGAGGCTTTCCAAACTGTTAGCCCTAATATGTTAGCCAATGTCAGACGGGGATTTTACGACCGCCTAGGCTTCTGTCTAGCAAAAGAAGATGGTCTTTTTGAACACTTGTTATAACTTTTTTTTATTTAGAGTAATATTTTATTAGAGAGAGAACTTATTTATTTTTAGTTTTGGCTTGTAAACACACTCAGATAATTAATATTTAAGTATTTTCATTTTAAATGTTACCTTTAGTGAAGGTAAACATTTAAAATGAAAATAATAAATACTCGGCACTCCTCGAGTCGTATTCCTAGTCTGTCATAACCGACCCGTCCAAGCACAACTGCAACTGCGTACTGCCTGACCAGCCGACTAGTCGGCAGTGAATCTCGAGTACGAACGCAAAACGGGTAAACGTAAATTCGTCCGGCAACTTGCTATGTTACTAGTAGCCTGGTCTTCTCTGTATAAGTGTTGGGTATGCTCTTTGGTCAAACTTTAGGGAGATATTGCGGCACAAAAATATTAACAAGAATAATAGAGGTGGTCTGTTTCACTTCCTTCACGCATTATAAAAAAGTGAAGAAATATACAGATAATGTGTTTTCACTATAGTAATATTCCTATTAAATTTCAACTTATTCTTATCGACAGAAAGGTTATTTAGCAAACTACCCTTATTTTTTAAGTTTTATAGTCTTATGATATTAATTAAATGTAAGTTTAAATAATAATCTTTATTTCAATAGAAAATTACAATAGGGATTAACTTAACTAACCGCTTATGTGCAAAGAAATCTTTTTAATGCTTAAAATCTTTCAATGCTTGAAATCTAAAATAGTACTTGAGGTTTTAACATTATTAAAAAAATAGTTTTTTATTAATAAGAAAATCTACTTACTTATGAATATCTGACTTTGATGGTGGTGATATTGGTTGCTTCTTAAAATCGTCTCTGTGTATAGGTTTGAGTTGTTCAGAGTGATGTTGGTCAGCTAGCCCATTTACTTTTTGACTTATAGCTATGTTACCGTTCAAGACTAATTTTTGACTAGGAGGATACCTAAAAAATAATGGAAAGTTAGAAAATACTCTACTTTTTATATAATTTGAGATGGGCTTAATAATGAAAGTAATTTATGAAACTATTGATATTATATATTGTGCGTTATTGACATTCTGTAGTAATATGAGAAAAAAAAAACAGATTCATACAGTGACAGTTGCTGATTTTTTTTTTATTTACAGGTAAATTTTATTTTCTATCATTTTTTTGGATGTTGTTGGACGAAATTTTAAGTGCCATTGCCAACGAACCCATACAAGTTATAAGTGCAATTTTATTCTTAAGCTAAAGCTTATTATATTATTCCTAAGCAAGAGCTTTACTGTAATAAATTACAGCTACGTGGCGCTGAGAACTTATGTTTGAAAAGTTTTTATTTTGAATGGGTAATAAGAGCGAATGTGTGGTTAATAATTGTAAGCTTTTTTGTTTTTCGAGTTAGAGACCCAAAAAAAGAATATTTTGAAGACAGGTAAAACCACTGGAGATCTAAATTTTGCAGAAATAAACCTTTTACCCCCTGAGAATAAGATTACTACTAATAAAAAATATTTTTCCTCCATTCTTATTTGGAAAATCCAGAAAACAAATTATTTTATAGAGTTTCTTAAATTAGGCGAATGTGAAAAATTAGAGGAAATGTTGTAGTCTAGCAGCAGTTCAACTCACTTCTAGTTGGTACTTATAAACTTTTGATTTATCTAAACTATGAAAAATAATAGTTTAGAACTTATGCCTTTTCAGTTTTACTTCGAAATTATTTCTAGGGGGCAGGAACCATTTTAACAAGTTTATTATAGAAAAAATAAAATATGTTCCTTTCTAAAGTTGTTTTTTTATTTCGACCTTTTGGTACTTCCACCTTCAATTTATTATTTCTTAATATTTTATGGTTTCTGTAGCGACGTACTTTTTACTTTTTCGTAACGAATCTACACTTGCATGCATAGAAATCGGCCCAAGGCAAACTTTTGAAGTTAACTATATATTTTTTAGAATCTATTTGTCAGATTAAGAAAAGATGTATGCTGTTTGAAAGACAATTTCATATTCTTTGAAAAGAGTTTAGAGATATTAATTTGTATTTTGGTTTCTTTGGATTAAAATTATTAAATTAATGCATGAAACAAATTATCGTTTTTTATTACTAAGAGGTATGTTATTATTTATTTATTTATTTATGGACAATTAACTAAACTAAATTTTCAATAATGGGTATGACCTCCTCTTGCTCTAACAACATCTCTCATACGATTTGGCATAGATTCGATCAATTTTGATATTGTTTCCTGCGGGATGTTAAGCTACTCTTCCTCTACTGCAACAATGAGCTCTGGGATAGAAGTTGGGTGTCTTCGTCTAGCACGAATTCTTTGTTTTAGCTCATCCCATAAATGTTCTATCGGGTTTAAGTCTGGATTGCATGTTGGCCATTCCATAACCCGAAATCCGACTTCTGAAATGTAATCGTGTACGATTATTGATGTGTGTGCCCTCACATTGTCATGCATAAAAGTGAATTCGTTTCCAATGTAGTCGACGTAAGGTACCACATGAACTGCTAAAATCTCCTCAATATACCTAGCACCAGTTAAACCTCCTCTCCCGTGCCGACGGTCACCCCAACGGATGAAAACTTGGTCGATTCGCGCAGTTATAGAAATTGCACCCCAGATCATGTAGGAATCACCTCCATAAGCAATCCGCTCCTCAATGCAGCATTCTGAGAATCGCTCACCTGGCCTCCGGTACACTTTTCTTCTTCGGTCGCTACCATAGAGCATATCCTGGTCTCATCTGAGAATAAAACAGATTCCCATTGTTCTAGTGTCCAATTCAGATGTTCCTGTGCAAAACGTAGGTGTGCTTGACGATGAGCTTGGGGGTCATGTTACTTTCCTTCAATCTTCGACTTACTGTCCACTGACGAATAGTCAGTCCTCGTGTTTCACGGAGCTGTTGTTGCGCCTGAATAGCATTAAGACGCCGATTTCTTAACATTGTTAACACAATAAAGCGGTCATCATGATCCGTTGTATATCTCTTTCTACCAGTTCCAGGTCGCCTATGAAAGGATCGAGTCTCCTCATATCGTTCACACACTCTTCGAACCGCTCTTCGTGTCATATTCATATGTAGTTGCCGAGCTACAGCTCTCTGTTTAAGTCCATTTTCGATTAAAGCGATTACTTGGGCGGCTTTTTCCGTTAATGTATGCATTAAATTGAAACACTATTCAAACAATGAAACACAACTAATCAAAGAATAAAAGAACAATGTGAAAATTTCGATTACAAAGGTAATAATTGCAATATTTCACAAGTTTGTTATTCTTATTGTCACCACAACACAAATACCTTTCATTTCTTTACCCGTTGCAACGCATATAAACGATAAGTAGTCTGGATAAATTTATGCTCATATTAAAGCATGTTAAATTGTCTTTGAAACAGCTCATATTTTTTATTTGCTCCGATAAATAGATTCTAAAAGACACAGTTAAAACCAAAAGTTCACAGTGGGCCGATTTCTATGCACGTTAGTTTATTTTGATTTTTTTTACCACTAAAGGAAGCTTTAAAACCTTTTAAGCAAAACTACTCACCTAGTACTAGCTCTCTCCGCGTACCCCCTCTGGCTGAGGAACCCGAACGCTTGTTCCGGCTTCAAGTTCTTGTGTTCGACCGGGGCGGCCACCTGGTACGGCTTGCTGCTGACCTGCTGGATGATGTGGTCGCCCGGCTTCGTCTTGATCAGCGAGTACCGCATGTGGCGCTCGGGGATGCCCACGGTTTGATTTAGGGCGGCGCCCTTCCGCGGCTCCGGCTGCGGTTTCTGCACTTGGGGCTGAGGTATCTGGTGGCTGGAGGTCGTGTTCTCTTTCAACCTGGAATATTTAATAAGGTCTGTGTTAGATTATTCTTTTTTTATGTCGGGTTGTGAAGTTTGGTGGTTTAATATCTCAGGTGGATGTTCGGTTTTGAAGTTTACTCCAGAGCAGGTATTAAAATTCTTATACATTCTTTGAATAAAAATATTAAAAAAGGTGTGTAATATTATTTATCTACAACCGTTTAGTTATAACGTTTTTACATCACTATTTTTTTAGTATTTCAGTTACGTTATGAGATTCATAACACAACTACTGGTGTTATGAATCTATAACACAACTCGTTGCTACAATAATGAAAAACAACTACGAACATCTAAATATATTAACTTTTCCGGCAATAATGATTCCGTGGCACGTAATGCGGCAACTTCTACATCTGAAGGGAGACTTTCGGAATCGCTCATCGTATTTTTTAAAATGATTTTTCTGGGCAACAGCTGCTCGCGTTTACTTGACAGGGCAAACTGACTTTTCAGAAAAAATGTGACAAATGTCATAGTTATGCCATAGTTAAAGGTGTTAAAGGTGGGCGACTAATAAACGAAAATTAAAACAGCATTTTCTTATTTTTCGGTTGTAGATAAAACGTTGTACATGACACGTGCGTTTAGACATGATTACAAAACTCGTGTGATTAGAACGACTCGGTCTACGACCTCGTCGTTCTAATCGTTCACACTCGTTGTAATCATGTTCATAAACACACTTGTACTGTAAATAACTATTATATA
Organism: Sitophilus oryzae; assembly: GCF_002938485.1. Taxonomy (NCBI): domain Eukaryota; kingdom Metazoa; phylum Arthropoda; class Insecta; order Coleoptera; family Curculionidae; genus Sitophilus; species Sitophilus oryzae. The sequence goes on from NW_022147467.1 coordinate 2,012,515, forward strand.
TTCATGCATTAGTGGCGGAATCGACATCATAACTCCCCATTTCTGACAGTTTTGTTTGAGGTTTGAATTGACACATTTGAATTTGAATTGATATTTTAACAATTCGATTTGTTCAAGAAGGATATCAAGAAGGATATTAAAAAAAGTACAAGTAGTTTCCGTTGGATTAACGCAGCAGTGTTTACAAAAAATAACTATTTTAATTTGTAGATTTTCTTGCAGTGGCAAAATACCCATATAGGATTTTTTTGGAAATAAGGATATAGTGTCAAAACCTTGAAAAAGACAGGACTGAAGAATGTAATCTAGAGTTCAGAACAGGCTGATCTTCTTCTTACAGTGCCATACTCTATAAAGACCGTAGGCTACCTCCCGTATGTACTTCTGATGTATGTCATCAGAGTTTCACAAGTACCCGGGACCTACAGTTTATCGCCGAATCTGAACGGCTCTATTTGAGAGGCTGTACAAGGCAAATATACTTAAGAACTCATTTCACTAGTCCGAAAAAGTAGCAAAATAAGCGTTCGGCACTTAACGTTTTATGTAAAACTGGCTAGGTATTTTTACACAAATGAGGAAGGAAATTAAAGATAAAGGATTATACTATATCCATATTGTAACACGTTTTTAGACAACTTTTTTATTTTTAAGATTTTGATGGTCAAACATCAACAAAATATTCCTTATGTTTGGACTAAATTCTCTCGAAAATAAAGCCATAACTTAAAATTACGTGACAATACAGAAATAGATTGAAGTTTTGTGATTACAGTGTTACTATTTTATGGCAAATCCTGAAGCTCTGCAAACCTTAATCCAGCCTTAATCAAGCATGTGTGTTTGGAATTTAGGGTATGGCTTAATACGACAGGATCGGGCTAAACCTCAGGCAGATTTCTGAAATGTGATATATATTTCCTACGGCCACACACCCGCTTTACCCGACCCCTGAGAACGACCCGAATAGTACAGCGTAATAGACTCTTAAGGTGGTTTGCCATTGCCTTCCTTGGTGTGACGGCTCGCTGATCACTCTATTTAGTAGGCGCGTGCGGTCCATGGAAGCGGGGGAAGCGGCGCCGGCGCTTCCCTATACGTTGAGATCAAGCTTTTTAATTAATAATTCATAGAAGTAAAACGATATTGTCTTGCTGAGCACCGACATTCAAGAACTGAACACCATGCTAAATGAAATAAATGACCAATCCCAGAAAATTGGCCTTAAAATGAACTTGAAGGAGACCAAGATAATGAGCAACAATATCCATAACATTACCGTTGACAACGTATTATTGAAAACGTAGACCATTATATATATTTAGGTCATAAAATCAAGCTGGGCAAGAAAAACTAAAATACGGAGATCAAACGCAGGATCCATTTGGAATGGGTAGCATTTGGAAATATGAGCGATATTTTCAAGGATAAAAAGGTGCCCATGAACCTAAAGAAAAAGGCTTACGACAGCTGCATTCTACCTGTGCTTACGTATGGTTTAGAGACTATGGCAATTACCCGAAAAACAGCAGAACAACTACGAGTAGCACAAAGAGCCATGGAAAGAATCATGTTAGGAGTCACCATTAGGGAAAAAATACGGAATACCCACATACGTCAAAAAACAAAATTAATAGATATCGTTAAAAGAGTGGCAAGTCTGAAGTGGCAATGGATAGGACATGTGGCAAGACAGGATCCAGACCGATGGCCCCAAAAAGCAATCCTATGGAGACCTAGGGGAACAACAAGAAGTGTGGGCCGACCAAAAAAGAGATGGGTCGATGACGTCAGGGGAGTGGCGGGAAGACAATGGATAAGATTGGCTAGAGATCGCGAAGCGTGGAAAAACCTAGAAGAGGCCTATATCCAATACTGGATGGAACCAGGCTGAGAAAGAAGAACTAATATGAATCTAGGTAGTAGTTTATATGTGATCTGTTAAACATATTTTTCGACTTTTTTTATTAACTTTATCGAATCGCTTCCCCTTGTATAAATTTCACCGCACGCCACTCTATTTAGATAAATAAATATTTTTATTTAAATAAATAAAGCGACCGTACTGACTGGGGATCGAACACAGTACCTCTCGCTATGTATTGCTTATAAGTTGTTGCAATTGACTACAAAAACAATCCTACTGATATAAAAATGTTACAGATAAAAGGCGCACAACAACAGTTTAGTTTTTTGAAACTGTGCTTTCATTACTAGAACGCTTTTATTCCTACCTATCTGTAGAGGAGTTATATCCCATACGTTTTGACGAACATTAAAGACCAGTTTTCCTTTCACAAATGACATGATTCCATCTATTAAGATCAGAGAGACACATTCGTTTTTCTCTGTCATCGTATACTTGTGAATGACATCAGTCACCGTTGTGCATGCTTAACGTCGCTGTTTCGACAACTTGGTTGTTTTATTATTTGATTAGCTTTCTATCACCAACAACTGCAGTTCACTTGATCATAGGTCCCAGGTTATAACACATTTTCCTTAACCCCCCATTTTTTGGGTCCTGCACAAATTCTGCTGGATGCCCACTTTTTTCTTCATTCTTATTAAAGAGCGGTATTATACAGGAAAACACTGCGACTTGTAAGGCCTATTGTGTTTGAATTCTTTCTATGTCTGCATCCAGTTTCTTAACCCTGTACTACACAAGCTTGCGCAGGTCCTGGATAGAATGGGAGCATAGTTCCTCCGGTTCTAGCCTTGCTTTTCCAAATAGAATGTACCGCTTCCGATCCAGAGCCTCGAAATGAATTATGTACTCTGCTGCTTGAGGATCTTTATCACTAAGGACACTATATGGTGGTTTGCCATTGCCTTCTCTAAGGTGACTGCTCGTTTATCGTTCTATTTAGATACGTAAATATTTAATAATTTTAATAGTATGCATGAGATCATTGCCGGTTATCCTTTATTTTCTGCTAAGTATATCTTCATAGTTTTACATAATGCGCATCATAGGTTTTTTGATTTCGTGTAACACATCCTACAGTGAATTTCGAACTTCTCCTGTTCATATAGCCGGAGAGTTGGCGACATATTTAGAGAACATATTTTAGGCAAGTTAGAATAATAAAAAAAATAAAGTTTAATAACTTGTGAACCCAGAATCCTAAGTCTGGCTGGGGGATTGGGGGTATTTCGCTACTGCGCAACCCATAACATTTGCAAAAAAATATATCCAAAAAACATTCTTTAGGCTTTTAACTTGAAATTTGTTTATTCTTAAATTTTAGCATCTATTTCACCTAGAAATAAGTATGCCAGACTTTTTTTCGGGTTTAAAGTGTGTATGCCAGACTTTTTTTTCGGGTTTAAAGTGTAACCCGACCATTCCAAATATGTTTAATTATTATACCTGGAAAACATACTTAAGGCATTCTAAAATTTTTACAGCGTGTTTATTAGATGATATTAAAAATATGTGTTAATTGCCAGACCAATTCAACGGGTTTTAATACTTGCCTGACTCGAATAAAGGTTTTAAATGAGCGCGACAAAAAAGTCTTATGAGTATCTATAAGCGCGAGAAAGATAGTTTATTGAGACCCGTCGGCAGCCAATGCGGCTGACGTAACACTATTTTGGAGTACTTCAAATTTTCATAAATACAATTTTTTTTCTGTTTCATTTCAATTATTTGCAAGCTTTTAATTCAGAGATTATTTTGTTGGAATTAAGTTACCAAGGTACAAATATGTATTTATAAATTAAATATTGATGTGTATAGTGTAAATAGTTTAAAATAATTACTGCAAATAAATATTTTAGTAACTACTAATTTCGCTACTAACTACTAAATCACAATGGATAAAAAACATTTATGGTGTGTAGTTTGTAAATAAGTTACTAGTGACAAAGTTATTGTTTTTGATAAAGGCGGCCTACAAAAATACAAAGAATTTTTAAAGGTGCGCCAACATTATGGTTTAAAATTTAAAGAAGTGGTTTTAGCAGAAAACGTAGTCCCGACAAAAGGGTACCATGTACAGTGCTAAAAAAATAAGTATTCTGGAATTTTATTAAAGTACCATTGTTAATCTTTCTAAATAGATTCAAAAGTAAGTAAAGGTGCTTTACTTTTATGCTTAAGCTTGATTTTCATGCATCCGTTGTCCGACGATACGATAATACGATATTAATTTTATTGGTTGAATTTAAAGACTTCGATTGGTTAACCGTTTCTAACCAATTGAAGTATTTAATGTCAACCAATAAAATTAATATCGGACCATCGTATCAACGGATAACGGACGCATGAAAATCAAGCTTTAGGCGTTAAAATGACTTTTTTATATTGTCAATCAGGTCGCAAAAATTAACAATAATATAATATGTCACAAAAGTATAATAATAATTATACTTTTGTGACGTTTGAAAAAAATATATTTTATATTATGCTTATATTTTTAAATAATTATTCGTCTTTTTATTCTTTCAGATACAAAATTCTTAAATTAAAAAGTCTTCTTATTGAAAGGATTTCAATCATAAATTTTTATTAAAAAATGTTTCTTTTTATTTATTCAATATTAGTTGAGTACACACGTCAGCCACATCGGCTGCCGAGGGGTCTCAATAAACTATCTTTCTCGCGCTTATAGATACTCATAAGACTTTCTTATAGCGCTCATTTAAAATCTTTATTCGCGTCAGGCAAGTATTAAATCCCATTGAATTTGTCTGGCAATTAACACATATTTTTTAATATCATCTAATAAACACGCTGTAAAAATTTTAGAATGCCTAAAGTATGTTTTCCAGGTATAATAATTAAACATATTTGGAATGGTCGGGTTACACTTTAAACCCGAAAAAAAAAGTCTGGCATACTTATTTCTAGGTTAAATAGATGCTAAAATTTAAGAATAAACAAATTTCAGGTTGCCTAAAGAATGTTTTTTGGATTTATTTTTTTGCAAAATTTATGGGTTGCTCAGTAACGAAATACCCCCAACCCCACAGCCAGACTTAAGATTCTGGGTTCACCAGTTAATATATTATACATTTTTAGTTATTCTAGCTTCCCTAAAATATGTTCTCTAAATATGTCGTCAGCTCTTAGGCTAATATATCAGCGATCAGTATTACTATTTAAATGTAAGTTAAAGAATAAATTATGATAATTTTTGGACGTGAAGCAAGCACAATCTGAATATCCGATAAGTTCAAACGTCGAAATTATTTACTATTGTAAACAAATGGCAATCGAATTATTGTAATTTATTGGGAATATTGCAACATATCAAATATATATTCTAAGGCTCGTTTATTCTATAATACTACTATCACTATCGTCTTTTACGTTGAAATGTAAATGTTTCGTATAGCTGAAATCTTCTGAGAATATCACCAGTGAAACAAAACACTCAAGAATTAAAATATCGAAGCCATGCGAAAACTATAATGGAGGCACCCCTAGCTTCTATAAGAAGAGTTCTAGTCCAGTAAATGGAGGTTGAAACCACGGTTTAATTCGTCGACCGGTACTTTTGAAACGGATTGTGTGCCTTTTGGAAAGTAGTTTTAGGGGGGAAAATTGTAACACCGTGCTCGGCCCTAAAAAATCAGTTTTTCACAAATATCTGCCAAACTATGCAATTTACAATGAAGAAGGTAAGATAATTACCTACAAAAATGGCCCTTATCATTTTTTCCGTAGAATTAGTAGTTTTCGAGATATTCCGCCTCGAACAACCTTGAATTTTGATTGATAGGATAAATTGTTTAGTAGCTAGACTAAAATTTACTATTTTTTGATTATAAAATTTCATATTTTGGAACTTGTTTGAATTTTGTCATATTTTATTAATAAAATAACCGGGCAAACATTGCCTGGCCCAAAAATTTTCAGATTTTTACAAACTTATTCATATTTTCATTAATAATAGCTTATTTGGCAAGATCTTTCTAAACAATTGTTCTCAGAGTTGCTTTAAGCAACTCAGAAAGCTTAAAGTATTATTTGTTTTTAGGTTTAAGTTAAAGGACTACCTATACGGAACCCACAAAATACCATTCGACGTGACACCACTGCGGTAATAAAGTCAATGTGCAAATGTCTCTCTTGAAAGCTGGCGCTTTCAATGGTAAAAAGCCGACGACAGTACATTAGCTACTAAATAAAGCAACTGTAAGGAAACGCGCTGCCAGTTGTCGTTTTACTTTTCGGATTTAGAGGAGTTGTCCACGTCGATGATTATTCCTTTCTTTTATTTTCCTTCTCCTTGTCTTTCCCGTTTGCGCGAGCAATTAGACGGACAACGAAACGGAAAGTCCGGTTCTGCCGCAGAACCTGATTTAAGTCTCTCTAATAGATTGAATTGAAAATATTGGCCGCCGCTGAGAGTTAAATGCTCAGAGAAATACGAGAGCATAGAGGCGACTTAATACACCTACAGTAGTAGGTTTGTAAGTGCGCATCGTATGGGACATTTTTCATTATTTGATTGTGTTACAAAAATTTTGATTTTTTTTATTTAAATTATTATAGATAGATATACAAGGTGGTCCTAACTGTATTCCGGAAACTTCGGTAGCGTTTCCTGCAGATAAAAATAAGTAAAAAAGTTCGTATAAATGTAATGTCCTAAAATGCTTAGTTTCGGAGATATGGGGTGTAGAAATTTCATGTTTATTTCGATTTTTTCCAAATAATTTTTGAATTAACGTCAATATTTGGATGAAAATTCTTGTCTGAAAGTTTTTTGACATGAGAAATTTGATCTTGATGTTAATATAACTCCCATTTGTAGGGGGCGCCACCTACATGTGTTTTAACTGTTTTCAAGGTTAATAACTTTTTGTCCGTACCTGTAAAAAACTACTGGGTGAAAAAATATACATTTTTTTGACTTTTTACGTAAAAAATGTTTCTTGGTAAAAATCGCTACGAGGAAGCGTTCTCAAGATATTTACGAGTAGAATGGAAATAGTCAATACATGTCATTATTGACAAAAAATTCATGTTGAGTAGATAGTTATTTAACTGAAATGATAATTTTGGGAAATTTTTATTTTTTTAAATTAATCATACAATTTTCTGTGAAAAAATGATGGTAAAACAGTTTCTGTCGAACTTTTGGCACAAAAACATTTCAAATTTATGATTTCAATCTAATAACTATTTAGTCTCAACATGTTTTATTTATGTCAATGATGACAGGTAATGATAATTTCGATTCCAAATCTCAAGAAGCACTACTCGTAGCGATTTTTACCAAGAGATCTTTTTTATGTAAAAAACGTCATAAATGTATATTTTTTTACTCAGCAGTTTTATACAGGTACGGACGAAAATTTATTAGTCTTCAAACCAGTTAAAAAAATATGTAGGTCGCGCCCTATACAAGTATGAATCATATTGACATCAAAATCAAATTTCTAATGTCAAAAAATTCCCAGACCCCAATTTTCATCCAAATATTGATGTTACTTCATAAATTATTTAGAAAAAATCGAAATAAAATGAAACTTCTACACTCTGTATCTTCGAAATTAAGCATTTTAGGACATACATTTATACGAACTTTTTTTCTTATTTCTATCTGCAAAATATGCTGCCGAAGTTTCCGGAATACAGTTCGGACCGCCCTGTATATTGTGAGCGCTTGAGAGGGTATAGACGGTCAATTCTAATTTGATATGTATGACTGACGGTAACAAAACTATTTTTTTATTATCGGACAGGAGAAATTACAGTAGAAGTCAAACAGAATATGTTTGAGTTACGTCAAATCGATGTTTGAGTTACGACGAACATCCATCAATGTCACAATTAATAATCGATTGTTACTGTCAAACAAAATTCAAATTTTATTGCCAAAATGGCTCAAAAATTTAATCAAAATGATTAAGAGCTCGTTGCTAAGCTTATAAATTATTTTTCTCGAGGAAGAGTCGCCAGCAGAACACCCTTGGGCCGTAGACATGAAGTTAGTACAATGCAAAGGTGTAATATTCCTATGTAAAATACAAATTGGTAGCGTTTTTAAATAATATAGCGAGTTGCTGATGCTTAGTAAATATCAGCAAATATAAGTGATGTTGCTGATTAGAAAATAGGAGTTTCAACAGTCCAAAGGATTCGAAATCGGAAATATGTCAACAACGGATATAGAAATTCTGAAAGGCGTCAGACAAGGATGTATATTATCGTCACTTCTGTTTAATTTATATTCCGAATCGATATTCCAGGAGGCGTTGGAAGATTTAGAAGTGGGAATCAAGGTGAATGGTAAACCTATTAATAACATCAGATATGCTGACTGCTGACGATACGGTGCTCCTAGCTGGCAATGAGAAGGATTTGCAGTACCTGGTGGACAGAGCTAGCAGTATTAGTCAGAGTCATGGTCTTAACATAAACATAAACAAAACAAAATTTATTATTATCAGCAAACTAAATATTGAAAATATCAGGATACAAGTAGAAGATCAAAATATAGAAAGGGTAAGAAGATTTAAGTACTTGGGGTGCTGGCTGAGTGATAAATGGGATCCTGATGAAAAAATCAAACATAAAATTGAAATAGCCAGAAACACATTTTTCAAAATGAAAATTCTACTTGGCAACCGACACCTGAATCTGACTACTCGATAGCGAGCTACCAAATGCTACGTACTGTCTACATTGTTATACGGAGTCGAGGGATGGACGTTGAAGGCATGATTCATTTGAGATGTGGTTGTACCGACGAATGTTGAAAATATCCTGGATTGAACAAATAACAAATCTTGAAGTATTAGAAATTAATGAATAAGGACCAAGAACTATTGACTACAATAAAACGATGAAAAGCATCATATTTTGGTTATATTTTTAGGAATAACAAATATAGTTTCCTACAGCTGATCGTTGAGGGATATATTGAAGGACAACGAGGCATCGGGCGTAAACGGTTTTCCTGGTTGCGGAATTTGCGCTAGTGGTTTAATATAGGAGAGGCCAGTGCAATTATCTCTTTGGCTCAAGACAGGGAGGAATTCCAATTGATGGTCGCCAAACTCCGATGAGGAGAAGGCACATGAAGGAGAAAGGATTGGAACTAAAGAGATCGTAACTGATAAAGAATTCAAGAAAAAAATAATAAATGACGAAAAAAAAAAAACAAACTCGCTCCATCAATAATATAGAACGTAATGAACGCTTGAATATTTAGGCATTTCTAACTTGGTACTCGTAAAAATTCAATGTCATAAAAATGTAATGACGTTTCGCGTACACCGAAGTTTTATACTTAGTACACGCTAACGTGTACCTGGACACAGCGTATTTCTAAACATATGAACTTTTTAATACTAACCTGTCACTAAACTGTTGCTGCCAATCGTTCTCACACTCTGGCGGAGGTGGCGGTAACGGCGTGTCATTGTCAAACACCTCATGCTCCAAAACGGTTGGCGGTGAAGGGGGAGGCAGGTCTGGGCTGGAGACGCGCTGTTCCTGGAACAGATCGGGATAGGCCGTGCGCAAATTGGGGTTCTTGGGCGGCCGTTCGGGCGGTTTCCCTGGCACGTAGTCGTCGACGGAGATCGATGGGCCTACGATGACTGGACCGAGGAGATCGGTGGAGAGGCTGCCGCAGGAGTTGCTGTGTTGGTGCCGGGGGCTAACCATTCCATTTGCTAGACGGAAATAATGAATATAATTAATGCGTACTAATTGGAAGCAAAGAGCTACCCAACTTTTGTCTTTTATTAACTTGTTGCTTAATTATGACGAATCTACCATTTTAATTCTTTGGAAATAGTTTCGAAAATGGTCTGGTCTCTTTCTTTCACCATCATTAGTCAAGAGTGATTACACATTTTTTACATTTATTATATCGCACAACAGGGATATCGAAATATTTATTTTGCGGACACCAGTGCATCGTTTGCTCAAATAAATAAATTCTGAAAAAAAATCAGGCGGAATGACAGTAATTCTTAAGAAGTTACAAAATCGACATCTCCACTCTCAATTTTTTCAGGAATTATTGATTAACTATTAAGTAAAATAAGCCCCGCCCAGATTATTATTAGCAGCAAAAAGGAAACATTAACTTTTTCTTTATTCTTTTAATTATTTGCTTCCGTCGACGGAAAGAATATACCTACCGAAACGGTAAGTATTTTTTGTTAATTAGGCAAATTTGTTTTACGACTAAAAAGCCACTGACAAGCTGATTTCCGTTTGGACTAGTATTTAGTTCTATTAAAAATATATTTTTTTATTTCTTACATTTCTCTTTCAGCTGCGAAAGATCTAGGCTTTTGCCGAGAAATGAACATATCAAAACAATTTTTAACTTCGTTTTGCTGTTAATATATGCAGAATACTAATAAGTCAATTTGAATTTTTGCTTATTCGTATTTTTGCTACTTCTAATGCAGTAATAATTGATTGAGTTAAAATGGTTGTTCTATGTTAATGTTAACAGGACGAAAATATATTTACATAAATTAGCAGATGAATTTGTTGGATATAGATCATTGAAAGATAAATAAGAGATGTAATGTGTTAATATTATTCAATATAAGGTATCTAACCCTATGTTAATATGTAACTGGTAATGTTTTATAACAAAATCTACGAAAAAATATTAAATACCATGAAAAAAACATTTAAACAATAATGTACACTCGGCTTCAAAAAAACGCAACGGTAATTGTTTTCGTCAAATTTAAAGTGTCATATTTTTAGTCCCATTTTCATGAGTTTTGTAGCAAACTGTATATAAATATATCTACTTTAATTTACAAACTCAGTTTTTTAGGGTTCCGTACCCAAAGGATAAAAACGGGAACCCTATTACTAAGACTTCGCTGTCCGTCCGTCTGTCACAAAGGTCTATCTTATGAACCGTTATAGCAAGACAGTTGACATTTTTACAGATAATTTATCTATGTTGCCGCTATAAGAACAAATACTAAAAACAGAATTAAATAAATGTTTATAAATAAAAAAGTACTTTCACTAAACATTATCTTTTAAGTAAGAATTTTACATAGAATCTTTCAAGTCCTCGGTGACCGGGTGGTTAAAGCATTAGGATTTTACGCTGCTATGACGTTGGAGTCGTAGTAAGGCAGGTTCGAATCCTAGTCAAAGCGACTTTTTTTTAATCGTTTTTTTTTAAATTTTTACATATTTTTACATATTTATTTTTACTTTTTACATATTTATTATTGATTAATACAATTTTTAGTAATGTGTTTCTTCATTTTTATAAATTACTTATACGCCCATTCAAAATTTCAGCTAAATCGGAAAAAAAGTTTATAATAATATAGTGGTCTAATGTTGTATAGATAATGAATGGTACGGAACCATTCGTGCCCAAGTCCGACTCGCACTTGACCAATTTTTTTTTATAAACTTTAGTATTTGGCTTATTATACAGAGTTAATCGAAGGATTGTAATTTACCTTAAATTTAAAAGCCCTGTGCAATAACTTCGTGAGTAAATTTTTCTAAAACATTATTTTTTTGGTCAGAACCATGTCTTGTGAGCATTTTGTTTTTTAGCTCATGTCAGCACATCCCTCGGTTAACATTTAAGAGGGAAATGAAATTGCCACAAAATAGCTTTTTGCACGATGTTGCTAGAAACAGAGATGCCTTTAAGAGAGTGGTCGCTCACCTCTGTTAACGGAGACAACATGAGAAAAAAAGAGGAAGTCAAAATATCAACGTTTGGTTTGCTTGATAGATTAGAACCTAAAAGAATTGCTAAAATTCTGATTTAACTTTGATTTTGACATCAAAACGAAGCTGTAAGCTCACAGAAACTTTTTTTTTAATTAAATAATTTTAATGACAAGTCATTTTTCGAAAGCTGACTTAACACTTAAAATTTGAGGCTAAGAACATAGTGAAGCAACGAGGATAGCGGCGAGCAAGCAGCGCGATATCGCGGTGGTCAAGCCTCGAGGTGCTAAAACATAGTAGAGCGGCGAGGAATAGTGAGGTACTTGCAAATTTATTATTTTCATTTGCTTATTGATAATTTAAAATGTTAACAGTGGCTAAAATTCTGGGCACTAGTGTCGCAAATATTTAGTTTATTCGAAACCAACAAACCAAAAGGTGTACTGTACATGAAATTTGTACATTACAACATGAAATTTTCAAAACCCGGAGAGAGTGTAACAAGTTTCAGAACATTTACGAAAATTTATTGCCACTTCATCTCATCACTTATCTAAAATGTACCAGTTATGGTGATTACTATCTTTTTGGCCCCATAAAGTCTCTCTTACAAACACTAAATCTATTAATTTTTGAGAATCCATTGTTTTCTACAACGCGACAGAACGACGAAAACTAAATTTTTTGAATCGATCTCGCCGCTCGATCTAACCGCTCGAGCAGATCGCTTTACTATGTTTACATGTACTTGACTTCACAAGTTTGTTCTGGGCGCGACGTCGCGCTGATTGCTTGCCGCTATCCTCGTCGAGCAAGCCTCGAGGTGCTGAAACATAGTAGAGCGGCGAGGAATAGCGAGGTACTTATGCAAATTTATTATTTTCATTTGCTTATTGATAATTTAAAATGTTAACAGTGGCTAAAATTCTGGGCAGTAATGTCGCAAACATTTGGCTAGATGAAGTTTTCAAAAACCCGAGAAAGTATGGCAAGTATTAATTTTTCATTCATTTAATCATTTTCTACAGCGCGACAGAGCGACGAAAACAAAATTAACCACTCGAGCAGATGGCTTTACTATGTTCACACGTACTTGACTTCACAGGTTTGTTTTGGACGCGATGTCGCGCTGCTTGCTCGCCTCTCTCCTCGTCGCTCCACTATGTTCTCAGCATTAAGCTGGATTTATAAACTCGGGAGTTGAGGTTCAGTTGAGGTTCAGTTGCCGTTCAAAATGTTCAACGCTATGAAATGAACGCGCGCATTTATAAAGTCAGTTGGTCGAATAGTTGGCAGTTCGTTTTACGTTCAGCGGAGTTCAAAGATGGTCAATGTTTATGTCGGCAGTTGCGGGCAGTTGGCGACCGCTGGCGACGTTCGGCGACAGCCAATGAATAAGCGCCTGTCGATCACGTGAAGCACAGTACGCCGATGCATTGAAAAATGACCCTTATTGTTGTTTCATTATTTCTGTTAATGTGATGTTTATATTTTGCGTAATCGTGGATTACTGTGTTTGAACTTTGACAAATACCAGAAGTATTTTTAAATCGAAAGAAAAACGTTCGAAATTTTCACAATTCCAAACCTAACCTACAACCGAAACTGACAGTGTATAAATGCAAAAATATTGAACCTCAACTGCCGCGAACATCCAACTGCAACTGGGGCGAGATCGATTCAAATTATTTTGTTTTCGTCGCTTTGTCGCGCTGTAGGAAACGATGGATTTCCAAAAATTAATAGATTTAGTGTTTGTAAGAGAGTTTTGATTTGACAAAAAGATAGTAATCACCATAACTGGTATATTTTAGATAAGTTATCTCTCCGGGTTTTGAAAATTTCATGTTGTAGTGTCCAAATTTCATATACACATCTTTTCGTTTTTTATCTTTCGTTACAATAATATGATACTTAGTAAGAAAATCGCCTAACTGGTAATACAAGAAAATTAATATTAACATTTAAAAAAAGTACTTAAATTGAATTCTGGTTGTCTTGACTTGAGGGTAATTAGATTGATTTAAGTGATTTTACTGACTTAACTTACAGATCATCATGCTTTAAGTCAAAAATATAGATTTCATAAAAACGACTTAAATAACGTTATATTAATTTGACTTTACATAAATGACTTGTGAAATAAAATGACTTAAATCATTTGAACTTGATGTTGAGTTTGACTTAAGACTTAAATCATTTTGATTTTAGACATGACCTTAGAAACTGACTATCACGACTGCATCACAACTTTTGAAAAGACTTTGTTTCTTGAAGAACTCCAAAAGATATTAATATATACTTCAATCTCTTATTTCTTTAAGTGAATTTGATAATAATATCTACTTACCAATACTATCGGTTGTCTTCGACTCCAAAGACGAAGCCAAACTATTCCTCTTCGAATTATTCGCCGAAGCGTAATCACTAGCCGACGACGCCCTTCGCGATGGCAACGACACCTTCACCTTTGGGGTCTGAGGAGCGACGCTGAGCGGCTGCTGGCTCTGAGCCAGCTGCGGCTCCGATCTCCAGGTGTTCTTGTTGCTGCCAGTGGTGCCGTTGTTCTGTTGGTGTCGCTCGTAGAACGAGAGCAACGCTTTCTTCTGGATCGCCTTAAGAGTAGGGTCAGGAACTTTGTGTTTCTTGTTAGGGTCTAAGTACGAGTACCTTTGTTGCTTTTCTAATTCGCTAATTCTATCTGCTACGGAGAGGGCCGATTGTAACGATATCGATAGCCTAAAAGAGACAAGTAATATTAGTTTGCTATAAGATTTTTTTGCTGAAAAAATTAGATGTTTTTACAATATACCACATGATCCATAAAATTTATGATTAAGGATGCAAACAATACAGCGAAGTTTCTGAAACATTTTTTCTCAATAGTAAACATTGATATTTTTAACAATGGTACATAGATATTTTCGCAGAAACAGATTCATTAATTTTAAATTTGATACTTCTAAGTTCGCCATAGTCCACTTAATTATGTGAACACAACAAAAAATCCCACTTCTGATCTAAGAACTCTCGCAAATAATAGTGCTCTTTAGAGAAAAATAAGTAGTTAATGGCAAAAACTGAAGGTTTTATGGACCGATTCAAATGTTAAGAGAATCTTCAACTATAAGATGCATAATGCTATAGGACCTCTAACACTATACAGGGTGATCCGAACTGTATTCCAGCAACTTCGGCAGCATATTCTGCAGATAAAAATAAGTAAAAAAGTTCGTATAAATGTATGTCCTAAAGTGCTGAGTTTTGGAGATACAGGATGTAAAAGTTTCATTTTTATTTCGATTTTCTCCAAATAATTTCTGAAGTAACGTCAATGTTTCGATGAAAATTGATGTTTGTTTTTTTTACATGAGAAATTCGATTTTGATACGGGGTACACGTGTTTTAACTATTTTGAAGAGTAATAACTATTCGTCCGCACCTCGTAACTACCGTAATCAATACATGTCATTATTAACAAAAACTATAATAAGTTATAAAGTTTGTTCATTCTCACAAAGTGGTGGCCCATGGTAAAAAACTTAACGTTAAAATGGAAAACAAAGTCCAAACCACTATTAAAAAATTCTTTATTCGTGACCGGTTTCATATCATATAAAAAGTCATATGAATGTATAAAAGCAAACAAAAGATATACAATATAAACACAGATACAACATTAATTAACAAATAAACACACTAACAAGTTAAAAATTACCTTTGTCAAACCAGCTGTTCGTTTGACTTATATATCAAATAAATTGCATACGACAGAAACAACAGAAATTCTCACGGTACTAAAAACACACAAAGAGATAAGATTAACGACTAGAAAAAAGGAAAAAGAAAAAATATGTTAATAGTTATTTGACTGAAATTATAAATTTGAAAACTTTTTGTTTTTTAAATTAACCATAAATTTTTCTTCGAAAAAATGACGATAAAACAGTTTCTGTTGAGCTTTTGGCATAAAAACATTTCAAATTTTTTTCAGTCTAATAATATTTAGTCAACATACTTAATTTATATCAATGATGACAGGTATTGATAATTTCGATTCAAAATATCTCGAAAACTCACTCATAGTGATTTTTAACAAGAGACATTTTTACATAAAAAAACATTAAATGTATATTTTTACTCAGTATTTTTATACAGGTACGGACGAAAAGTTATTACTCTTCAAACCAGTTAAAAAATATGTAGGAGCCGCCCTCTACAGGTAGGAGTCATATTGCCATTAAAATCAAATTTATCATGTCAAAAAACTCAGACACCAATTTTCATCCAAATATTAACGTTAATTCATAAATTTGGAAAAAATCGAAATAAAAAAGAAATTTCTACACCCTGTATCTCTGAAACTAAGCATTTTAGGACATACATTTATGCGAACTTTATTACTTATTTTTATCTGCAGAATATGCTTCGGATCACCCTGTATATGGGTAAAAATATTTGTATTTTTAATTTGTTGCTTCACTCTCTAGGTAGGTATGAGGGGCATAAGTGTGAATAACTGTTAGGGCAGACGTTATATTCAAATATCACTATAGAATAAACTATAATATTAATTGGACTTAATTCTGGTGCTTAATTCTTGTTTTTTATGGTATATGCTTTTTCTTGCCAAAAGTCACTAACTAACATTTTTCCGAACAACCAAATTCAATCACTAACTATGTTTTGAAGAGGAGAATCGAGTGCAAAAGTCATTAACTACGATTTCTGGCTATTTATGTTTAATTTTAATACCGAATAGTTACTAACTATAACATCTTTATGCAATGCAATTCATCTTAAGTAAAGTAAGTTAGTGACTTTTGGCAGCAATGGGACGATATAATTTTTATTAACTGTATAACACACTATGGTTTGAAAAATTATTTTGGTTATTTATGATAAATTAAAAATATTTCAGTTATAACATCAATAAAATATTCATAGTTAAGCTGCCGGAATATATTACTAGTAGTATATAATTGTTTATAGGAATAAGTAAGGTATTCATAGTGGAATTAATTCCTATCCTGTAGCATAGATGCAGATACTGCCCTATATTCGAAAGCACGATCTTTCTAATGGTTATATGATTGCATTGATGTGTCATAGCAACAGAATCAGATTAAATATCCCTGTAGCAAAGCACAATAAAATACCATCGCGTCATAGAAGTACCAAAGGCCATGTTTTATTACCCAGAGATAAATAGAAAGAAAAATAAACAACCGGAGCGCAACCTTTTCCAATATGAAAATGATTGTTGTAAGGTCGCGCAACATTTTATTCGTCGCTATTAACGCTACAGAAAAAAAGGAACAAAGGTGTTTTATGCAAGGTAAACAATGCAATCTCGTAGACAGGGAGGGTACCTCATTCTGTAACGTAACATTTCTTTAATTCATAGACTAGATTAGACGCCGAACGAACGTTCTAGCTGCTTGGTATTTAAACCGATTTGTATTCGATCATGAATGATTAACAAGGACAGGCGAAAAAGATTCTTCGTAAGTAAAAATAGAAAATTCTATCTTTTGTTTTCTGATTTTATCTTCTGTTGTTAAATTTTAGTCTCTGCTCATAAAAAAACATACATATTGTTACAGAAATCAACAAAAGAATTAAGGTAGCATGGAGTACTTATGGAGCAAACTCAATCATATTCAAATTTAGAATGTAACTCCATCTAAAGAACAAAACATTCGACCAATGTGTACAACCAGTCATGATCTATGTATGCAAAACCTGACACTTTCATTTACATGACATAATATTTCATATAAACGGAAGGGACCTGATATGGAAGGTATACTCTGTTTTTTTTCTTAGGTAAGATTTCGACAGACGATGACAGAAGAAAAGCAGATGACGTCCCATACCAATCTATTTATTTTACTAAAAAAAGTTTCTAATAATTTTTAAGTTATCTATGGATGGGTTTAAATATAAATCCGTCATCCGTCGTGTCTTGTTGTTTTTAACCAGTTTTATTGGTTTATTTAAAAAATGACAGATCGTATTTCAATTTTATTGGTTTGACGGAACGATGAACGACAAACGGACGCCGATGCGTATGAACTCGCCTTTAGATTTTTGTCATTTTTGACGCTTGTCAAAGTCTTGCCAAATTATAGGTTAGAATTTTGTGTCAACCTTTGTTAAATACCCTGCGTTTTGGAAGATGATGCATGTTGATTCGTATTATTACGTGTGTTTTGTGCCTTTTGAAGTCAAGTGGAGGAAAAATCGAGTGAAAATTAACTGTACTGCACAGTTTATGGTTTATACTCGCTGCCCAGACAGAACGTTTTATACACCAATGAAGTTGCCATCGATAAAGTTTGTATACCATTTCGTCGTAGATAAGTGTATGGTAGAAGGATCAAACTAAACACATACTAAAAACTGCAGTAGCTGTAAAATATCGACATCACACGATAGGTAAATAATGGATTTTAGTACTGCAGAAAAATAATGTCAAAAGGTACTGGTTTAAAAAAATTAAGATTAAAGTTAATTAATCAACCTTTAAGGTATAAAATTTGGTAGGTGTTATTATTAATAAAATAGTTTGTTTTATTTACCTATGTTGTTTTATTTATTCTTGTGGAATATTACAAATTTGTATTTTTACATAAGTTATATTGATAAATATAATCATAAATGCGGGTAGTTTCATAAAGCTTGAAAGTAAATAATAGTTCTTTTTTATATTTTTTGGTATGTAGTGTCTTGTTCTTGTTTGTTTTGTATTAACACATACCGTTTTTATTAAATAAAATAACTCGATTACATTTTTTCAGTTTTATACAGTTTTTTTCACAATATTTTGAAGTAATCACTTGTCATCTTGTCAATCAAATTTTAAATATATCCTGCAATGCGTTCCAGTTGTGCCAACTTATTTCTTTGTAAAATAAAATAAACTACTTTGAAATTAAAATGACAGACACATCTCTCACTGTCAAGGATCTTCTCGTTGGACAGACTATATAGTGAGAATCAACCTTAAAACGGACATTATAAGAAAAGTGCGGGTGACAGAACACTCAATGGAGCGAAATATACTAAAAATATGATGAGAATACCTAAAAAAGACAGTAAAATAATAGGTTGCATACGACAAAAGACCCAGGTAATAGATGTCATTCACAGAATCAAATCCCTCAAGTAGCAATGGGCTGGACACCTGGCGAGAAGGACGGGCAACAGATGGACCACAAAAATTACAGCATGGAACCCACAAGAAATTAAGAGACCTAAAAGAAGACCAAACCTGTGATGGGACCATGATATTAGGAAATTAGCAGGGATAACTTGGTCCTGCATAACCAACAATAGACAACAATAGGCCTATCTACAAAGAGAGTAAGAGAGTATCTAAATATGTGTGAGAGGCTACACCATAACTGGAAATGGTTAAATTAGCTGAAAATGATGATGGTCCTCTATTCGTTCAGGAAAATTTAGAAAATGAAGAAGAAATAGTCAAGTAAACTGTATGTCATGTGAGTAGGATATGTCGCAGACGCATCGAATAATTCGGCATATTGCTAAAAGCCTAAGCACATTATAAAACGCCAACATCTTAAACAAAACAAGAATATTTTACAAAGTGTCTCTCTGTTTTCAGTGGCTTTGCAAAATGCCTAATCAGAATTAGACATATAAACAATGATGATATTTGCTGTATATTTCTGCAAAAGGACGCTTATTTTCAGTCATTCTTCAAAATACCTAGTGAAGACTAGTCAGATTGTATAAACATTTTACGCGGGATTGATATAAGTAACCTAAATTTATCCAAATAACATTTCTTGCACAAATCACTTTCAAAATTAGGGAAAAAATGGCACAAAATAGTGACTATTCTCTAAATGAGAGTATGACTGAGGAAGATATACAGGGTGGTCCGAACTGTATTCCGGAAACTTCGACAGCATATTCTGCAGATAAAAATATGTAAAAAAGTTCGAATAAATTTATGTCCTAAAATGCTTAGTTTCGGAGATACAGGGTGTAGAAGTTTGATTTTTATTTCGATTTTTTCTAAATAATTTCTGGAGTAACGTTAATATTTGGATGAAAATTGGTGTCTGGGAGTTTTTTGACATGATAAATTTGATTTTGATATCAATATGACTCCTACTAGTAGAGAGCGCCACCTACATATTTTTTAACTGGTTTGAAGAGTAATAACTTTTCGTTGCGAGTGAAAAAATATACATTTACAACGTTTTTTACGTGAAAAAGGTCGCTTGGTAAAAAAAATATGATTAATTTAAAAAAATAAAAATTTCCCAAATTTATTATTTCAGTCAAATAACTATCTACTCAACGTGTTTATTTTTCGTCAATAATAATATGTATTGACTATTTCCATTCTAAAATATCTTAAGAACAGTTGCTCTTAGCGATTTTTACAAAGAGATATTTTTTAAGTAAAAAGTTACAGAGATGTATATTTTTTCACTTGGTAGTTTTATACAGGTACGTACAAAAAGTTATTATGGTTCACAACAGTTAAAACACATGTAGGTGGTGCCCTTTACTAGTAGGAGTCATATTAACATCAAAATCAAATTTCTTATGTCAAAAAACTCCCTGATACCAATTTTCATCCAAATATTGACGTTACTTCAAAAATTATTTAGAAAAAATCGAAATAAAAATGATACTTCTACACCCTGTATCTCTGAAACTAAGCATTTTAGGACATACATTTATACGAAATTTTTTACTTATTTTTATCTGCAGAATATGCTGCCGAAGTTTCCGGAATATAATTCGGACCACCCTGTATATAAAGAACTAAATTTATTTTATTCCAAAGATATGTCTCTTAAATCTATGACGATTAGGTCTCCATGCATACAATATGCTATTTTTATCGAATCATAACTGCATTATTTAAAAATTATTTTTACTCAATATAAAAATAAAATACAACTCTCGGGTTAAGTAAATGACACCTAGGGCTTGATCTCACCAAATTTATCATCGATTGTCATTCCACAGCTGTTTTTGATGTCTTTTTTTCGATTGCATGTTATTATTATTGATTGTTTAATATAGTGAATACCCAACCTCTCCATATATTTTAATTTTCCCTTTGAAATATTCAAGAAACCATTATGGCACTCGCGAAGGACTAAACAAAAACGTCCTCGTCTCCTATTACGCTTCGTTAATGTCAATAAGTGCAGGCAAACTTGAAATTTTATCAGCGTTTAATTAGCAAATTGCCTCAGATCCCGGCGAGTTAGATGCGCAAAATGCAAAATTAATAATAAAACGGGCTTTTATGGGCGCGATAAATTATTTTTAACGCTTCCATTCACCTTAACAGTTATGGACAAGAATAATCGTTAATTTTCCCAGTTATAATTGTTAGCCTGGCATGTAAAAGTCCGTTGCATCGTTTGTTTTCTCTATATATGTAGGACTGTTTATGTCTATGACAGTACCTCGCGGAAGACCGTTTTATATTTTCTTCTAGCTTGTAGCAGTCGTTAAGGCTGTTAATTATAGAAGTGATTGTGGATGGCTAACTTCGATAAAAAATATAAATCAAAAAATATGAGTAGATAAATATTAAATGTAACTAAACTCACCGGCAAAAAAAATCGGCCACTAAAAACTAGTCCCAAATTTCAAAGTTGGATTTCTCGCGAACCACTCATTAGATTTTGATGATTTTTAAATTGTAAATTAATTCCTTCTTAACGGATGCTTCGTCAGAAATTTCTATTCCGAATTTATTTTGAGCATATACAGGGCACAACAATAAGACGAAGTTTTTTGCCCGAACTTTGAAACACCCTGTAGGGTGTAGCAGCTGTAGTAGCTATTGCTAAATCAAATCACATGTCACAAATTGTAGCCTTATTGTGAGCATTTTGTTTTTTTAATCACGACATTATCTCTGTTTTTATTGGAGATACGCTGCTTTAAAACGAACGTCTCGGAAAAATGCTTCGCAGGCAGAAAGTTTTATCTATAAATAATCAAGGCGACATAGACGAAAAGGGATATATGAATATTTGCAATATGACAACGACGGTTGTCGAATTCAAAAATGCCATTATCTGTGATGGATGTTGCTCGTGTTGGGGCTTTAATTGAGGATGGCCGAAGTCAAACGTTATGTGTCCGATAAGGATGATTCACAGTACACCGGACCGTGCCCGAGCCGGGCACGTCCCGTGAAGTAGACACCGAGGAACGTCCGATCCTTCTGTATATGCTACACCAAGTTGATAACGGGGTTCGTATTAGTTCCGCGAGTATATTAGAAAACACAGCCCCATAGACACACGAAGATTTAATACGAACAATGCCAAAGTTCTCGCAGTTGGAATTGGTACCAATTGCAGTTGATGAATAAAGAACAACACCTGCAGGGGAAACACCTGCTCAAAGGAAAAGATGAAGCATCTATCTTGTTCATTACATCATTTCATTGTTCAGTTTTACGCATACCCTGTCGTCAAATACTGGTGTAAGATTAACTATACCTACTAATACCTACTACATACATGATAAAAAGTGTACTTTGGTTATATCCTGACTGCAGATTGCAGTCAGGGCACCAGGAAAAGTACATTCATGCTTTCCGCAACATGGCGGGAATGGAGCGGATCCGAGAAAAAAATGTACGCCGACATTTCTGGGACGGGGCACGGACGAGTTCCGGCGAAGCTCGGATCGTGCTCGGCCTGGCATGAATATATATGTGTAAAGAACACTTGACATTGTTTGGCCGTGTCTTCACCGACGCACGGCTCGGACCCGTTACGGTATAGCGTGAAGCATCCTATACCCTGGGTATACCTCAAACAACAGTCCAGGATGCCTGGAATCGGTATATGGAAACGGGAAATTTCACCAGGCAAGTGGGTTCTTGGAAGAAAACGGAAGACAAACGCAATTGACGACCGCTTTATTATTCTGAATACTTTACGATATCGTAGAATTACAGCGTTTCAGAATCAACATCTGCTACAAGCCCTGCGTAGAACTCAAGTCAGTGAGAGAACAATCCGACGAAGACTCAAAGAAAACAGCTTGTCTGCAAGGAGGCCTGCCACAGGACCTCAACTACTTCCAAGACATCGCCATGCCCCGTATATGCTCAAAATAAATTGGGAATAAAAATTTCTGACAAAGCATCCGTTAAGAAGGAATTAATTTACAATTTAAAAAAAAATCATCAAAATCTAATGAGTGGTTCGCGAGAAAACCAACTTTGAAATTGGGACTAGTTTTTAGTGGCCGGTTTTTTGCCGGTGAGTGTATAATTTTATATCCTATATAAAATTTGGTATTATCTGAGGAGTAAATTGATATTAAATTTATTTTAAGAATGTTCAGCGAGCGTTTAACTCTTAGATCTTATAAACTGCGTGGATAAAGCTATGCCATATGTATATTACACACGACTTTGTTTACGGGACTTTCATAAGCCAGTTTTCTATTTATTTATTTCTAGAACGAGATTATCGTATAAACCTATCCTTCTCTCTGAATACGCTACTGAACATGCGCAGAACGATAGTCGACGTGAATGCTAACTTGAAGCGTTTTTTCGCTGCGTTGACAATAATTACTAAAAATTTAGACCATTAACATTTTTTAATCAAGATATAGCTGATACCTGTATTATTATTTTGAAAATATTTGTCGTATTATCTCAGTATAACTTTTTATATAAATTTTAAACAAAAATTAAATCATATAACAATAAATTATTTTTTAAAAATGTTTTAATATACTACTTTGAAAAATAGCTATAGTAAACGCCACGAATGTTTGGGAGTGATTCATCGGTCGCTACCATGTGAACTAATCTGTTCAAGGTCACATAAAACTTAATTCCAGTGCCGTGGTGTTTCAAGTCATATAATAATCAATATATAATCTGTTGTAATTTGTTGTTTTAACTGTCAAAGACTTGCCAAAACATATATTTGGTTATAAATATAAACTGGAATGCCCCATTGGTCGCAGTGCAAGCACACCAATGGACTGACGCACAAAAACGAATCAATCAAAGAAACGCGATATAGTATCGTCTTTGTCAATCACGCTAACATTTTAGAATAAGTAGGAGAAGCGCAGGCAGATGATTAGACCGGGCCGTTAAAACCTACGTCTGCGGTAAAAAATGACGCTTTAAATGTAAAAATGATAGCGCGCGTGTCGTTTCTAATTTCATCAAGCGATGAATCACTCCCAAACATTCGTGGCGTTTACTATATGATGAATGGGCAACACATAGAACGCATGCAGTAACCAAGGAAACATTAAAATATGTTTTGACATTGAAAAGTCAAAACAATAAAAAGATTAATTAATGACACTTTTGGAGAAGGCAAAACACAATCCGAAATCAAAACGCATAAAGACGAAACAAGATTCGATAAAAATAGTATATTGTTTTATTAGGAGTAAAAATAACACTTTTGGAGCGAGGCTGTACAGGGTGTACCGTACATTTTCGTGTGTTTTACAGGGTATCTGGCTTGCGGGTAGAGATACAAAGATGCGGTTTTCACGTCACTGTGCTATTTTTTTATGAAACTAAAGATGCTACACACAGATTTGTCCTAGCCCTCTTAGTTTCTGAAATACTGGGCGAAATTGAAAATATTGCATTTTTAAACCCCCTTCATATTTCGGTTATCTTATACCTAATCTAAAAGGTGAAAACTGAGCCTAGTAGACATTTCCACGTGGAAGTCAGTGGCATAACTAGTTTTTCGTTGGGAGCTGCCATTCTCAAAATATAACCTAAACTTTTGTTTTTTTTTTAAATGGGACAAGCTATATGTTATTGTTTTATTTAATTTGCTTTGTCATGAGCAAAATGTTCTAGAAATTTAATATACCATAGACTTGTTTTCATAAATAAGGTAAAAAAATACATTTTTTAACTTTTTAACATAGGTAGCCGGTTTATAATAGATAGTCATAACAATTGAATGATTTATTCAACGTCAAATTTTTTGGCTATTGTCTTCTCCATGCTAGTTTCCGTGTTATTTTTTGATTCACTGTAGGTACTAAACATGGCAGAACAACAAAATTTTGATTATTTTGAAAAATATGACATAAATAGCCAACGACGATTCTGATGCAGCGGCAGAGCTCTATTTGGACAGATAGGTTACTAGGTACAGGTATCCTTGTAATTAAAACATTGTAATTTATCGTATTCCAGATATCCCGCC
Organism: Sitophilus oryzae; assembly: GCF_002938485.1. Classification (NCBI taxonomy): domain Eukaryota; kingdom Metazoa; phylum Arthropoda; class Insecta; order Coleoptera; family Curculionidae; genus Sitophilus; species Sitophilus oryzae. Next base: position 2,037,400 of record NW_022147467.1, read on the forward strand.
TATTTCGGAAAATACAGAGCAACCTAATTCAATATGTATGTTTTAACAAACAGATCAAAAAGATATAACAAAAAAAATGAAGCATCTGGGGTAAATGTTTTAGTATCAGGTGACACCACACCAGAGACATCTTGTAGTCTAGGGTATTATTAGAAAGCTCATATCAAAAACGGCATACAGTGTTGCTAGAATTTATCGTAGATTTAAGAAGTATAACAATATATTCAGTTCTATTTAAAATATCCAAGTTGGCATCTAGTTTAGGTATAACTGGGTTTATTAGAATCTTCAAACTATTTTAGCCGAATGGTCCCTATCAATAATATGTATGCTAAAACTTTCTAGACTTCTCCTTACTGTACTTTTTGCTATATCAATTAAATTTTTCACGAGGGACAACTTGTATGCATAATATTTAGAAGTATGAGACACCCTTCTTTGTATTAAGGTGATCTATTTAATAAGGAATTGAGTAACATTAGTATCAAGAATGTCATTATTTTTTTGCTACTAACTTGAGTGGTTTGTATTTTAAAGTGTTGTTTGTAACTCCTAATTAGAACTAATATTTACTTAAGTAATTTTTTATAAATTGTGTTCATAAAAAAATAAAGGAATTAGTTAATTAAAGATTTCGAAAAAAATATGGTATGATAATAAAAATGGATATGTCCTACACATAAAAAATATGTACAGTAATCACAAAAAATTTTCCGATGCACGTCATCAATCATATCGAAATTGGCACTAAAGCCTATAAACCTGACTAAATGAAATTTTGGCAAAAATGTTTAAATTTGTTGTGTAATTTGAGATAACGAACAGTTCTTCAATTTACTTTATAGAGCAAATAATTGTAACAGATATTTTATTTAGATTAAAACTGCAAAAATTAGTATAAACCGAATTTTATTATCGCTATCTTGGTCACATTGCGCCGTGTTCAGCAACGTTGTCGTTTATTATTTGCCAATTATCATAATGTCAGTCATTATTTTTTATAATATCGTGTTGTTGTTGAGTCTTTGTTAGTAATTCTCGTTTTTTGTCTATTTTTATAGTCATCTTTTAAAAATTGTAGTTTTAACCACAAACAGTTCTTTTAAGAAATAAATTTTTGAGTTTTTGTATTGCATTTCTTTAAATTGTGTGTTGAAATTATGCCGAAGCATTTAAACAGTCGAAGCAAAGAGCTTGTAGCTTCCCTGATAAACTATTTTGAACGAGAGCGTGAAAATAAAGGTGCTTTATTACCCTTAATTGCACTAATAGAAGTAAGATTGATTGGTAAGCACATTATACCACTTTCAAAGTTATTTCTACGTTAGTTTTTAGTATAATGGACTAGTTTTTGCAAATATGTAATAAGTAAAATAAGCTATAAAACAAAAAATCAATTAATTACTAAAATATTTATTATTAAATAAAAGATAAAACGTAAAAATCTTTAAATTAATTAAAAAATTATATAATAAATATATTGTTTCCCAATTTTACATTAAGATTTATCCCATAAATCCATTACAATCTGGCAGCGCAGTCGCCATCGCTTGTCACTCAAATTTGATCACGTACATCGGAAATTGTTTTGCGATTACCGTATTTGATTTTATTTGAAACTTAATTTAGATTAGTGATATTATCCGAATACCATTTCTTACCATATTTCACAAATTCGCAGTCATCTTTGATAGGTGTAGCATTAGTTAATTGAAAGTAGGTATAAATGATAAAATTTGAAAAATATTTGACTTCGTATTATTTAACTCGACTTACCTATTATTCTTAGCACTACTATTAACACTACTATTTTCTAGCTGTCTATTATCTCCACTATTCTCTTGCACCGTATACGTGGTCACCGGAAACAGTTTCAACTTATTCACTATATTGTTCCGGTTTTCTTTTTCCGTCCAACCGTCTTTCGCGTGCTGCTGACCGTCGGCTTGACCGCTCATGTACAAAATACTTTCGGAATGGTGTCTTTGGGGCGTTTGGACGCGGGCACTATGAGCTATGAGCTGCCTGGACGAGGGGCTGGACTGGCTGCTGGCTAGGTGGGTACAGGAACTGCTTGCTACGGACACGTCGCTCATTGAACCTAGAAACCACAAATATTTTCAGTGCGAAATTTGCAATTTTACAAGTAATTTAAAATCAACAAGTCAATCATGATTTTTCAATAAAATCTTTAAATTCATCACCATAGTTATTTTCTTGGAGATATTCACTTTTAAAGAACTCTGTAACAATTAATAACAATTATAAGTAATTTTAATTAAAAACATGCCTTTGTTTTGGTCCTGATCAACACACTTAACAAATAATGTTTATTGTTTTAATAATGTCACTGTCAGTAATATACATATATGACTTTTTTGGAGAAATGTCACTGTGATTTGAAATGTCATATTATTATTGTTTTTGGCAGTTCGAGTAGAGATGATTTGTATACGCTATAATAGAGATCAATTTCTGGACTTTTTGGACCCAGACCAATTCCAACTATCACTACTAGAAAGAAGGACTTTGTAGAAGCCGCATCAGCTGCTAAGCCATTTACCAAATTAAAGTTAAATTAAACTATATTAATGAACCCAAACCAGATGCCCTAATGAATTGGAACAAAGACTGCAGATTATTAAAATCAAGTACGGAAGCCAGATTACCATTTAGACCAAGTGATTGTCTTGAGTTAAAGAAGGAGGAAGATTCTATTAGGAGATGGTGCACTGTGAACTGGTTGCCACAAAGAGAGTAGGTAGGCGGGGGTCACCTTTTAAAAGAAAAGCACGCGAGAAATAGCAATGGCCCAATCTGAGCCAATACCAAATGACTTCTTCATTTCTGGAGAATGACCAAACTACAGGAGCTTGGAAGAATTAAGGTTTACATTTATACAGGGTGCTACAAATTCGAGGTACGAGCATTGGTATCTAGGAAACCGTAATAGATACGAAGATGGTTAAATTGGGGCAAAGTTGCGCCTTGGGATGTTTGCCAACATGCTATCAAAAAAGTTTAAAAAAATTCAAGGATTGTTGAGTTTTTTGAGAAAAACGGATTTTTTGGAAAATCAATTTTATTTTTTCCTGACGTTATTTTATAGAAAATCAAAAAACTAATGGCACATTCTCATGGCCACTTTATCAGGGCTATCTGATTAGTATTTTTAGATTTTCAAATTAGCTGATAATTTGTGAGATACAGAGGCCAACTTATTTTTTTTAAATAAGGACCTGTATTTTTTATTTCAGGTTTTGAAAGAACTCTGTCTCCTGAGTACATATCATTGCCACACTTAATATTTTTTTGTGTTTTGGACATTTGGAAACAATTTATTAAAATTTAAACTAATTTCAAGTCCGACTCTGTTTTTTTTTAATATTTAATCTATTGATCTTTACAATATTGATAAGCTTTCCAACTTAACAATGTCGTGGGGTAAAATATTGAATAAGGAAAATCAAACGAAACAAAATAATAATGAATGATATAAAATAAAAAATTAAATATGATATAATATAAACAATCAAGTTATTTTTCCGGAAGATGGATTTGAAATGGTAGAGTAGTATAATGGCGGAGGTTCCTAGATCTGTCGGCAAAGGGTGAGGATGGGGGCATTTTTTGACTTCATTTGTAAAAGTTAAATCAATACATTTCAACGTTTAAAATAAAGAGTACAAAAAACATTCGGAAGTAGGTATAGAAGAAGATATGTTCAAAGAGCTATAAATAAGATTGAACGAAAAATAAATCAATTTGTGCATTAGGGAGGGTGGTAACCTTTTTTTTTCGAACATGTAGAGCATTAGAAACTACTTTTTGAATGAGAAGTTGATTTATTTATAATAACTACGATTAATATTATGCATATTATTGATCGTACACTAAGATTTCAAATTCGCAATAAAAAAAGTTAAAAATAATATTTTTAAATTGGTGCCCTGGATATTATTTATTTGAAAATTTCAATTGGCTTGATTTTCCTTATTCAATGTTAATTAGTGCTGATCAATATTTTTGCGACGAATATAATCAGATTAAATAATTTAAAAAAACGGAGTCGGACTTATTATTTTAAATAATAATTAAATAGTTTTGTTGTTGTCAAGGTACCCCAAAAAAATATCAAGTGTGGCATATCATTGTACTCAGGAAACCGAGTTCTTTAAAAACCTGTAATAAAAAATGCAGGTCCGTATTTAAAAAAATTAAGTTGGCCTCTGTATCTCACAAATTATCAGCTAATTTGAAAATCTAAAAATACTATCAGATAGCCCTGATAAAATGGCAATTAGTTTTTTGAATGTGCAATTAGTTTTTTGATTTTTTAAAAAGTAACGAGAGGAAAAAATAAAATTGATTTTCAAAAAAATCCGTTTTTTCCAAACCAAACCAATGCTCGTACCTCGAATTTGTAGCACCGTGCATAGTTAATTTAAGTCTCATGTTGCTTCCCACTCTGCCTGAATACCACTTTTTATTTTGAACAGATGTAAAAGTTTTAGTTCAGGGATAGAAAATGCGACTGGTATAAAATCTCCATCATTCGCCGCAGTCTTAGCAATCTTATCAGCATCTTCATTATCTCTTACGCCCATATGGCTAGGAATCCATACTAGAACTACAGTTAAGCCTTTAGATATTGAGGAACGATGCAAGTCGAGCGATTTAACGACTAGAGGATGTTTTGAACTGTTTGAATCAATGCATTTAGTGACTCTGAAGATATAACCCATTTGGAAAGAGGTAGGTTGGAGATTATACTTAGTGATTCCTTAATACCAAAGAGTTCGGCAGAAAGAATACTGTTAGTAGGAAGTAAGCGACATTTATACGACACACTGTTATGGAATACAGTGCAGTCTGCTGCATATAAGAATTTGGAACCGTCCGTGTATATTATACTATCTGGAGATAGATCTTGAATAATATCATGAAATGATGCTTTGATTAAAGGTGGAGGGATGCTTTCGAGAGTAGCTGGTAACATGGAGAGTAACTAGTTATCCCTTCAATGCTAAAATTGGTGTAAAGCTTGATTTTCATGCATCCGTTGTCCGACGATACGATGATACGATATTAATTTTATTGGTTGAATTTAAAGACTTTAATTGGTTAACCGTTTCTAACCACTCGAAGTTTTTAAAATCAACCAATAAAATTAATATCGTATCAACGTATTGTCGGATAACGGATGCATGAAAATAAAGCTTAAATTGTTACTGTCTTCGTCAAAGGCGAATATCTCCAGTAAAAATATAGCTATTGAGATAAACTTAAAATCAAACTATCAATCGAAAAAATGCACCTTGATAATAAAGATTAAGATGGTTTTAATGGTAAATTCTTTACTTTGTTAAACCATTGCACAGAGTGTTTCAAACTTTTGTTAAAATATAATTTAGATTTAACTAAAACGTATTCAAATAATTTACATTTTGTTTTCCCCGGTATAATATAGATGGAGACTTAATTTGTTTATTTAATAATAAGCTAATAAGTCAAATAATAATTCAGCTACAAATGGCTTCAAAATAGACCTACTAGAACAAACAATATTGAACTTGTGAAAATACATGTGAATTTTCAGGTGTCCATTTTTCGGGCCGGTTAGTGTAGTTGGTAAGAACAAACCAAAAGCTATTCTTATTATAGTATCCAACTCTCTCAAGATTGTAGGGATATTTTATCTTATACACGTATTGTCAAATATTTCTGTATGAAAACTTAAAAGTAGAGTAAATTATCAGTATCAGGAATTTCAGCGACAGGTATAGTAAAGCTCGAAAATAAATAATAATTTTTACCCCTTTTGTGATATTTTTCTTAAATTACACTTTGGGTTAAATTTGGGTGTTATACAAATCACTACCAACCACTAGAACACCCTCTCTAAGCATACAATTTTGCATAGTGGTTTGAGATATTGCCATTATAGCCTTATCTTAAAATACAACTCTAGTTCACTTCTTCTTCTTCTTAAGGTGCCGACTTCTTGCGAAGGTTGGCGACCATCATGACTAATTTTATTTTGTTGACTGCTGCCCTGAACAGGTCGTTTGATGTACAGTTGAACCATTCTCTGAGATTTCGAAGCCACGACATCCGTCTTCTTCCTATACTTCTCTTCCTTATTATTTTACCCTAAATAATTAGTTGTAGAAGCTTGTATCTTGTTGTACCTCTCATTACGTGGCTCATGTATTGGAATTTTCTGATTTTCACCTCTTGGGACAATTCTAGATCTTTTGAGACTCTTCGTAAGACTTCTTCATTGGTAATTCTGTCAACGTATGATATCCGGAGTAAGCTTCTGTAAAGCCACATCTTGAAGGCATCTATCTTTTTAAGCATTTGTTTTGTTAGAGTGGCAGCTTCTATACCATAGAGCATTATTGTAAATATGTAGCATCTTAGCATTCGTATTTTAAGGTGGTTACTTAAAGTTTTGCAACAAAAGAATTGCTTCATTTTAATAAAGGTGTTACGTGCTATTTCAATTCTCGTTTTTAATTCTGATGAGTAATCATTGTTGTCGTTGATCAGGGTTCATAGATATTTATATTTATAGACTCGCTCTATTATCTGATGGTTTACGATCAGTTGAGTATTTTGATTTGGTGTTTTGGTAAATAAAATGAATTTTGTTTTATTAAGGTTCATATTCAAGCCATAATGGATACTTGTTTCATACACTTTTTGGACCATTCGTTGCTAGTCCTGTATACTTTCTGCTAGCAGTACGGTATCATCTGCGTATCGTATATTGTTTATAGGAACTCCGTTTACTACTACTCCAGCTGCTTCATTGTGTAATGCCTCCCTCATGATGACTTCCGAGTACATATAATAGCGGGGAAAGTATACATCCCTAGTTCACTACAATACACCAAAATACCAAACCAAAACACTTTACTTTTACCATGCTCAGCGGATAATTAAAACTCACTGTATATGTATTATAGTTAGCAAATTACACGTCTAATGTTAAAAATCAACAGTAAAGTGTTTTGGCGTATTTTGGGGTCCTAATGTTTTATTTGTAACACAAAAACTTCCAACCTCAACTGTATTCTACACTTATGTTATCAAAAAGAAGCAAATTAAGTAACATATTTTAAAAAATCCACTCAAGAATGATTTTTCGCCCAATAAAATGACTGATGCATTTAAGAATGTATGCATGTAATAGCATGTTACATCAAAAACTATAGCATAATATTAAAAAATGGTTGATTACCGTGCCATTTGAGTGTCTCACTAGACGACGCGCTACCAGAACTAGTCGTCACCACACTATCTCTCCCACCTTCTCGTCTAGAACAGGAGGATTCCTCCTCCCAAGTTGCTGAAGAGTTGGGACGTGAAACTACTGCCTCACTATCTCGCCTCAATCTGTCCAAAAACGGCGTCGATGTTGAATCGGTACTCGACACATAACTGTGATAACCTTCACTTTGTGCATACGAAACTTGTTTCTGGTGATGTATATGCGTTAAAATACCGTCTTCATTCTTGTTAGACATCGAATTGAACAGAGATTCTTCATAGTTCCTGTTGTACTCCATGAATTCCTCTATGCCACTCTCTGTCAACCGGTGAGTACCTTTCTTGGAGTCCTCGTAAGAGAATTTGACGGGGTCTTGATAGGATAGTGCGTATTCTTCCAAGTCTTTTTGGGTGAGTTGGGGTTTGGAGAACTCGCGCTCGGGTGGAGAGGGTACCATGTAGTCCGCGTCACCTAATGGGTTTCCGTCGTGGTCGACGTTGGGCAAGTAGAGGCGATCGGAGATTTTCTCCTGGTGACGCGACTCGAACGTTTCGGGGGGAATTTTCTCGCAGCGTTCCATCACAGTTTTCAGTTTCTGAAAAGAAATTATATATCATTAACATTTGACAAAACTTATTTACAGGTATAATTAAACTGAATTCTAGACAGGGACCGGCAATAGTGTGTCGGGCATCTGTATCTCCTATAATAAAAAAACTCAGGGAAAAAAAAAGAAAAAGAAATTTTATATTTTAGAAAGTTTGGCATAAAATTTTGAATACCCTGTATGGTTACGATATTTATAGGCAAGTAAGTACAGACTAACTATAGTAAATACTTAGTATAATTGTCATTTCAGAACAGTTCTTGTGTTTCTAATATTTTTTTTTAATTAAGAAAAAATATTTTTTTTCTTTATTTATTAATATCTCTGAAACTATCAAAACATATTTAAGAAAAACTTAGGGTTATGTAAAGTGATTTTCTTTCTGATTCTGAGCCAAAAATGCAATAATATACAGGCAGCATTTTTTGAGATATCCTGTAGAAGTTAAAATATTTTCCTGAAATGCATCTTAATGCATACTTTAAGTTTGCGCTTATACAAAATTCCTAATTTTCTTATTATGTGAGCTACAGATGCCCGACGTACTAGCCTGTATGAATAAATTATTTATTAATTTATACTCCATTCTAGAGTAAGCCTATAATTTCGGATTATACTCGGGCTTTTAAGAAATTGACACTTATTTTCACTATGTTGTCTAAATATCCTCCTGAAAATTTAAAATAAGCATATACATTCTAATACCATTCTAAAGTAGGTACACCACAGCCTGTTCTACTAATTCAGGACCAAAATTATCACCACAATATTTGACATGCCAAACAGAGTAGCTGATTGTCATACATTTGAAATTTTCTTTAGGAATTCTTTAGGAATATCCTATTATCGTAACTATGTCCCATTGGAGACAGAATACTACATGTGCTGACATGGTAGTTAGAACAGGCGTAATACACTAGACGCTCATTTTGCTGCATTTTGGATGAGATTCCTTCTTTTCTTTTTTACTTTTCTATCTAACATCTATTTTAATCCGCTCTTTTTTTTTACTTTCGCTTTTCCTTTGGATACCTCATGGCTTCCAAATAGACCGACAATATTTTCTAATTATACTACTTGACAATACAGTCTATACTAAACTAGGTAGTATACGTGGTACTACCTGCTTGTTTTAGAAGTTAATACTAGGATCACATATCCTAGTATGTCTGTACGGCAGGAATAACAAATCCTGCTCCGTACACTACTGTTTGCAGACGACCAAGTGATAGTCACACCAGACGAGGATACCTAACAAAGGCAGGTTCATCTCCTAGACAAGATAATAAAAAAATGAAAATATGATGGAAAGATATCTACCAAAAAAACAAAAGTGATGGCACACTGGAGCAAAGATGGAATCTGCACAAATTAATAAATAAACCACTACAGCAAATATCGCACTTCACCTTCTTGGGATGCCACGTAACCTATAGACACTTGCTAGAAACGCAAGTAATACTATATAATACATTAGAGGTACCGATAGTATTATATTTAAGTGATGCCTAAACCAGCACAAAAATTAAAGACTTAGAACAACTAAGATGATATCCTTACGAATAAAAGGAATAAGTAATAAAAAAGGAATAAGTAGGGAAGATAGAATAAGAAATAACACAATAAGATATGAAGTAAAAATACAACCAACAGAAGAAAAAGCAAAAGTATATAAAAACAAATGAAAGGAACAGGTAGAAAGAATAAGAGATGATATAATTCAACAAATTAAAAAAATAAATTATTTTGTTGTGATATTTTTATTCCCTTAAGTTCAGTTCTTTTGTTTTTTGGTATATTTCTGATGTTAGTCTATTTAGATTCACTTTATTTTAAACATTTCAATTTGTTTTTGCAATATGCTTTTTTCTTTATTGTATTGTTGCACGTATTAATCAAATACATACACTTATACATTCTTACATTAACATACTGTTTGATATATTTTCATTTCTGTTGTTTTTTATGTTTCTGTTGATATCTTCTTTAGTTTTCGAAGTGTGACAATCACAACTTCAAACTGAACAACTTTAACTAAACAAAAATCAACAATCTTAGTGTTTTCTTTTTTAAACTGTTTATATGCGTCTCATTTTAAATTGACATACATTTTCATTCCTAAATAATTGGCTTCAGATATTTCTTTTATTTTTATTTTTTTATTTTTTAGATATATTCATTTCATTTGCTTGTTGTTTATGTTGAAGCTTAGAAACTCAGTCGTCGATTCATTTATTGTCAATGAAAATGTTAAGTAATGTTTACGATTGAGGAAATACTATGTTCTGCAATAGACGTGAGGCTTTTTGAAAAGCCAAAATTCATTCATGATCAACATTAACTACAAGAATGTGATCATGTAATTTGCCGATAACAATTAATAAAATATCTGTATTAAAACTGTCTTTAATACAAGAATTTGATTAGGTAATGGTGTTTTTGACAAAAGAACTTCTACTAATGCTTCTATGCAAAAGGGTCTTAAGTAACTTAAGAAGTAACTGAATATTAACTGTTAATATTCGGTGGTAAAGGTAACTCTTTGGTACAAGCTAACTTTCCCATGAAATGCATAGGCTTAAAATGTCCAAACCGATATAAAACGGATTACGAATAAGGCAGTCGATGGCGCAGCACAATTTATTTGTCATAAAGCCATCGGTCGTGTTGCGTGTCGCTCTTTTTTTCACCTCCCGTCGTAAAATACCACATTAAATATTTTTGCCGAGTGCGATCCGACGCGACGGTGCGTATCTAATCTCAATCATTTCCTTCCAAGGCCCCGCCATAGATATTACTCTCGTTTTGACACCGGAGGCTCACATCGGACAAGATAAATGGCAATAATCGGCACCTAAGCGTCATTTCCATTCGCCGACGGACGGTCGATCTATCGAGCTTTCTTCTCCTCCATTGATCACTGTCAGAGAAATCGACATCGTGGACAAAAACGCAAAAATCGACACCGCGAGGACTGTGAAGTAGAGATGAGCAAAACTGCGATTTTCCAATCGCAATTGAAATTGCGATTGCGATTTTTTAATCGCTGCGACTGTAACTTGCGATTTTAATATTTAAATATTGTACTAGGTATACAGGGTGGCGCCTCTCATACGACGCGGAGGCACCAAGAAGAAAGGGAGGTTATATCGAAATGAAATTTTGAGAGCATTATTTGTAGGTTAATTGAAATCATTTTATAAAAATATAAAGAGGGGTGTCCTATAAAACTGGGTGTCCCCCAAACCAAACCTTATATATTATTGATTTTCGGATTCTAGAAAAAAAAATAAAGGTGAGTTTCATTAAAGAAACATATACCTAAATTGTAAAGATTTTGACATATTTTACATTTTGTGAAAATGTAGAATAAATTCTAAATTTCAATAACAGCTACCTGAACTGTAATTCTTGCTCTGTATAGCCTGATATTTAATTACAATAACCATTGTAAGTTAAACCAAATTAAAATATGTCCCGAAAAGTCATACAGGGAAAGAAAAAATTAATATCGAACATTGGTCACTTTTAAAAGCAAGTTACTCCTTTATTTCAAATGGAACACCCAGTATATTATACTGGTATTCAATGGAGAATTCATATATCTTTAAAGTACTATTAAGGTTGCCCACCCCTCAGACAAAGATTTTCCTACATATTTTCATTTCTATGATTTTGCCTCGGTAGATCTTTATTATTTGATAAAATCTATGTGGCTGTGATATGCCTTTTGATAATTTAACAAGAATTAGAAGATGTAGAGTAAAATACTCAACGGTACTAAAAAGATACACGTTTAAAACATATATGAATTATTACAGAATTAAAACTATATAGATATAAACGTATACATGAGGGGTGTAGTAACAAAATGTACAATCTCCACTTTTTATAAAAAATGCGGTAAAATATGATTCGGATATAGTGATGGGCAAAACTGTTATTTTTAGATAACAGTTGAAACTGTTATAGTTATTTATAAAAAACAGCTTAAAATAACAGCTTAAAAATAACAGGTTTCTTTATTTTATTGCTAAATATCTGAAAGAGTATGAAGCGGTCGCCGCCAGGCGTATTGACGCAGTTGCAAGTTGCTACAATGACATACTCGGTGGTAGTATTTCCAGGGTGTCTAAACATTTCTAAATATCGATTGTTATCTAAAATACCTCTCTAAAAACGGTCGTTGTTTACAAATAAGCGCTGTTTACAAATTGCGATATAAAAAAGCCAAAATTCCGCCACTCGTCTATACGTATACATTCCGATCTACCTACGCCTTGCCCCTCGATCGGCGTAGATCCTGAATTGCGTAGCAGTGTACAGGGTGCATCTCACTCGACGGGCAAGAAGCTCTTAGTTATAATTTTACCATTTGTGGTCAAAAAATAGCAATATAAGAAAATGTGTAGTATATTCTTCATAAGTAAACCAACTATACACTAGAGTTCGAATTAATTTTACACTTAAACTAGCGTGTACCCGCGACTTCGTTCGCGTCGAATTAATAATTTGTAATGGTGATGATAAAGCAAAGCAAGAATTTCTATTGACATACAAACTGGATAAAATTTTCTCACATTTGCCAAAAATAAGCTTTAAACGTCGAGCAGTTTAAGCAGAATCGTGGTTAATCAATTACTCAACTTTTTGGAACACCCTGTATTATTTTTTAAAAAATTTCAAAATATGTAAAAAAACAAAATAAATTATGCGTGTCCAAGCGTTTTCCCGAAAGACTAACCGTTTTTTAAATAACAAATATTGTAATATTTGAGGGGCGTTTTCACCCTCTTGGAATTTAAGATTCGAGAAACCCCTCCTTATCGAACCTCAACCCCACAGTCAATCCGTTTGCCAAAAATCAGCTTTAAACGTCAAGCAGTTTAAGCAGAATCGTGATTACTCAATGGTCACATTTTATGAAACACCCTGTATATATTTTTAAAAAATCTTAAAATATGTAAAACAACGAAATAAAATATACGTGTTTAAGAGTTTTTCCGGAAAACTCACCGGTTTTTAAATAAAAAATATTCTAATATTTGAGGGTGGTTTCACCCCCTTTGAATTCGAGTTTCGAAAAATCCCTTCTTATCGAACCTCTACACCCTAAAGTCAATCCGTTTTCCAAAAATCAGCTTTTTACGTCAAGGGCTTTAAGCAGGATCGTGATTAATCAATGACCAGATTTTTCAAAACACCCTGTATACATTTTTAAAAAATCTTAAAATATTATTCTGAAAATTTTTCAGAATAAATAAATACCTAAATATTGAAACTTAATAACGTACTGAAACATACAGCGCCATAATATCTCGACCTCCGCCCGTTATGCTCGTAACAGGTTGAAAAACAATATATCTAAAACAACTGATGCGTTATTCTCCAACCTGTTTCGAACTTCCATCGACAATCGACCGATGCAGCAGCCTTCCTTTCCCACTCCTGTTATCTCGACCGCCAGGCGTTATGCCCGCAACTGTTTCAAAAAACCTGCTTCTTTTATATCCTATTATTTTTAAGCTGTTATAAGCGCAATACGACCGTCGACGGGATCGACCGAAGCAGCTACGTTCGCCGTAGCGCATTCCCCACTCCGTTGTCCGTTGTCTCGCCGCCTGTATCGATGGTTGACGAAATACAGGTTTTCCATCCATACTAGTTGTTTTTGGAATTGCTTCGAGCAGCATAGAATTTCGGGGCGGTGCAGAGCGCCGACTTCGTTTTTCGTTTCACGAGCGGCCGATCTCTACGTGTCGTTATTTTATATCTGTTATTTTTTAGAAGCAGTAACGGTTGCGTTATGTTATTTCTAAATAATTGTTATAAAATAACAGATAGTTAAATAACAACCCATCACTATTCGGATACTACATCTCGAGCTGCATTAGAAATTATTCTAATGCAGCTAAATAGCATATAGCTGAATACAGCTAAAATATAGCTGAATATATAGCATATAGCTGAATATAGCTGAAAACAGCTAAATAGCATATTAATGCATACTAATGCTATTTAGCATCAAAATGGGCAATATCCAATTGTATTTTACGTTCAAATGTTGGTTTTAGTTTCAAAACGTGCAATCTCCACTGACAAGTGAATATCAAAGCGTGCAATCTCCAAACAACCAATAGGAGTAACCACAAGACCACGTGATTTGGTTAGTTATATTAATCTAATAATATTAGCGAATAATAATTACCAAAAGATTGTGGCACGGAATCCAGGTACGTGGAGAAGTTACCTATAAGAGTGACTTAGGTGCTGATAAACCGATTTGCAAAAGAGGCAAACGTTTAGGTAATATTGTCCCAAATATTATTGAAAAACAAAATGTGATAAAGGAAAAAAAAATCGCACCATCACTGCTTTGCTGAAAGGTCATTATGGTGAAAACTGGAAAGAAGATAAACATTTGGAATTTTATAAGTTCGTTCTAGATGAGGCAGAAAAACAGTCTGAAGAGGATAAATGAGAAGAAGAAATTTGCGAGTATTTTGATGAGGAACCCAGCATGAGTGTTTAAGATTTACTTTATTAGATTTAAAGTTTAGATAAGAAAAGATAGTTTCAATCCTCAACAATAAGATTTTTTGTATTTAAATAAACTACTTTATTTTCGTCGATATTATTTTTTGCTGTTAAGTCGGTCAATTACTACAGTTTAATTTCAAAATGTACAATCTGCACAGTTTAGTTTCAAAATGTACAATCTCCAAATTAAATTTTTAAATTTCGAAGTTAATCTGCAATCTTTTTTTTAATTTTTCTTGTAGTATGATATACTAAGTACTTATCTTAAACTGCAGAGCTATTGAAAATTATGTTTGCATCTATATTTTGACTTATAAGAGTTTTTCGTGATTTTCTCAAAATTGTCACAGAAGGAGATTGTACGTTTTGTTAGTACACCCCTCACATAATTATGACACAAAAATTAGCTAGATGAAATAAAATGCCCAATATGTTTTCTTTCCTGTTCACTGCATAAAATGATTTTTTTCAAAATACCTTTTCATGTTAAAAGGCATATATGTGTTCTACTTCGAAAAGCAGTCACAATAATTTCTCTCATTTTGTCGACAATAGTTGGTCGAGTTTTGTAAACACTGTCTTTAACATACCCCAATAAAAAAGTCAAGTCTAGATAAATTAGGAACATTTAAGTATTCTGTTAAATGGTGAATGCATACTGCAGTACCAAAAACTAATGCAGCACCAACTAATCAATTCTCTCTGATGTAGGATCAGTTTCCATTTTTGGCAAATTTCTGAGATTTTTTTTCTTTTAACTGACACAAAATGATTGAAACTAGTTGTTAAAGTGGAACTAATTTCACAGCTATGTTGAAGTACCGTCAGACGTATCACAACCACCTAGATTTTATTAAATAATAAAGATCTACTGACCCTAAATCATAAAAATGAAAATAACTAGGAAAATATTTGTTTTGAGGGGTAGACAATCTAATAGTATTTTGAAGAGACATGAATTCCTCATTGAATATCTAAATAATATACTGGGTGTTTCATTTAAAATAAAAGAGTAATTTGCTTTTAAAGGTGACCAATGTTCAATATTAATTTTGTCTCGCCCTGTATCACTTTTTAGGCCGTTTTAATTTGATTTAAAGTACAATCGTTATTTTAACTATATATTGGTCTATACCGAGTAAATTGGAATTTAGATAGCTTTTATTGAAATTTAAAATTTGTTTTTCATTTTTAGAAAATAATGTTAAATATGTTAAAAACCTTACATTTTACCTATATACTTCTCTAATGAAACTCACCTTTATTTTTCTTCTAGAATCAATCGAAAATTAATTAATATATGTATAGGGTGTTCCATTACAAAAAACCCAACTTTGATGTGTAACTTTTTCGGGGACACCCTTTAGAACTCTCTATATTTAAAAAAAATGCTCTAAATTAACATACATATGCTCACAAAATTTCATTTCAGTACAGACTGTTTTCCTTGAAGCCTCTGCGTCGTATGAGAGGCGCCACCCTGTATAATTGTCTGTGTATATAGCTTAACAGTTAGTAAGTAAAATGAATAAAAATCAGTTCTTTAGTTTTTAAGTTTTTTAACATCTGCAACACATAATATAGGTATTAAAACTTTATAATATGCTGCAACTATACATACCAATATCTACTCTTTCTATGGTTCTCAGTTCTCAGTTATCTAATTCTTTATCCAATTCTTAAAAGATCTTAAAAATCTTTTTTAAGGTTCATTAAAAAAATCATTTTCAGATTACTATAAAATGTTTCAATGGACCACAAAATTACATCATTCGCAACAAAATCGCAAATCTCAACTCCTAAACAACTCACTCGTTCAAACTCGCAGACAGAAGGTTATTACGGTCTTAGTTTACAAAATCACAATCGCAGCAAAATCGCAATTCGCAACAAAAACGCAACTCGCAACTATAGTAATATTGGTTGCCTAAATTGAAAATCACAAATAGAAGAAATCGCAAATCGCAGCAAAATCGCAAATCACAACTACAGTGACTAATTGGTTGCCTAAATTGAAACTCGCAAATAGAAGAAATCGCAGTCGCAGTTTGCTATGAGAACCAATCGCAGGTTGCGATTACGATTTTAAAATCGCTGCGATTTGTTGCTCATCTTTACTGTGAAGTATCGATCCAAGGACTCGCGATGTCTGTGCGAAGGACAATTAGTCATTTTCATTGTCCTATTGAATATTGGGCTTTCTGTAGGCGATTTATTAAATTGTTCCACTCGTCTTTGATACTTCTTCTTGTTTCATTTTATCGCATTCAATAAAGTGTTAGGTCGTGACGTGTGGTATTCGTTTTTATCAACTTAGAAAGGGCAATAGTATCATTATTTCTGTTGGTAACCTTGAATTTGATACGTGATATCCACCTGTTTATTTATTTTTTTCGAAATATCGATCGCTATTACACTTATCATCCATCAAGTGCTGCCTTAAGGTGTGTTCTCACAGCTTGTCAGAAACAGTTTCTGGCAATTAATCATGAGTTATAAAAATAGGTTATCAAGTCGGTTGAAACGTGCGTTTCCTATCTCAATATAATCATGAATATCTTTACAGTGCAAGAAATATAGTTTAGTATTTCTAAGTCTCTAAAAATAAACTTGGCAAGTATCATTAATGTTATCTTTCATATCGTTTTTACTTATCTATGTCACAACCTAAGTAGAATTATGTAAAAGAAATGAGTAAACAAGGCATAGTAATTTTCAATTATTTAGATTAAAGAAGTTATTGATTGTAACTAAGGATGATATTATGCAGCCTACCCCCTAAATTCAATTCATAGATGTCGTTTCTTTTGGAAAGTGAAATATTTTAAGTTAATCGGTCATATCATTGTCAATAGCCTACTGATTTGGCGAGTTTCTAAATCGAACCTTGGTTGGTTGGTTGAAGTGGCGAGTGCGACCGCTTGTCGAACTCCAATTAGCAGAATTGCCGTTTTGATACCACTCACTCTGAGACCCTATCCCTAGGGATGGAAAAGTTGGACTGTTAATTGTTTATAACTATTCGGTGGCATTAAGGTAACGGATGACGTCCGTTATGCTCTTCCCGGCAACATCTTCAAGATTTACAAAGTTATAACCACCGAGGAAACGGTTGCAAGTCCTATACAAAGCCGGACAGCGGCACAGGAAATGCAGAACCGTTTCCCCTTCCTTCGGGTACTTGCAGCTTTGGCAAACTTCGTTAAAAGGGATGCCCATTCTCGCCGCATGTTCGCCAATTGGCCAGTGTCCCGTATATACCGCCGTAAGCCTGGCGATATCCTTATGCCACTTAGTTATGACCTCTCCCGATTTCTTAAGGTTGTATTTGGGCCAAGTTTTCCTGGCTATCCTGCAGGTGCTGAAAGTTTTCCATCTACTGTTCACCATAGATAGAAAATGGTGGTAAATGTCTGTTTTTATGGTATTGAGGGGAGTAAAAACTTCCTCTGATGAATCTAGCTCAAGGCACGATCCTCGCCTTGCAAGTTCATATCAGCGCGTTCGTTCCCTTCAATGTTCCTGCGGCCTGGAACCCAAAGCAAGGTTATATCATACCTACATGATAACTTGTCGTACGTTTTCTTGACTATTTTGGAGGATATTGTAGTAGGTGAGTTCAGGGCCAACATCGCTGCTTGGCTATCAATGATTATTGCCGTTTTCCGCCCATAAGGTGTCTCCTCGCTCAACCATTCGCAGGCCTTCCAAATGGCAAGTATCGCTGCCTGAAAAACACTTGATCTATCCGGAAGCAGGTAACATCTTGCGAATCGACCTTTACTAACGAAATATCTGATCTCATCCGGCTTCAAACCCGCTTGAATGAGCAGTGTGTGTCAATAGATACTTCTTTTGAGTTTCTTCTTCTTAGAGTCAATGTCTATAAGTAACATATCTTTAGTTTGTATTTTGTACTAATTTCTGTTCTTGTGAAAGTTTTGTTTCAGTTCTTTCGCTGTTTCGATGTCTGATTTTCTTATAATTTCGTGAGTGCCGTCTCACATGGAGCATATCCTCCATCCGGGTCTTCACGAAGATCAAACAACGCCCTACGTGATTCAATTCACTGTGACTACCCGCAATGGATTCAATAGCACATGTAAAATTCCTACGTGTCGGACCTTAGAAATAAACTCGGATGATCAGCGCTGATCGACAGGACGGTCGATAGGCCTCGAGTGAAACGACACGAAGTGTGTATTAGTGTGTTTGTTTTATAGCAATAGTTGTTTTCGTCAATTTATGTTTTATTTTGTTGTGATGTTTTTATTCTCTTAAGTTCATTTTTTTTTTGTTTTTTTGGTATACTTCTGATTTCTGATGTTGTCTCTGCAGTATGTTTTTTTCTTCATTGCATTGTGGCATGTATTAATCATATATTATATCACGTGACCTATAAATTTAATTGATTAAACTATTCAAATATATTTTGCGCGTGATTTTCCTTGGAAAATAGTTGAATGCCCACTAATTTAATAAAAAATTTTATTTTAAAATTATTGTGCATGAAACTATTTTCTAAAAAGCAAAATCAGGCAAAAAATTATTTGGGTAGTTTAATCAATTAAATTTATAGGTTGAGTGATATACGGCTAGATTATTTCCTGAATGACTTAGAAATGAAGCGAATGACTTAGGATGAAGCAAATAACTATAAGAATTTTATTAACTATAAAACTTAACATTTTTGGACAACATTTTTTTTACAAACAACAAATTCTAAATTTAAAGACGTTTCAAAATGACGTCTCGTAAGTAACGTTTGTGCTTCTGCTACCTTGGTTACGTGTCCCAACAATGCATCGAGGGCCGTTTCGCATGTCAACATATCAAATTCTGACGTATTTTCTTCCACTTATTTGTTCAAAATAATATCGAAAAGGGATTTTCACCAATTAAAATCGTTATTAAGTCATACATATGAGTTGTAAATCAATGTTTTTAAATGAACTGTTGCCAAAATCTCTCAGAATTAGTGATAAACGACAAAAAGAAAACCCAAAAGGAAGCCGAAAAAATAATCGCGGTTAAACTGGTCTTGGGATTTATGCCCACTTGCACCGTTTGTATAAACTTTGTTTAAAAGCTAAACAGTGATTAACTATAATAAAATATGTATAGTTAATCACTGTTTAGCCTTTAAACAAAGTTTATACAAACGGTGCAAGTGGGCATTAATCACTTATTAAACAAAATTGATTCAAAAAATTAGATTAGCTGATTGGTCCATTTCACGATGAGGGAAATAATCAAATATATATTTTCTTAGATTAAAATAATGCATATTTTTATTTCTGGTGTTTTTTAAAATTTCTGTTGATATTCTCTTTTTTTTGTTTTGGTGTGGCAATCACAAATTCAAACTCAACAATTCTAACTAAACAAAAATCCACAATTTTAGCGTTTTTTTAAACTGTTTATATTGTGTGTGTCTCATTTTAAATTGACATACATTTTTATTTCTATTCCTAAGTAATTGGTGTCAGATATTTCTTTTATTTTGATTTTTTTATTTTTTAATTATATTCATATCATTTGCTTGTTTTATGTTGAATCTTATAAACTCAATTGTTGCTTGATTTATTGTCAATGAAGCACAAAATTTGAATTATTGATATAGAATATGCAACAGCCGTAGTAAGTTTGAGTTTGTCGTAACTCAAATGAACTGCATTTTAATACCATATGATCAAAAAAAAACGGTGGCAAAGATAATTTTGACGAGGTCAAGCCCTAGATGGCATTTACTTGGCCCGTCTCTTCTTGGTCTTGACTCTTTTTACTTTTTAATGGAGCTTACTGCCAACTGGTCTTAAGAAGTTTGTACCTATACCGACTGCGTCTCAAAAGTGGCTCACACCTATAACTTTTTTATTTCTTTAGATAAAAAAACGAGATTTGGTAGGTTAGTAGGTATATGACATAAGTTAGAATTGATTGACGTATTCAATTCTTTTCGGTCACTTCCTGTTTCACCGGAAACGAATACAACTCTTAATTTTGAATGACACCCCTAGTATTTTTTACTTCATTTGATTGAAAATGACATTTTGAATGGAATGACACAGCCCATTTATTTATTTTATATATGGTAGACAATTAATCATTATTGAAACTAAAGAATTTTGATCTTTCATTGTCTCTATTTATTTTGATTAACACAAGTGCTCAAGCTGACAATAGAAGTCCGAATTTATTTTACTTTCAAACTGGAAATTTGTTACATTTACCCACACTGCTGTGGGAGGAACATTGTACATATGGATACCCGGACGACGAGAAATTAACCTTGAACCGTTGAACAATGTCTTTGTCATGTCTAGATAACGAAAATCTAGTTGCATTGTTATTAGTTTCGCTAATTTAGGTCAACGAATCAGACTTACGAGAACGAAATCTCGACAAAGGAAAAAACAAACGACCATCTCCAACTATTTAGGTTAAAGATCGCCACAAAGGATGCCTCACTATGCGGCCTACGTCCAATTAGAAAGAGAGACGGCGAGCGAGAAGGAAAAGGACGCAAAAAGAATCGCCGCATTCCTAAGAAAACGGCCCTCGCCGCTATAATAATAGTTTTCTTCAATTTATCAGCAATTTTAATTGCAACCTTCCAGATAATTTTTAATAACGATCGCCCCGCAGCCGGCCGTACTTCTAACCTAGAAGAAGAAGCTAGCATCTACGTCCCCCTAGTCTACTCGGGCACCCAACAATGTTGCCACTCTGGAGGTAGCTTTTATAGTTCCTTATCCCGCTAGAGGCGCCGCGGTCGCACCAAGGATTGCCGCTACTTTAATTTCAAATATTCTCGCCCAATAAGAACAAAGATCGTAATTAAACTTCCTGTTTCCTGTTCCTCCTCCGCCGTTTTGTAAAAGAGGTAAACAAGGAAAAATTTTAGCTTTCGATGTGTCTGTTTCTAAATAAGAAGTGTGTTTATCGAAAACTATCGAGTTTGTTTCATAATTGTTAGTGCGTGTTATTAAGGATGTACGATTTCCCACCGTTGTTCTTTCTATTTTTGGTCTGCGTGAAATAAAATTTACCATCACCAAGCCGTCACTTTGTGGTATTTCGAAGTGCTTAAAGAGTGGACCGAAAGATCATTGCTTTCCGAATCCAAGAAAGTATGTAGTATGCATTAATTATTCTGTGGTTACTATCCAAAGCACTGTTCTTTGGAATAAAAACAAAACTAGTGGAAAACACTATCTCGAGAAATATTCAGCATAGAAAACATGAACCAGTATAAAGCAACTGAAAATACTGCTGAAGAGGAATATTTCCCAAACCCGAAAAATTAATTTTTTCGATTATTTTTTTCTGCTTATAGTGTGATTTGATTGCATTGGTTTCACTCTTTTTGGTTGGATTGGTTTAGTTATTTGGCGAGTTGGTTAGCGTGGTTAGTTGGAGAGTGTTAATTCATTAGTTGTACAGGATAAAATTAGAAACAATGTTCAGCTGAGGTAAGCCTTCAGCAATTTATGTGGCCACCGTGTAGTCCATAGATAGAATTCAATTAATAGGATATGCTGGTGCACGTGTTTTGAGTCAGTATACGGAAACTTTGAAAAACTTGCTATCAGTCCTTTGTGAAGAATTGGAAAATATTTTGAAGGTGTATTTTATAACT
This sequence comes from Sitophilus oryzae, assembly GCF_002938485.1. NCBI lineage: Eukaryota > Metazoa > Arthropoda > Insecta > Coleoptera > Curculionidae > Sitophilus > Sitophilus oryzae. The sequence goes on from NW_022147467.1 coordinate 2,059,468, forward strand.
GTTTTAACTATACATATAAAGTCCATAACGAGAAAACCCATAAACCATAAGAAAATGGAATATCCTGTACATAATTAATTTCTGTTTATATCTGTATAATGATCAGGAAATCAGAGAGATTATTTTTGAGAAATAAAATTGAGGAAAATATAGTACGATACGCAAGTCTATACATACACTCCACTAAAATGTTTCACCATATTCGGAAAATAATTTATAAAGCGCGTTGCTCTAAAAATGGTTTTCTGGTTTGGGAAATATTCGTTACTCAAAACTAGATTTGCGTATTTTTTTAGTGCATTGCCCGAATTCGATTATTATTGAGCGTAAAATTCACACTGAATAAAATTCAGTGAAAATATAAATATTTATCAAAAAGTCTTTTTACGAATATATCTTATATTTTTAGAAACAAAATATAATATTTGAATTCAAAAATAGTAATAGCATTTCTTAATGATTTAAAGTAAACAGCTGACAATTGAAAATCATGAAATTAAGGAACAACAAACGGCAACATTGTTGGGTGCCAGAGTAAACTAGTGGTACGTAGACGCAAGTGAAGAAGAAGAATAAACAAGAGCGAAGAGCAACGCGGAGAAGAAATGAAGACGAAAAACGGAAGAAAAAACCGGTGCCATTACCAGGCCCGTCGCAACGTGCCGACCAAATTACCCTACTTAATTTTACAAAATATCTGGCCGCCGCCGTACGTTGCCGGGTAATTAACAAAGCAGATCCAACAAATTGCCCGCTAATAACTGGTAATTATAATCAGCGCCACGGTAGGGAAAGGTAGACAATACCGCATCGATATCTAACTACAATCGGCGTACCTTTAATTCCATAGAAAAGGCCGTTCTTCTACCATTCGATGTAGATAATTGTTATACGTTTCTTGTTCTGTAGAATACGTGATTTCAAATCGGTCGGATTTCTTATCGCTGAGTTAAATACCTTTAGTACTACCGTATGATCGAAAAAAAAACAGCGTTATAGAGACGGCTGGGAAAAGACAATCGATGATAATTTTGGCGAGGTCAATCTTTAGACGTGTATTAATCTATTCTGTATCTATTCGTGTAACAGTCAAATTTCCTCGCAACGACCTCTGTGTGCTAGCTCATGAATTATCGCAAATAACTATTATTTTTGCATCATGTTTACTATAACTTTATTGTTAAATATTATTTTATTTAAATTTTACGATTATGCAACCCGATATACACCGCGATATTATACAGCTACAGCTCAACGATATTGTCACTGGACCAGGCACACCAGCGGTAGTAGGCTTTTTGTCCATCTCTCTATATCTTTGATCATCACCTCCGTCACTTGTCACTGTCAGATCAAATCAGATGTTTTTGGATTTATTTATCCTTTGTTTTGGTTATTGAAATTTTATAATTATCAGATTAAATTTCGTAGTTAAATCGTTTATTTTTGATGTGGATCGCAGTGTGCAATTCGTTCATTTTAATTGTGGAATTTCTGAGTTAAGTTCGTTCATTGACCGGATATGAAATATGGCTGTTGGAAAATATTCTAGAACATCGTTTTTTATTTATGCCTTTTTGTGAGTTGGACTAGTCAAGATATGTAATTCTCTATCTATATCCTGGAGGGAGATTTCCGGTTGAAATCTGATTTTGTGAAGGAAATCGAATCCTTGCATCACTTCTTATGTATCCACTGTCGGAATATCGTCGTGAAGAACTGGCTGCCGTTTCGTGAAGCATTCCCTGTTGGTGAATAGCAGGTCTTCGTAAAGAAGGATTAAAGCTTCCGAAACACATTTGGTCAGAGACGTGGTTGGATTTTGATGATTTTTATGGACCGCCGACCAATTTCCGCAATGGGATTAAAATAGCCAAATTTTTCCGACCGATATTCCGATTCCACGTGCCCAAGAAGTCCCCGAATATTGTTGTCTGGTTTTCGACTTTTCCACGCCCACGTGGTGTAGAAAGATTAGTTGAGTGTTATCTTTCTTAAATCTTATTTGGTTGTTCATAATTGTAGAGCAAGAAGACCGATCCAGACCGTAGTGCACAGAACAGTCCAGAATTCCATCCTGTTACCCGTGTAGAGGTACCCGTTGGACATCATAAACCCCCGTCGAGGTAAAGTTCAGATTTGATTAGTCCTTCTTTATTACCTTTATTAACTCCTACACGTTGTGCTAGTCCTTGTTCTATAATTGAGGCTCTTTTCTAAGATAACCAATATTATTTAGGGTTTTTATGTTCACCATTTGAAACCTCAACAACTTGCCTTTCATCTGTACGTCTGCTGACATCCGTGGGCTCCAGTGACCGAGCTGCTGTACCCTGCTATAGCCACCTCATAGCTATACACCGTAGCTCAGCCGGAGGAACTTCCGAGTTGTTTCAAGATTGTATACCGATTAGAGTAAGACTGTTTAGATTTAGATTTGCTATTTATAAACCACCCTGACTGTATCTAGTCTAAGTTAGCTAAGGGGGTCTGACGTCGTAGATTTAGTTATTCCTTATTGATTTAAATTCTGATTTAATTTACATTTTCAATCATCTACATTCCCTTCCTCTCTTTTATTTATATATTAACTTTTTAATATTTTAATAAATTGCTTAATTATTTTTAGTAGTATTATTTACAGTCTAGTCTCATAGTTAAGTTAGAGTCACTTAAGTTCAACAAATTATAGTAATATTTGAAGTTCATGGTAGTTGTACTCAACAGTTCGAGGTTAGTGTTAAAGTCTACTGAATAGTAACATCTTTTATGCCGAGTTCATAGAGTATAATCTCGTGGCGCCCTTTTATTAATATCTTTGAACCCCGACCACCCGGCTGTTAAAATTAAAAAGCTAGTGGCCTCTATACAACTCATTACCGATTAAGTAAACTTGTGTTTTATTGAACTTCAAATTAGAAAAGGACGCGGCATTCGTTTACTAAAAATTGACTTAAAAAAAGGGTAGAATATTATACAGGGTTCCGGAAACTTCGACAGCATATTCTGTAGATAAAAATAAGTAAAAAAGTTCGTATAAATGTTTGTCCTAAAATGTTTAGTAGCAGGTGCAGAAGTTTCATTTTTATTTCGATTTTTTTCAAATAATTTCTGAACCAACGTCAATATTTCGATGTCGAAGTTGAGTAGATAGATATTTGACTAAAATAATAAATTTGGGAATTTTTTATTTTTTTAAATTAATCACATAAATAATGATGATAAAACAATTTCTGTTGTAGTTTTGGCACAAAAATATTAATAATCTAGTCTAATAACTATTTAGTCAACATGTTTAATTTATATCAATGATGACAATTCCAAATATTTCGAGAACCATTACTACTTAAATAAAAATCGTCGTAAATGTATATTTTTTACTCAGTAGGTAGTAGTTTTATACAGGTACGTACGAAAAGTTATCACTCTTCAAACCAGTTGAAAATATGTAAGTGGCGCCCTCTACAAGTAAGTCATATTGACATCAAAATCAAATGTCTCATGTCAAAAAAACAAATTATCATCTCCAATCCTCTAAATCCCAAAATCATCCAAATATTGACGTTATTTCCGAAATTATTTGGAAAAAATCGAAATAAAAATGAAACTTCTACGCCCTGTATCTCCGAAACTAAGCATTTTAGGACATACATTTATACGAACTTTTTTACTTATTTTTATCTGCATAATATGCTGGCGAAGTTTCCGGAATACAGTTCGGACCACACTGTATATTAATAGATAGATACTCAAAAGCTATATTAAACTATTTATTTATCGACAAAGCCATGTGCAGATTTTGCCAACCTGAAGAAGAAACCAGAGAACACATGGAATAGATACGGTAATGCAACAGCCTGGCAAATGTGCGATTCTTTGTATTAGGCCATTGAGAAAGAACTATATGGAGGATTCAGTCTCCAAGTTGTGAGATATTTTGAAAAGGATATAGGACCGGAGAATGTAACCTAGAGATCAGAAGAAGATCACAATAGATCTGAAAAGTAAATCATCTAATCTACCCAGTGATGACCATTAAATTAACATTTGGTTATTAAGATTATGTATCTTTTGTATACATCATAACAATTTGAACATTCTTAAGTGCAACATATGTTATTCTCACCTGTTGAGTATACTGAGAAGGTTGCCTTTTCATGTAAGGCCTGGTGTAAGCCACTACCTTTTCCTTGGGATAGTTGGTGTGATCAGTCCAGGATTTGGATCTGGTGGAACCTCCTCCCGATGAGGCGCGGGAGGTGGTCTCTGCTGCCGCGGGCACAGGCCAAGAGGGAAACTTCTCGTGTCCAGGACCGTACTTAATTGACTAATGACAAAAAACAGCTTTAAATTATTACGCTATTGTTATTCTAAGGTGATATTTGCATTTTACATGTATTACTTTTGTTGCAAATAGGAATATGAGAGTAAATAATATTGCCAAGGACCAAAATTAAGTCCAACTTAATTTTGGGCTCACTATTATTTGTAATCTGTGTAAATGATATACAGGGTCGTTGATATGTATGGGAATGTTATGTATGGGAACGATTATTAGGTAAAATATATGAGGTACCGCAAAAAGTTAAATATAAAAATTATAAGGGTTTTAAATATCTATTAGAGGGTAATAAATTTAAGTATACAGGGTCGATCATAAAGTCGTGGCACATCAAAGTTTCATATTTTTAAATAGAACACCCTGTATATTATTGCATATTTCGGTTCTTCCTTCAATTCTAGGCAAAAATCACTTAAACAATTCGATTTAATTAATTTCGATGTGTGTGGTTTCATTTTATGATGACATTCTACGGAAACATACTTAATAATATTTGACATTAGTTTTCAAGTTAGCATATGATGCATAAAATGAGATTATATCAAGTCTGGAAATTACAAAATTTTCATTTAACATTTCAAAATCAAAACTTCATAATTCGAAAATTGTTGAATTCGGGTACAGTATTTAGGTAATCGTAATACACATTTCTGCGTATTTCCAGCATAACCAATTAGAGTGATAGTCTTGCAGTTGGTTAGTTAGTCTCACAGTATCACAGATCATGATCACATACGAGAAGTAAAAGTATATCTTGAAAATTGACTTGAAAATCCGTATATATCAAAAGATTAATAATTATTAGTCTGACTCTACAGGGTGTCCTGAAATTGATCGAAAAATTGATATTTTCTCAGTCTCTATATTTTTATGAAACTTGGTACGTAAAATCGAATGCTGGAACAAATGTTCCTTTTAACTTTTTTGATATTTTGTTACCTAATCCCACCTTTTGCATAGTTAAAAGAGCTTCTTTTAATTTGTAGCCATCACAGTTATCAGATAAGGAATCCCAAAATGATGTTTTTTGTTATTGGATATTAGTAGTCAATCTGGCATCAAAAAAGGTTTATTAAAAATTACCCCCACTCTCATACTTTGCCAGTTGTAAGTGGTCGACTGGAAAAACTTAAATTCAAAAATCCGTATCCCCTCACCCCACCGTTTTGAAAAACTCCAAAAAAAGATTCGATTTTCTGGCGTAGGTCACACAATAATTTTATGAAACAAAAAAAGAAGAGAATTGCATTACATACATTTTCATCTCTAAGTAACAACCTTCCAAAACCTACAAAGACAAATTTAGAGGGCGCCAAAGTCACTGAAACGCAGTTTTTCGCTTTTTTTCGTGTGAAACCATTTTTTACTGTCGAAAAGTTTTTAAAAGTAAAGAGAATAAAAAAAACTATCAAACTGACGTGTAACTTTTTTTACGTTTTACTGTTTACGAGATATATTGCATTCATTCCCAAAATGTGTATGGAACTTTCATGAAATCAATGAAGGTAGATAGGGTACTGCAAGTTACCTTGCAAGTACTGCGGATTACGATGTTCACTCGAACTGAGGATAGTTATAACGTTCTCTGATCGTTTTGAGATTTTTTTAGGTGCGCTGAAGGTAGCGTTTTTGAGAAACAAAAAATTTGTTGGATTCTATTTTCTGATAAAACAGTGAAATGTAAAAAAAATCAATTTAGGTATTTTTTATGTTTTTTAATTTTAAAAAGTTTGCGATAGTAAAAAAATGGTTTCACCCGGAAAAATGCAAAAAACTGCGTTGGAGTGACTTTGGCGCCCTCTAACTTTGTCCCCGTAGGTTTTAGAGGTTTGTTACTTAGAGGCAAATGTGGAGAATTTAATTCTCTTCATTTTTTGTTCCATAACATTTTCTGTGTGACATGCAGTTTAACCAGAAAATCGAATCAATTTATCTTTAATTTCTCAAAAAACGGTGGGGTGGGGGTATACAAATTTTCGCATTTAAGCTTTTCCGGTGGACCACTTACTACTGGCAAAGTATGAGAGCGGAGGTAATTTGATGGGAGTTAAAGTGCCAGATTGACTGTATACTATATGTTGAAAGCTTTTTTCAATAACTGAACAATAACTCATCATCATATCACATTTGTTTATTACATTCACGGTAATTTTTTTTTCCACTCGCCCTGTATAACAATATTTGACGTACGTACTCACCTTAAGACTGGAGGAATCGCGTACAGGTGGCGCTGGCGGAGGCGAGTCGTCATCTCTCTCACCGCCAGGCGCCGCGCCCGCCCTCTGCGGCAGACGGTGGAAAGCGGTACTAGTGTAATCTGGAACGTTCTTGGGCTGATGTAGATTGGGCGTAGAACGAGATGGCATCATTATAGGGTGAGGGAAATGGCGGGAGCGATACGCTTGGCCCTGCTAGAACTGAGGCTGGTCGGCAATTGTACTTTTGATTCCATTTGAGTGAGGAAATTATGGAGTTATCTGGAATAAAAAAAACTGTTATTTTTATTTGCAATATGAAACGTTTTTAATAGGTTACTTATTTTTTATATATGATCTAAGTTATTTTATATATGATTGCAATTCAGTTCTAAGAAACCATTTATGTACCGTCGGATAGCCGACTGATGCGCTCTCCCGTAGCCTATTTTTATGCAATTTAAAGTTGAAATTTTGCAAAAATCGAAAAATGCAAATATCTCGGAAACGGTAAGTAGCTAAACGACCAATGAAGCCTCTACGGACAGAGCTAGTGGAGCTCTATAATCGCCCCATTTAAACTGTGTTTCGAAATTTTTTATATTATTATTATTATATACTAATGTTGAGTGAGTTCTATACAGTGAGTTTTGCGTTTTTAGGGTACTCGCAGGGAGGTAGTTCTTCCTTTAAAAATTTAAGGCCTCCCGTGGTTTTCTGAGACATTCCTAGTAAGCATTATTAGTGTTGGCGTGGCTGTATTCAGTCTGGATGCCCTTTTCTGGTCTCAGTTTCTATTTTAGTCTGCGATTTATTCTGGATAGGTGTAGAGGTACTCAGTACCATCTACTGCTTGAAAAGAACATCGTATAGCTAACTATTGGCCTTATGTTCCCTTTTATCCACATATTTTTATAGCAATAGGTCGTAAACCACTTTTTGGCTTGATTCGTTTTAGTAATTTTAATTGTGTCAATTTAATATTTAAAAATATGATTTAATTTTTTAATTCGTAACAATAAACATTACTTTATTTACATAGTTATTGTGGCGAAATCAGCCCCGTTCTAATAGTATGTCCCGCACCCATATAACCTTCTGGAATCGCATTAAAGAAGAGACACCGCAATGACTGAGCCGATCGAATGTACGAGAACAAATTGAAAGTTCATTGGAATGGCGGCGAATACACGAGAACATTCTAAATCTTCTCTATGTACCTAATGATCTATGGATTAATCGAAAACTGTTAAACTGGTGGTATAAAACGTAGACCCTCTGCACAGAGAAACCGTCGGTAGTAGTGCTCGCGCCTTTTAAAATTCATTCAAATAAATTCCTTTTAGATAAATAGTTGTAAATAAGTTAGTAAATAGTTTTTTAAGTGTTTTATCGTTACTGTTTTGTTACTTAGTGTAATATAAATTGTGTTTAAATAAATTAAACTTTTGTCCACACGGCGCATTACAAACATATTCTTTTGATTTTACCTTTTCAAAAACACTGATTAGATTGGAATGATTAGTGTTAAATAAAATATTCAAATCTACTGGAATAATACACCAATACACTTTCTTTTAAAATCTGGTCGCGTGCTGTATCTGTAAACAACAAAGGACTTTACAATAGGAAATTTACCCCTAACCAAGATAAAATAACAAACCTTTTAAAAAAACAACACCGACCAAACGGCTTGTCTCTTATAACCAAACATACAAAACGTGCCTCTAGATAAAAATTTAACATTAAAGACAAGGTTTTCACACCTCGAGAGCTGAGAACCATACAAAAAACTAAATTAAAAACAGTTACTTTTTTTGATTTATATCTTTGTCCGGGACAATCGTTGTTGTATTTTAACAAGTGCTTTTTCCATTAATGTGGGGCGTTCCTTCTCAGAATAAGACAGATGATATGTAGAAAATATTTAGGCAAATATTTGAACTGGTAAACGTTGATTGTTTGTTTTGTGACGAGAAGAAGGAAGATATATCAGAAAGGAAGAATAAAAAAACACACACAATTGATTCCACAAGGAAGGTAGATATTTGATTATTCTGCGGAATGTAAAAAAGAAAAGCTGGTGTTCTTTTGGGCGTAAAAAATAACAGTATATACTCGAAAACATCTTGTACTGTTAAAGGCTTGCGAACATTTAAACAATAGCTAAATCGCTAAATCATTTTTGTTCCACCTCCAAGTTTAAATTAAAAAAGAAACATAACAGTGGCGTGTTATAGTATATTTTTCCTGTGTATTTGAAATACTGTTACAAACAAATCTTGATCGCAGTAGCTAAACTGTTTTTAACCATCGGCTTGAAGATAAGAAAAGCAAGAAAAGCATTGCTCGCCACATTTTACATATTACTGCCACTGTGTTTATTTTACATATTAGGAATAATTTTGTCAAAGTGTAATACACGCATACATTAATAGCAGAAAAACGGTATCACCAGATATTCTAGAAATACACACACCGGAAAAATCTAGGGATATCATTTTATTAAAGTTAAAAATAAATGTTTTGAATAAACAACCACATATTTGTAGGCCGATTCTGTCTACTTCGATTGAAACGAAGTAGTCACACTAGTTATTTCTAAATTTGGGATATTTGCAGAAGTGTTTGTGCATTTTTTGTCAAATGTATAAAAAGCACCTAGCATCAATTGTTCGAATTTAACCTGTACTGGCTATGTTTTTATGATAACTGGCCAGAATTCATTCAAATAACTCTGTTTAGTATTAAACGACATTATGGAGCGTGGACATCTTAACAGAGACGAAATGCTAAGGGCCATGGGTATGCTCGAAGCTGGAAAGCGCCAAATCGACGTAGCTAGAGCATTAAATACAATGCAAAGTGTAATATCGCGATTAAGTGCACGCTACCGTGAAAGTGGTGATGTTGCTGAAAGGCACACAGGGCGACATCGCATTACTACCCCTCAGCAAGATCATTTTTTACAATTAAATGCTCGGCGCCGACCGACTCTTACAGCACCAGAGCTTAGTTTAATTCTCCAGGAAACGCATAATGTAACCGTTAGTCCTGACACTGTTCGCAATAGATTAAGAGAGGGCAACTTAAGAAGCAGACGCCCCTGGAGAGCTCAACTCTTAACGAGAGGAAATCGAGAGGTACGATATTTGTGGGCTAAAGATCATGTTCAGTGGTCGAATGAACAATTGGCCAATGTTCTCTTCACGGATGAGTCACGCTTTGGAATTCATCCGGATTCGAGAAGGCTTAGGGTATGGACAGAACCGGGAAATCTTATTCGGTTGGATCATGTTCAGGAAGTGCACCCTTATCAAGGTAGAACAGTTATGGTCTGGGGAGGAGTCCAGTTAGGCCGAAAACCCGATCTCGTTTTTCTTGAAAGGTTTCTAACAGGAATCACATATCGTGATTTAATTCTTGAACCTGTCGTGTTACCATATGCCAATGATTTTGGGAGAAACTTCATTCTCATGCATGACAATGCACGGCCTCATACAGCCAGAGTGGTAAGTGAGTTTATCAATGCTCATCAATTAAACATCTTACTCTGGCCGGCACAATCTCCTGACCTCAACCCCATCGAGCACGTATGGGACGCGGTCCAAAGAAGAATTTTGAAAATGGGTATGCCTCGTGAAACTCGTAGGGATCGGGTTGGGTTGGGTAGCGTGAATGCAGCGTGGCAGGCTGTACCTCAAGAAGAGATCGACAACCTGATCAGGAGCATGGAGAGACGATGTAGGGCTGTAATAAACAGTAGATGAGGCCATACCCTTTATTAAGTAAAAATGGTTTTATCTTTTTTTCTTTTAATTCACAGTTTAGAATAAAAAAAAATGTGTGTATTTTTTTGAGTTCAATAAAAATCAAGGTAAATTTGAAAAATTCGGTAAATTTCGCATTTTTATTTCCAATACGTCCTGTAAACTATTTGTTTATTTTAATTTTATTATATTAGAAATGTAATTAATAAAATTATTGACGATGGCTGGATAAAATTGTAATATCCCTAGACTTTTCCGGTGTGTGTAGTTTTCTATAATGTGAATTTTTAGGTCTCTTATAATCTTCCATTCGACCGATCCATTTTAAGATATTTGTCAATCGGGATAGTTATCGCATTCGAAAATGATAATTCAACTTTCTTATGGATCAATGTATGACTAACACTTTGTTTACATTAATTTAGTGATAAGTTTAACAATTATCATTTAATTGCCGTTCAGAATTACCACATAATGATATTGAAGAGACTTCTGCTTACATAGTACATTAGAATCAAGCGGCAATATCTCAGTATCTTAAATTCTCCTTTTTTACTTACGATTGATGTTTGAAGATGAAAATAAAGTGTCGATAGTACAGATATTTTGACATATCGACGAAGAGAGAAACGAATTGGCGATTTCCTCTCCAAAACAGATGCAAATACGTCATTTGTGGAATCAGAAAGGGCATACATACCTGACAAGAGACTAGCTTTATAAAGACGTAAATAAAAGGAGAGGACTTCATACATTATAGTTCCAGATATTCCAAGAATATCGCAGCATGATCCAAAATCAAAACAAAAAAAGTTTTAAACACCTGTATGAATTGTGTGAGTGTCTACTGATTGTTGATCGGTTTCAGAGTTATACTCCATCATCAGGACGACTTTGGTAGTCTACCTCAAATTGGTAAGCTCCAAACAGAAAATGCACGTCAAGTACGTTACAGTACATGTCTATGGTGAGTTCTTAATATCGTGCAACTAAAATCATATTATTTAATGACTCAAGCATTTGTTTACAAACAAGATTATAAAATATAAATAAAAAATATTTTTTAAACAATTTTTTTTTATTGTGAGTAAATTTCTGTTTAATGAATGAGCTTAACTACATAGTGTTCAGTTTCCCAGTGCTGGCCCAAAGTTGGGTGAATTAAGAGATGGCCAAGACTCGATTTCCCAGTATTGGACCAAGTCTAAATCACCAAAAAATGGCCAAGGCTTAATTGACTAACTCTGGTTCAAAGCTGGGTCGTCGTAACATGGCCAGAACTGAGATCCCCAGTGTTGGACCAAAGTTGGGTGAATTAAGAGATGGGCACTTGTCACTGGGCACAGTGACAAGTGCCCCCAGCAAAAGCATGCTTATAGAAAGAATGACTGCTGCAGCATACACTATTAAAAATAAGCTGGATGATATGGGCATAGAGTTAGCTACCAATAAGACGAAAATGGTCATTTTGGCGGGAAGACAGAAGATGAAGGAGGTAGAATTTAGCTGGTGCAATACCAACATTAAAAGCACAAGGGCTGTAAAATACAGGGGAGTTTGGCTAGATTAAGACGTTCGGATGACCACCCATATTCGAAAACTTCAGGAAAAAACAGAGGCAATCATAAAGCAGTTATCCAGAGTTATGCCTAATCTGAAGGGACCGGTGGCAGAAAAAAGGAGGACATTGGCCTCGGTGGTGTCTTCCACGATTCTGTATGCGTCTCCCATATGGGAGAGAGCCCTAAAATAAAAACTCTACGAAAATATCTTAGACTCCATAAATCGAAAATAGCGCTGAGAGTAACATCGGCATATAGAACATCTCCAACTAAGGCCATACTGGTCCTAGCCGGTATCCCACCGATAAAGCTCCAAACAGAACAAAGAAGTCTAGTGTATAAACATGGAGACCAATTCAGATTTGAGGCCAGAAATATTATACTGGACAAATGGCAGGATGCGTGGTCGCAATATTAAGGATGGGCTAAAACGTTTATTTTAGATGTAAGGTTCTGGGTAAACTGCAAGGCAATTAATATAGACCATTTTGTGACACAAGCCATTACCGGACACGAGGTTTTTGGTACCTACCTAAAAAGAATCGGCAAAAGCGAGAGCGACACTTGCACTTACTGTAATACTGTGGATAGCCCGGGTCATACAATATTTCTCTGCCCTAGGTGGCAAACGATAAGGGAAACACAGTTGGTATCACCATTAGTGAGGATGAAGAAAAGTGCCGAGCCATTATATCAATGCTGCATACTATAATGAAACATAAAGTAGACGATGAGATTAAAGCCAAAAATTCGTGATACTGTGATATTATTGTCTGTGATAAAGAACTAAACTGTGATAAAAAACTGACTGTGATTTGATTAGAATAATAAGGAATATATATATATATATATATATATATATATATATATATATATATATATATATATATATATATATATATATATATATATATATATACATATATGGAAATGAATGTTAGAATAGTTTAGAGAATATGAGATAACTGAGAATCACCTACTATCCCGATGTCATGCTTCACGGCAGTTCCAGGATAGTTAGGGTTATGTAGCAAAGATGGGTTTTTAGTGGGTAGACCCTCCCTGGAAATGAATGTTAGAATAGTTTAGAGAATATGAGATAACTGAGAATCACCTACTATCCCGATGTCATGCTTCACGGCAGTTCCAGGATAGTTAGGGTTATGTAGCAAAGATGGGTTTTTAGTGGGTAGACCCTCCCTCTGGGTAGAGTAGGGAGGGAGATCCCCACACTCCGGCCCTAAAGGCGTTTCCCATCTATAAAAAAAAGAGATGGGCAAGACTCTATTTCCCAGTGTTAGCCAAGTCTAAATCACCAAAAAATGGTCCTGGCTTGGTTGACCAACTCAGGTTCAAGGCTGGGTCGCCGTAGCGTGGCCAGAGCTGAGATTCCCAGTGTGTGGCCAAAGCTTGGTGAATTAAGGGATGGGCAAGACTCGATTTCCCAGTATTGGGCCAAGTCTAAAACACCAAAAAATGGTCCAGGCTTGGTTAACCAATTCTGGTTCAAAGCTGGGTCGCCGTAGCATGGCCGGAGCTGAGATTCCCAACGTTGGACCAAAGTTGGGTGAATTAAGAGATGGCCAAGACTTGATTTCCCAGCCGTGGCCCAAGATAGGGTGAACATAGGAACTCATCGAACAACCTCGATCAACCTCATTGCATATGATTTCATTGCATTCATCTCCTTATGAAATATTGCTATATTAAAGTAAATAACTTTTATCGGTTTATCTATTTTCTATGTTACTAAATGCGTTTTGAAAGATTATGTAGAATGCGGCATTCACTGAAAATGCCACATTCCATACGGACAGTTTATGCGACGACAATGGCAAAATCGCCGCGGTTCTGAACGCCTTTCGACTTTCTGTCGTTTGCATAGAGCTCCGACGACCAGAAACACTAAACCCCATCTCGTCGGATTATTCGAATAAATAGTAGATTAGACGCCTACGAGGACGAGGCCGACGACGCCGGCCGCGTCGATGTTTATGCGCGCTGCTAATTTCTCATTGGCGACATTGCACCGTGTTAAAAGTTAATCTCGCGGAAGGAATTTGCCGATCGGAATTTACAAGTCGAGAAGACTTTTTCCAGGCCGATGAAAAGTCGTAAATGCGGGATTATTGGCCGACTGTAGAGCCGTCAGAGTGGCTAAGAAGACTTTCTGCCAGGCAACAAGTATTAATACTTTCTACTTCGATGCGGTAGCATAATCGTATTTTATCGAAGTATAAATCCATCTATAGACGCCCTCAGTCCTAATTTTAATGAAAATTGGAACCGGTATTTCCTACACCATCTCGGATTTAGGCTTAGTTCCTATTGCAGTCTTTAGTGTTGCTACTATCACAGTTGTCGAAGCTGTACTAGATCTACTAACAGGACATTGTAAGGTTAATAGGTTTGGAGCATATCAGTTGATTTTAAAAATTCCGACTGCAGCGCTGGATACTTCAGAAATCAGAAGTTTTCGCTCTGCATTTCACGCACTTCTGATGTTGATCGCATTGAAATAATATTAAAATGGTGGCTTTACTGGCCTTATCATAATATGCATTTTAGTTTTTAATAGTGCAGTTATTTGTTGGGTGCATTAACATTCAATAACTCAAGTTTCCCAGATATTCAACTCTCCCGAAACAATATTTTATAGCATCACAACTTCTAACACCAATTTGATTAAAAACAGAAATGGATTCAGGCAACTCGACGAAACAAATGAGTAAACAAAGTGCATATATTATGAGAAAATAAATTATAATTTACAATATTAATTGCATATTTGTTTTAATCAAGTAGTACTTAAATTTTTTATGAACATATTCTAAGATTAGAGTTGAGGGTTGGAACCTTTGGTGTTACACAGTAAAATAAAAACACTAAATCACCACAATACACCAAAACACTTTTACTTTTACACTGGACGCGCGTTTCGCTAACCATGTTAGCATCATCAGCATATGATTATAAACTAAAGTACAATCTACAAGTTGAGCTTTTATATACTCGCTCAGTGGGCACCGAGTGGGCGTGGCAAAATCTAGCCAACCGAGTCAGAGCCCACTGAGCGTAACAGTTAGATTTCCGCCACTAGAGTAGTAGGAGCAAAGAACTTGAAGGAATTGGACCGTTGTCTCTGTTCATACTATCTTTACATTTATTAATTCTGATGCTTTCATATGCATCTAATTGCCTGTAATTTGAGACTTGTTTAATTAATTTTAAATTATTAAGATCTATACAATGTTATTTCGCAACAATATGTTCGGCAACGCAAGATTTATCCGGTCTACCCTATCTTATCTGAGCTAAATGTTTTTTAAATCTAGTTAATATTGATCTTCTAGTTTGCCCAACATATTTCTGATTACAATCTTTACAAGAAATTCCATAAATACCCGACCTTTCCAGTAGAGGTGTTTTATCCTTTGGATTACCTAATAATTGTTGTAATTTATTATTAGCACTATACACAAGTTTATAATTGACATTCTTAAAAATTCCTTTTAGACCACGGGATAACTCTCTATCAAACGGTATCGAAAAATATTTAGACGTATCTTTCTCCACTTGAAAAGTCGAATTTTCGGAAATCATTGACCTATATCTACGTTTTCTAATTAATTTATCAACTAGTCAAGGAGAATATCCATTACACTCAGCTACATTGCTAATACGACCACACGCAGATATATTCCTAATGAATCACATCATAGTGTTGAACATAAAATGGCTAGTTTAAATTTCTTAGTTCATAGATTACTTAGTTTCCCACTTTCCAACGAAAGATATGAAATAGAAAGAGATTACATTACACCATAATTGGAAATGGTTGAATAAGCTGAAAATGACAATGAAGATGATAATACAGAGCGAAGAACCAAACAACACTTGTATGTTTCCAGGAATTAATTTTCAAAAAGAATGGAAGAGTAAAAAGTAAGAAATCAACTTTAATGATAATAGTTAAGTCCATTTAATGTTGACAATTAACAAAAGTCGAATAAAAATCAAATAAAATCTTAATTAAAAACAATAAAAAATTATTTTGTAATTAACAACATAATATTCAATACCAAAACATTCCTCGATTATACCGCCTTACGCAACATCCTCCAAAATAACCTATTATTCCACCCATCCTTCGTCAATAATTATCGTCTTAAAATAGTCAGTGGCGCCCGCGTATACATTATCTAACGGTTAACAGATTCCTAAATGGACCACACACACAGGGGCCAAGAAAAAAAGACGACAACTTTTGATTTATATCTCCTTTCAGACGATCGTTTTTAGGGTTGGTCAAGTGTTCTTCGGCAGTGATAGAGGGCGTGTGCCACAACTCAAGACTGATGATGGATGAAGGGCATTTAGATAAATATTTGGGTTGGCGCACCAGTAGTAATCTGTTTGATATAATCAGGACAACGCATTAGGAGCTACGAACGAATATCTCTTATTAAGTGATTGTTAATAATTTATTTGGTTTGTATCTTTTACATTTATTTTCAATGTGCAGGGTTTTCAGAGATATTTAGTTCGATACCTGCAGGCGTATTCATTGGAGACAGTAAAATGATTGAAATGTAAGACTTTTTACCTGAACTGTGAGGTTTTTTACCTGAACTGTAAGAAAGTGAAATAAAAATATACAAAAGACGATGATTGGTTGCATTTTTCTTCTAACTGAAAATTACTATCATTAATTTTGAAGTTTTGAATGGTTTCATTGAAATTAGAGGAAGAAACTCCTACGCTAATTGAAACCACTGATTTATTCAACTAATTTCGAGATTCTGAATGAAGCTTTAACAATCTTTTAACATTTTCCACTAATTATGCTTCAAAATTTGCGAAAAATATAATGTTGGCCTGGGGATTATTATCCGACAAGAAAAACTGTTGTTGTTAATTTTAAACCACTAATATCGAGATTAAAGAGTAAGACATTATTTTTACATATTTATATCAAATTAATATGAAACTATATTAAAAGAGAACAGAAAAAACAATAAGATATTTTGCAACATGGTGCTGTTACCAGAACTAAAAAATATGTTCAGCGAATAAAAACGTTCATCTTTGATAAACTGATCCCTCTAATTAAATCTAATGTAACTAATAGTTACCGCTGATATTTTGCAGATATATTTTAATATCTTTGATGCAAGTGGTGATTCATTTTTTCATCAAAGCGTTGCTTAACGATTAGACATATGGTTTAGCATATTTTACACTGCAATGAATCAATTATTTAACTGTTATGTAAAATATAACGCAGATTTGTCCCAAACGCAGCAAATGTTATTCTACTACTGCCATTACTCGCTGACGAGTATTTGACACGCATCAGAAGATGGCCACGCAAGACGCTTTCTTTCATGAGCTTTTCTGTGACTGAAAAGCCCGATACGTGATGTTATCTGCCTACCGCACTCCGGACATTCAAAAAACTCATTGATTTTTTGCCTCTTTACTTTTTGGTTGTTGCAGTTAACTGAGTTTACAATTCTTCTCCATTGAGTTCTATTGTAAGCTAATTCTTCCCACTCATTCTGCATTCTGTCCCTTTAAGTTTTGGTGGAAAATGTCCTTGTATCTTTTGAGTTGTCCACCCGGCCTCCTCTTATCGTCTACAAGCTCACCGTAAAGCAGATATTTTGGTATGCGGTTTTCTTGCATTCTGCATACGGGATTTTGTAACAACAATACTCTCGCAGTTGGCTTTTTCAAGGACCGATATATTTGAGACATGATGGAATCATCGGATTCTTAAGAGTTACCTAAGGTGTCTCTGTTGCAACTTGTTTAATGCGTTCATGTGTCGGCGGTATGGCACCCAGGTTTCAATCCCATATAACATGGTGGGGATTATAATTGCTCGGTACACTGCAAGTTTTGTTTTTGTACTCAAGTCATGATTGTAGAAAACCCGTTCTTTAAATTTCTAGAATGCTCTTGAGGCACTGCTAATCCGGAGCTAAATTTCAGAGTCGATATTGGCCTTTTCCGAAATCAAACTGCCGAGGTAATTGAATGCCGCTACATATTCCAATAGTTCTTTTCTGATTTTTATAGCATTGTTGTGATCTTCCGGGGGAGTGCACATTATTTTTGATTGATGATGTTGATTTTGGTTTTGTCGATGTTTATCTTAAGGCCCAAAGCCTCGTATGCCCAGGTATATGCGTTCAACATTTCTTGTAATTATTGTAACGTGTTTGCAACTAGAGCGCAGTCATCAGTGTATTGAAGTTCTGTGATTAATTTTGTACGAGTTTTTGCCCTGAGTCTTTTTATGTTGAACAGACCGCCGCGCCGTCGTATCTGTATCTAATGCCCAATCCTCTCTCCTGCAATTTGCTGTCCACAACAATGGAGAGCGCTGCCATGAATATGTTGACTAGGTACTGGCGTAACTACAGGGGTGCCCGGGGGTGCCGCCCCCCCCTAGGTACTGCTGGGCACCCAGAGAAATCTTGAATTTTGACTGAACGATGACTTTTTGCTAAATATTAATTTTTATTTGCTTGTTATGTAGTAAAAATTATTTTTTTCGTTTTTATTTAGTTAATATTGTTTTTCTGTGTTCAAAAATGTGTGTTAGTTTTATTGTTCTTTACAAAATTTGTAGTTATTTAAGTAATCCACGGGAACACGGGTTTGCTACAACCAAGTCTATCAAATTTATTGATAGAGAAATTCATGTAAACGTTTTATTCAAAAAATGTATTTATTTTTAATATTATTCTTCATTTTTTAACAAACAAAATCCCTAGGCCCCCCCCTGGTTTCAAACCTAACCCCCCCGCCCCCAGGATAAATTGCTAGTTACGCTAATGTGAATAGGAGAGGCGCAGACACATCCCTGCCTAACTCCTGTATTTGTTAGGAAGGGATCGCTCAGTGATCCATGATGTGACACTCTTGACTTGTTGTTATGGAGGCTTTTACACACTGTAAGAAATTTGTTGGGAACTCCTAACTTTTTCATAATTGCCCAAAGTGCATCTCTGTTCACAGTGCATCTCTGTTTTGTTAGGTCGATGAATGCAACATAAAGTTTAGACTGCTGCTCTTTTACTTGAATATTATTCAATGATATGCTATCGTGCGCCCGTGTATTTTTTGTACGACTATACTATACTTGAGGTGCTATACTTTTTGGATGGAGTGGCAGAATCACATGTTTACTGGTATTGTGTATTGTCTATTGTGTAGTGGAAGGACGCTTTGCAAACATATATTTTACTTATTCTTTTTGGTGGTTTTGTTGCGTTGTTTTGATAATTGAAATAGAAAATGGCATAATCTTTTGGACGGAAGAATTAATAGATGCTTTATTAGAATCGTGGGCTAACTACTAGAGACACTATACGAGAAGATATATTTACTATATTGCACTGTAAAAAAAATGAGTGAAATTTCACTCAGATTTCACTCAATACTTTCTCAATTTCTGTCCACACCCGATTGAGTGAAATTTCCACTCTACAGAACCGAGTGAATCTTCAATTCTCAGAGTGAAAAGCACTGAGTGTTTTCACTCAATCGAGATTAGACGAAAGACTCCTTTTTTACTCATTATTGTTTACCTTGAATAGGATTTTGATCGATTTTGATAATTTATTCACTTTAAAATGAGTGAACTCACTAAGTGTTGAGTTCAAGACACCTTTATTGAGTGACTTTTACTCAAATTTGTGTTACACTTAACTCGATTAGTACTCATATCTGAGTATTAATTTCACTCAGTATTGAGAAATATATTCTAAATTATTTTTTTAAAAGCTATATGTAAGCTAACTTGTTATTTTATAACAGGTGGGCAGGTGCCTTTCAAAGGTAAGTTTCAGTTTAGGACATGGTCTCGAACATGTCCATTTCCTAAAATTCACTTTTGGGAGGCATCTGGTCACTTGTAATAAAATAACAAGTTAGCTTACATAGCTTTTAAAAAAATCATTTAGAATATTTCGTTTTTTTTAACAAACCAAATAAAAAACTGTAGAACCTTCAAAAATATTTTTATTTGTCATTTTTATTTGACAAAAAAACAAATAAAACCAAATATAACACTATTATTATAATATCAAAAACATTTTAAAAAGTTTTCAACTCTTTTTGGAAAAAATACAGGAACTTTTTAAGCTAGATGTCTAGAAAAGTTGCATCACATCGCAAAAATCCGCTTTATTAAGAGCATTCGTCAGCTCGGCTACCAACATTCTCGAATATTTCTAATTTCTAAACTAACTTTTAATAACGAAAATCCTCCGGAAAATCCAGATACTTTTCCTCCTGAAAATTAAAAAAAAATGTTATTCTGCCAAATGTTCCAGTTCCCAGTTCCAGATTGAGGGAAAGTACCTAGATTTTCGCTACGCTAATTAGTCCAGGAAACATCCGAGCATTGCGGCAATCAGTAGACGCAGTCGAATTTGAATATATGTTAGGCGGATTTCTGCGATGTGAAAAAAAATGTTCTTAACATAAAACATATTTAGGAGTTATGAGTTCGTATTCGCTTCACCACGCCACGCGGCCACTGTCACACTTTACATCACACACACATACACTATGGACTTGTAACCTGGGCACCTTCGAAGGAACAAGACAACCTACGACTCGAACAGATAATTAAAAACTGAGGAACAGGGAAATAGCTTATTCGGTATCGAAGAAGCGCGTATGACGTATGATTAGTAATGAGCGAAAATACTCTAAACTGGGTGATTTCACTCAAATTTTATTGTGTAAAACTATAACATGAGTTTTTAAGTGAATTTTTCTATTCCATTACTCAAAGATAGGGGTTATAACTCGAACATGAGCTTATTCAATAGCTATTGATTAAATAGAGATCATATTTGAGTAAAATGATGAATTTACTCTATTTTAGATAAAAATGTACTCAATTATTTCACTCAAAAAATTCACTCCCTGAGAAATATGTGTTCACTCAGGCTGATTTTTTACAGTGTGGAGAGCTCGGAAAATGCGCCTGAAGGTAAACCAATTTAAATATACAAATTAATACCGACATATATTTAGTTTTAATTATTTGTAGTATTTATTAAATCAGTATCTTTTTGTTTATCACTAAAACGTTACAAAAAAGTTAATTATTGAATACCTTAAAAAATACGTAGGTAAGTGTATTTCTTACCACAACCTGCTGACTCAATGAGGAAGAGGACGGAGAATTACCTAATATTCTAACAGTAACGTTAAGAAGTTCGAAATTTATTTGCTTACACCCATTAACACCTTCTGCATGACTAAGAGCAAACACGCTGGTGCTTTATGACTATTAAGTTAAAGGTTATGTGACTTTTTACGGTATTTACATAAGGAAAACCTGAATTATAAAAAGTAGAAATGATTTACGCTAAATCGCTGTACTACTATATTGGTAACTGAACACTAAATCATTATGACAAATAAGAACGTTATTTGGTTAGTAGTTCCACCAAAATTTTAATATTTATTATTATTATTATTTAAAATAAAATGCAATACTAAATTAGAAATATGTATTACCTCTATGACTATTCGGTTTAAACGTTTTCTTTTCAAAATTTTTGTATCGCTTTGTATCATGTAACGTTTATCATATCATCAATACAAATATTGTTTTTGTATACAGGGAATTTCAAAAAACATGTGCCATCTCTCGTTTATATTAACTTGGGTTCGATTCTGCTTTTTTCTCTAGCTACAGGATGTCTTCGTTCTTTTTTAAGATTTATTATTATTTTTTTCCAAGTGCTTTTAGTGGTTCGAACGAAATTTTAGGCGCAAAAGTTTCTATAAGTGCTACATATTTTAATGCTAAAAAAGTGTCAAGAGATTCATCAGGGACTAAAAAACTAAAAAAAAAACATGTGCCCCACTGACTTTTTTTTGTGTAGGGCGTTTAATGCCCTATATAATAATTAAAAGTTATATTTTGATATTTTGTCGATTTCGATCTCCTTGGTGGGATAAACGCAACTTTATATTTTTATAAAAAGTGACTTATTAATCGCTATTAATAAAATTAAAATAAAAATAATAAATTATTTATTTAATCTAATTGATTATTAAATTTTATTAAAATTTATAACACTGACATTTAGTGTTACCTACAGCAAATTAAACTAAATTAATGGTATTTAAGACAATTATAAAAGACCTTTTTTTTAAGTTAAGTTAACCTAAGTTTTAACATCCTGTCACTTTAACACTATGCATTTCCGCATCCATGTTTATAGGAACTTTTATTCATATTTTTTGATGAGGAATCAATGAGTACTTATTTCAAATGTTTTACATTTCCTTGATTTTTTACGTAAAAAATGTGGTAAAAATCGCTACCTGTAACCGTTCTCAAGATATTTAAAATGGAAATAGTCAATACATATCATTATTGACAAAAAATAAACATGCTGCGCAGATAGTTATTTGACTGAAATAATAAATTTGGGAACTTTCTATTTTTTATATTAATCATATTTTTTTTTTCGAAAAAATGATAATAAAAGTTTCTGTCAAACCTTTGACACAAAAACATTTCAAATTTATGATTTCAGTCAAATAACTATTTAGACAACATCTTTAATTTATGTCAGTGATAACAGGTATTGACAATTTAGATATCAAATATCTCATAAACCATTATTCGTAGCGATTTTTACCAAGACAGTAGTTTTATGCAGGTACAGAAGAAAAGTTATTACCCTCCAAACTAGTTAAAATATGTTGGTTACGCCCTCTACAAGTAGGAGTCATATTGACATCAAAATCAAATTTATCAGGTGAAAAAACTCCCAGACACCTATTTTCATCCAAATATTGAAATTACTTCAGAAATGATTTGGAAAAAATCGAAATAAAAATGAAACTTCTACACCTTTTATTTCCGAAACGAAGCATTTTAGGACGTAAATTTATAGGAACTTTTTAACTTATTTTTATCTGGCAGAATAAGCTGCCGAAGTTTCCAGACTACAGTTCGGACCACCCTGTATATATACAATATGATGGAAAATATTTATTAACCTTGTTTTGTGCTTTATATGATCACAGATATTGTTATGAAAAATTTTCTCGCATTTTTTTGCTGTCAAAGTCAAAGCCGTCAGGATTATAAGACTTTTTAAACGTAACATATAACTGGATTAAAAATATGAACAAAACGCTTTAAATAAATTATTAATATAAAACAGAAGAAATAATTAACGTAATTATAGTTTTTTAAAGTCTAACAAATCAAAACAAAATAATTCTTAAACTTTTTCTCGCTCCACTGCTACAATTATGTTGTATTTAAAAATTTCACCCAGACAAATAGATGCGCGAACGAAAAGAAGACAAGAGCCGAAAGGATCGGTCAAATATTTCAATTCAAGGTCCGCCAAACGTATTTTGAAAGATACCGAACCAAATGGTCACAGTCAATTATTTTAAGCCAGCCCAACCCGATGTCAGCGGAAAAAGGACAACATCAGAATCAGGTAGAAAAAAGGTTAGTCTACACGTTCCAAACATTTCATCCACCGTCAAAAACGACGACTAAAATTTCCCCATGCTATGTATTTAATTAAACTTAAATATGTTTTGAATACAGTGTTATGAAGGAATCTTTTTTAAACCCGTCTAATTTTGAATTTTGTCCCCCCCATATATTGATTTATTTCTAGTTTCTTGGGCATTTTTTGAGTGTATAATAAAACGTAATAAGTTCGAATTCAAATAAAGTTGTTAAAAATAGAGTCATCATCGGAACACGGGACATCCCATGTAAATATTGAAAAGGTGAAATATTATCTTCCCAGATAATTTTATAAAAAAATTAGACTATTTTGAAGAGGCGTTTAAAGTTGTACTTTTTTAGAATTCGTACTTTTTTAGAGTTGTACTTGTAGAATTTCGTTTCATTTGGAATAGCCATTTAAAAGTTATTTGCAAAAATCAATCGTCAAAATAGTAAAATTTATAATACGGTCCAGAGAAAGCTACAATTAAAATACCAGCAAAAATGTGATTTGTCATTGTCAGATTCGCCATGTCACATTTTGTTTACAAAATATTGAACGTACCAAATAGAGTAATTTTGAATAAAATAGTCATGATTTTTGCAACTTCTGAAAAAGGTTCGATGATTAAACGGCATTTTGCTGGAAATAGTATTCCCGCTGTATTAGATATATTCGCAGCTCAGTCTCGGGAAAGCCTATAGCGAATAAGTCAACAGTTTAAAGAATAAACCAGAGGTTTGAAACTAAAGGCATGATAATTTTAAAAATAATTGAACAGGAAGAAAACAACAATGACTTGAATATTGGAAATCTACGGTGTTAGGGGGGTGGCTTTGGATTTGATAAGAAGTTATTTAGAAGGTAGAACTCAGCAAGTAATAGAATATAACGACCATGGTACATTATGGAGGTCAAAAAAACTTTCTGTAAGGAATGGAGTTCCACAAGGCTCTATTCTCGGTCCTTTTTTATATATAGTATATACTAACGAACTCCCACTGGTATCCTCTGAATATATTACACTTTATGCCGATGATGCAAACATCGTTTTTAGTGAGAAAGATAATTATGAACTGGAGTTAAAGGCTGTTAATACTTTGGAAACCCTAAATGATTACTTTTTTGGCTAATGACCTTTTACTGAATGTTTCAAAAACACAGCTATTATTATTCGGAAACAGAACAAGGGAGATTATTAAATTGCTCTATAATGACAACGAAATTGTTTCTGCCGAAAATGTATCACTTCTGGGAATTAATGTAGATAGATGGTTAGATTGGAAATATCACATAGCATGTGTTGTTTCTAATATAGCTCGTTTTAGTTACGCAATGAAAATTATCTCTGAAAATATATCTGAAGACGTTGCAATAACAGCATATTATGCCTACATAAACTCTGTAATACGCTATGGCTTGATCTTCTGGGGGAACTCATCGGATGTTAATAAGATAATGATTGTACAGAAGCGCTGTATTCGAAACATTTTCAAATTAAATTATCGTGAAAGTTGTCGCAAATTTTTCATAGAAAGAAAAATACTAACGATAATCTCTATGTATATTCTGGATTCGGTAGTATTTGTTTACGACAATAAAAGTCTCTTTAAAGAACCAGAGTTAAAACATCAATACTCTACTAGAAATAGAGATATGTTACAAACCGACAAAAGCAACTATACGTATGTACAGAAGAATGTGAAGCACAGCATTATAAAGATATATAATACTTTCCCACTCTCAGTTACTGATTTACCTAGACCAAGATTACTGTTATTCCTAAAAACTTATCTATTAGACAAGGCATTTTATACGCTAGATGACTTCTATGCAGACAAGGGTAAGCTGTTAATAGAGCATTTAATATTATTTGTAGTAGGTATTATTGTGTTTTCAATTTATTTTATTGTTAAAATTATATAAATATTGAAACTAGTAAATTATAGTTATGTAATACTGTATAAAGACTCTTCAGAAAAGTATTTTAGAAATCATGTTTATATTAGGATACATTTAGTAGTATTTGAGTGTTTTAGTATCTTGAGTTTTTTGTTAACATGTTCCACACCCATCTTGGGTCAATTTATGTAATTGTATTACTTGGAACTAATAAAGATTTACCTATCTATCTATCTATCTATTATACTATCATAAAGCAAACATAAAACGTAGATGCAATTTAGGTTATAATCGCAGAACTATTGTGCGGTCACCTTTAGAAGATGACTCACATCACACCATTCTTTTAAGAGTTGTCTCTTGAGCTCTGAGCAGAATTCGAAATGCCGACGATTTTTTACCTACCTTGTCGGGTATTAAACCGTTAATATCGACAGGTAATGCAACATCAATAGTTAAAAAATTAGAAATAATTTCCAGAGGCGTACCTACATAAAAAATCTTAAATTTAGATAATGATGTTACTATTAGATATTTCACAATTTTATTTTGAAAGAAAAATCACTATTTTTACGAAAAAAACTTTCAAATATATCTAGTACAATTTTTGAAAAAATAAAGGTTTGTTCCAACGCAGAAATTAGGACCGTTCTAGAACGGTTATTGGTATCGCCGGGATCGAATTTGTGCGCATGTGTCGAGTAGGACAGTTCTGTTACGATATCAAAATTAAATGCAGTTGGAACGGTTTGGGAATCGATTTTAGAATTCGCCCTGGCCGCTGTGGGGGCCAAGCTCGCTGTCATTTTTTATATGGAGAATGGCACTGATCATCATTTCCAAGCCAACTGGACGCTGTTTTTTCTCGATCGTACGGTATTTACGTGCTTGGTCTCACTGTCCCCTTCGTCACTCATCATATTTCAAAAATAGAGAAATATTTAAAATAAATGCACGATAAACATCAAATAAAACCTTAAGCTTCAAAACGTCGTCAAAACAACAGATAAATAAACTGTCAAAATTAAAATGAGAAATGGCTAAAAGAATTTAAAGTCCAGAAAAAATTAATAATCTTCTAACACACTCTTAATGCGCAGGTCAGTCCCTATGATTCTTGCTTTCAGGCTGGTATCAAAATTACGGTTCCGGAATCGATTCACTAACGGTGACAACTCTTGTTGGAACGCAAAAGGTTCGTTCACTAAACGATTCTCTCGTGGTTGGAACGCTTTTTCTCCACTGCGCAGAAGCGTTACCGTACCGAGTACGGTTCTCTCCGTCGTTGGAACGAAACTTAAATTAGCGGACATTACTGATATGTGTTTTGAAGCTCTATATACGGGGTGCGTCTCAAAAGTGGCTCATTATTTTTATTAGTCAAATTAAATGAACAAAAGTACTAGTAACTTTATTATTTGTACCGGGTGTTTCTCAAAAGTAGCTCACCCTTATTAGTTTTCTTATTTTTTCAAATAAAAAAACGAGATTTAGTACGTTAGTATATGACATAAATCAGGATTGATTGACGTATTCAATTGTTTTCAGTCACTTCCTGTTTCACCGAAATTGACTACAGCTTTTGATTTTTAAATGACCAAATATGCTAATGAGACACCCTCGCATTTGAAAAAAATGAGATATTATTATAAAAAATACGAATTTGGGTAACTTTTAACCGGCCCGGACAAGCCACGAAAAACATTAGACGATCAAATCTATTTATCTTTTTAATCAAATCTATTTTTCTATTAGTGTTTTTAACACGGCATTCTAGATTGAGATTTAAAACACGATTTTTGTGTTTTCGATAGATAATGACACTCTCGATAGTAAAATTAATAAACTCTCGAAATTCGATGGAAAATGACACTCACAGTGTCATTTTCTATCGAATAAAGTAAAAAACACCGCGGGTGCCATTTAAATATCAAAAGTAGTAGTCACTTCCGGTGGAACAGGAAGTTATCGAAAACAATTGAATACGTCAGTCAATCCTGAATTTATGTGTTTATATACTAACGTACCAAATCTCGTTTTTAGCCGACCATACTAATAGGTATGGTAGGCTATTAAGATCGTCAAAAAAAAGTTTTTTCTTTAATTTCACTCAAAATTAGTTATTGGGTCCTAAATGACCTTGTCTGTGTGTCTGTCTGTCCGTCTGTAACACGATTACTCAAAAACCGCTGAACCGATTGTAACCAAATTTGGCACAAAAATACTGTGGCACCCGAGAATCTGGCCATTAGTTTTTGGTGGGGGTGGGGGTTTGGTAAGGGGGTATGGATAAGGGGGTATAGAGGTATGGAGCGAAACGCGGTTTTCAAATTAAGATTAATAATAATATTTGCAACAAAATTTGTAATAACATCAAAATCAGTCTAAGTCGCAGTTTTCGAGATATTAACATATTTTAGTATGGGCGGCTATACGTGCCTCCCGGCGCCAATTTTTTATCTAAAAAATAAAAAAGTTATAGGGTTGCGCCACTTTTGAGAAACACCCCCTACTTTATAATATTACTAGTAGTTTTGTTGATTTAATTTGACTAATTATCTTTTGTTTAATTAAAAGTTATTGTACGTGTGTTATGATACGACACTGATTTTTGATCAGTGTCGTTTAACGGCAACGTCAAAAAGCGACGTACGGTGTAATATGAAGATTGCGATTAAGAATTTTTGTTTTGTAATAGATCTTGGGAGATATGAAAAGTAGATAACTTGTGACGCAAGTTAAGCGAGCCTATTACCATTCTATTATAAATTTTTCGTTTTATTGAAACCCGAAAGGTGGTTTTCAGGCAATTATTTATCCAACAATATGTCTAAGCAAGAAATGGATAATATTACGTGAGATGACTGTAGCTTTTCTTTCAGTTCTCAGAAAATTATGAATCGATGTTCATAATGGCGTTTGAGAGAGTAAAATATATCGGTATTATATTTTAAATTGATATAATACTAATAATACTATACAAAAGTACCTATCTACGTTTTTAGCACACTTTAAATTAAATCAAAATCGATATTAATAATAAGAAATAATTGGTACTTAATTTTTATACGTAACTAGATAACAAGTAGTTAAGATATTGAGGTATAAATTATATTATAAATTCTAGGATAGGCTCTTCAATTTCCCTATAGGTTTGGGGCATTCTACGCCGGTGAATCGGCGTAGAAATCGGCGGGCCATCATCGGAGAATATCGTAAACAACTAGTATATACAAATACACGGGTTTAAATAGCGAGTATACGAAAAATTTATTATATACTTATTCTAAAAATGTTAGGAAGTATAATTTCTGAAAATTCTAAAAATAAAAAAGTAAATATTTTTATATCTTCAGCAAGTTGGATCTTACTTGTATTATAATTTATTACTCCAGCTAAAAAAACCTTTTAGATAAGTTCAACTACGGTAGCGAGCATAGTTTTAATCACCGGTTTTGCCAGTGGGGTCATAATTGAGGCTATTTCGGCTATAACGAATTTTTTTTTGCTGGTGGTCATAACCAACACACCTAGAAAATAGTGTTGTTTTTGTTATTGTAATGTTACTGTCATTGAAAAGTCATATTATTGTTTGATGATCAATCAAGCAGAGATGGTTTAAGATCAGAATTGTATTCACTGTTGTTGTTTTAACTAAACATGGCAGATATCAACTTCTGGAGCATAGTTTTAATCACCGGTTTTGCTAGTGGGGTCATGATTGGGGCTATTTCGGCTATAACGAAATTCTTTGAAGGTACATAATTATAATTTTAGAAGATATTCATAAAACATTTAATCCCTTTAATCCCTAGTCGATTAAAAAAGTATACCAAATATCGAAAATTAATCATCTCGTAGTATATGTCTATTTAATTTTTTTATTACGTAACGAGCACTTTCTTTCACTTATTTTTTTAACTCACTTGTTTCGCCGAACTGCTTGAATCCATTTTTGCTTTTGATCAAATCGGTGTAAGAAACTATGAAGCTATAAAATGTTGTTTCGGGAGAGTTGAATATCCAGAAAACTTGAGTTATTGAATGCAATTGTACCCAAAAACGCCCTTATTACGCTCTCCTTGCGCTTTATGCGTAAACATTTTTTTTTGGTAATTTTATTAACATTTGAAATTGTTCGAATTCTTTTTCACTTATACTACCTGAAACAGCGTTACATCACAAAAACTTCGTACATGAGTATTTTCTAGTCTCAGTAACTGCACTAGCAAAAAACTAAAATATTTAATCAATTGAAAGCCACGATTTCAATATTATTTTAATGCGATCAACATGAACTGAAACCGCGACCGGCGCGGCGTGAGATACATACTGATAATTTCTGACTTTTGCCGTTGAACGCGCTGCGGTCGGAATTTGTTGACATCAACTGAAAACCAAACCTATAATAATTAGAATCGACTGGATATTAAACAAAATATTAAAAAAAATAAAATACCTTGAAAATAGTTACATCGAAGCTAACGGAATTAAAGACTGTCCGACAAGTCAGGGAAGAACATTTTGACAGATGACATAAAAAAAAATGACAGAAAATACAATTTGCTTCCGAATTAAAATGACAAACGTAAGTGTATGGTTACGTCCCACTACGTACGTATCCACTCGTTGGATAGAGTGCATAGTGTTTTGATTAATAATATTTTGAAGTGTTTTGATTGCGTTGCCG
The DNA here is from genome assembly GCF_002938485.1 of Sitophilus oryzae. Taxonomy (NCBI): domain Eukaryota; kingdom Metazoa; phylum Arthropoda; class Insecta; order Coleoptera; family Curculionidae; genus Sitophilus; species Sitophilus oryzae. The sequence goes on from NW_022147467.1 coordinate 2,089,454, forward strand.
TTGGTTAGTCTCTGGGGGTAAGTTTTTCTAAGATTGCACAAGAAATACCTGACCGATTATTATCATTTATACGCATGTGGAACAGCAGGTTGTAAAGTTTTACGGTCTGGCTAGATGCAAGTAAATATCGTAATTTTCATGTTTTTTGTCTTTTCTTCTTTGAAAAGGTAAAAACTGGCAACGCTGGCACGCAAAAAGTCATCGTAGAGCTTTGAATAAAAAGACTCGAAGGAGTATAATGCTATGATAGATATCATAACCCCATTCTTGACAGTCCTGTTTGACGTTTCAATTGACCCATTTGAATTTGCTTTGCAATTTTGCGGATTTGTTAAAATAGGTAACAAAAAAATAAAAATAATAACAAATTCGTTTACTACTTATACCAAAAAACTTTGAGTAAGCATGGTTAGATAATTGTGAAGGGAGGTTGGAGACTTCCAGCCTCGTTTCATTAACCCAATATTAATTAACGCTTACAAGCACACTTTAACGTTTCTGACCATTTAGAATCCGGTTTTTACAGACTTTGCACCCGCGCACCACCATTCATTTAACGAGATAGGACGTACGTCGTTCGGCGACCACGAAGTGTCACCGAAAGCGGTGGCCCGATAACGAGCCCGCTGGCGCCCCCTGCCAAAGACCGCGTGCTGTTTAAACAATGGCCTGTAATTTATGGAGCGCTTGTTGGCCTGCCATCTCGCGGCTTAAAAATGGCGACAACGATGATAAACGGTGGCCGTAGTCGCATAGTTGCGCGACCTTTGCACCGAGTGCACGACGCCGCAGGATGACGGAACATATATTTTTAAGGTGGTTATTTATTAAGGTGACATTTTGTGTGTAGTGGGTTAGGATTGGAGATGGAGTTTCCGAATCGGTAAATTTATGACTTTGGGATCTAAAAGAAAGTTTTCTATCGAAGGCTTTTACTTCAAAGCGTTATTATAAGACCTATAATAGACGCCGGACTCACTGTTGCACTACCCTGTACGTAATGTCTATAAGATGTAATATCTTGCACATTTACTATTCTGTGTGTCTAGAATGAGTATGCTATAGTATACTAAAGGCTGGCAAAGGTTAGTCTTGGATCGAGATTTCCGTATGTAAGAAGAGTACAATGCGTTTATAATGCACCGAACAAAGAGAGGACAGTAAACACGTTGCCAAACGTATGAAATACACCGAGAAACTGTGCACATCGCTAAGACACGTGGAAGGGGATATAGCAGATTTGTCGCAGTCGACCGGTCGAAATATGGTTTGTTCTCACAGCGTGTTTCCAACATGTTTGTGACATCGACAAATAATATAGTTTCTTGTCGATTTCAAACATGTATCAAACTGTCTGTGCGAACATCGAATCCCCTACTCTTCTTTTTTGATCTAATAATACCACTAGTTTTAACTCCTACGTAATACCGAATAAAGAAGAAAACGAACAGGGAATTAACCAAAGACATCTTTTAATGTTTTTGGTTTTGTTCTTTTTAATGTTTTGTAATTTTGATTCTTGGGCCTGACCCGTTCCTCCATCAGCTCTTCTATGTCTGTATCCGTATCCGAAAATTCGGACGCCTCAGATTCTTCGTAAGATTTAAAATCGCTCATTTCTTTTCTTTATTTTTTGAAGAATAAAACACTAAACAAAAACAACACACGTTTTGTAGGTTAAGTTTACCAATTAATGACGTCGGGTCCCAATACGCATGCGCCGGATACTTTACTTGCAAAAGATCCGCGAACAGGTCTGACTGTCAGCTAACAATCAGAATTTTCTGTGCGTACAGCGCACTGTTGGTTGGAAACCAATCAAACATTTCTGTGCGAACGCTTTTTACCCTATTTCGCATGATTATCTGTTGGAAATATGTTTCTTACAGCTGTGAGAACAAACCTCTAATCAGTATCTCTGTCAGTACTTAAAGTTCTAAGGAAAGGTGTATATCATGCGTTCAACTTCACGATTTAATTAAGTCTCGCGATACTTTATTTGTTTATTTATTAACGAGTTGTTGTAATTTTCCGTATAGCTTGAAATTTTTTAAGTGCAAGTACACTTCGGTAAAAATAAGTGGAATTGAGTTGGTGTTCGACAGTGATCGCGCTATTAGAACTCTGAATTCAAAAATTGATATTTCGAAATCTATTAAAAATAATTGATTGTAGTTTTTTCAAAAACTTTCTTAACATTTCTGCTTTTTTTCTTCGCAGACAGTATGAGACAATCTTTATAACTAAAAAAGTTACACAATTGCTGAAAATTGCTATGCACTAAAAGTAAATGGATGGGTTGTTTAAAATTGTTGAATGGAAATTTTTCTTATTTAAACATATTGTAAAAAATCCGATCTTTAAAAAAAATCAATATCTAAAGTGGTTCTTAAGTTATGGCGTGATATGTGTTAAAAAGTTGAGTTTTTAAATTATCGCGACTACTGACGCTTTATCGTTATAAAAAAATGGACACCCTAACGATATCCTTATAATTCCATTGCAGATGCTCAGAAACATATCTAATGATTTTATATAGTTATCTTTTCAAAAAAAAACTTTTAAAAATAAGCGGTTTGCGATCGTGATTTTATTTTACTTGATAGGGAAAGGCGTACCGGCAACGCCGCAACAGCACACCGCACCGTCGCATTTCTCTCACTCTGACTTAATAAGATCCCTATGCGATTTACTTACACATGTAAATACCGACCCAAAAGTAACAGTTGCCAGCACGGTATAAGGGCCACTGCAAGCGGAAATTACAGATTTGGAGAATGAGACCAGCCGATACCAAAGACACCAAACTTCCACCTTAAATTACATGCAATACGTGGATCGCTCAGAATCTCAGAACAGACCCAGCTTTCAATTGTTTTTTCCAAGCACGCTGTCTTTGGCGAAATATCAATTTGGATATAATTACCTACATCAGAAAGTTGGATATTTCGGAGGAAAACACAATCTATGGCAATATCCAAAAATCCAAAACGGTGCAAACTGGTAGTAAGTGAGCGCATTATAAATCAGGTAATGAGTTACAATTATTTAGGGATAGAAACCTCGAGCAGCAGAAGTATAACAACTGTCAGATTAAAAAGTCTCAAGAATATCAGGGTGTTTATGTGATAATATCAGGTATAATGTGCTGAAACATCAAAAACGCAGAAAGAGCAGAAACATCAAAAACAAAAAGGAAAATGAGATCAACGGAGATTGAAAATATTACGAATTTATTATTATCGAATAAAAGGAACTACACTGCTAGACAGAATACGTAACACAGACGTGCTAAGAGCGTTAGGAGTGCAGGACGTTGTCAGATGGGTAAGAGCAAGGCGCCGCTGTTGGAGAGACCAGATGGACAGAATTGATCCAGACCGAATTGGTAAGTGGGCCAAAAAAAAAACACAAAAGCCAGAAACAAGATGCCCAGTGGGTAGGCTTCCAAAACGTTGGTATGACAGCTGCTGAACATCAACATCTCAAGAAGGCAATATTTATTGACAAAATTGATAACACCTCGTCCTATATTACTAGAAGAAGAAGAAAAAAGTTGCATATTCAGGGTGAGAACCACCCTACCCAAGTAGCATTTGGACGTTATCTAACGTCGGGTATACGTCGCGTTCAATAAACCCGACATCGGGTCGACCGCGTGACGACCCTTATTTGCACCTAAATGGGGAGTACAGATTCGGGTCGCCTCGACGTTGGTGTCTGACCTAATAGGGAATGTAATTCTACCAATTACCAACGTCATATTACGTTGAATTTTAGTCACTTAAAATTCGTCGCTAAGCACTTACGTTACGTTTGGTTTCATATTCGCTACCAAGAATACATAAAAACCTAACCAAACTACCTAATTACAAATGGATTCATAATCACTCCTCGAATAGAACTATAAGTGCCTATCTAATTTCATATTATAATAATTCTGAATCATTAATCCAGACATCAGTTTTGTCAACGGAAGTTACTTTTTTGATATATCTGATTAAAATACTCCGGAAAACAACGAGCGCCTTCAAAAGTCAGTAGATTTATGAAATAAAAATATCTATAAAAAAGTAACTCGCAAAATATTTTTTTTTATTTTCTAGCTGGTTTAATAATAAAACTGTACTGTGGTTCCCCCCAAACTCAACCTTATCAATATTATTCTACTAGAAATCGAAATGTGAATATAAATTTTAAAAACAAAAAACGATTTTAAAATGGCTGACAATCGGATACATGTTAAGAATGGCGGATTTCTGTGTCCGACTTAATATGAACTACCAATATACCAATTCCGACCGGGTCTCCAACATTAGTCGTCTCACACGACCGAAGTCGTCGACCGGCAATCGTATTATGACGTATATAATTCCAACGTACGCCACGTAACCTCACTTTGCGTATCAGTGATTTGTGGATTTGTGCAACTATATTTTAGTTTTTGTTTTCTCTTTAAAACAATTTGCAGCCACTTTTTTAAGATAGTATATACAAAATTTAAAAGAATTGGAACCAGTACCTCACATGTGGGAGGAGGATGGGGTCTGCTGGTTTCCTAAGCTAAAAAATAAAATTAAGATGCACCAATGTAATGCAGCATCTCTTGCGGATAAAAAACATTCGTGGGCGGAGTGGCGGAGGGAAGAAATCACTACTACTATTATTATTTTGCAAAAGCCTCGACCTCTTTCTGTAAAATGTAGATGAATGTCTAAATGCCTTTTTAGTGTTTTTTTTAGGCATAATAAAAAAAATTAAGTTTGTTTACAAAAACTTTTTATTACGTTATGTTCATGTTGTTTATTAGGCCGCAAATGCTACGTAATGGGTTGTATTTACGGACGTAAATATAGATACGTAAATTAGGTTAAAAATATGAACATAAAATACAACAAAATATAATTGGACGTTACTTTAGGGATTATCAGTGAGACGTATCCTATTTGGACAACGAGTAGACGTCGGGCTAGTTCAAGTATAGGTACGTCGTGCAAGCCAACGTTGGAACGACGTTGGGAAATTAATAAAAATGGTACGTTGTTATTTTGTACGTCGACAGATCGTTGGATTTACCGACTCGGATCCAACGACGTCACTTTTAATAGGAAAGCGACGTCACCAGTCGTATCACCAGCACCCGACCTAAATTTGCACAAAGTCTGACGTCGCTTCAGGTCAGATTTAGTTCGAAGTCAGATAGATGCTACTTGGGTAGTTATTATGCAATACAATCGGTTATCAAACTGTAAACACCCTGGTAAACACCTTATGGTGAGTCTTAAAAAAGTGCAAATATTTTCAGGGCTGGTAGATCTCGATAAAAGAAACATATTTTTTCTTTACCGTTTTTCAAATAAGTCCAAAATAACCGAGGTATTTTACTTTGAAAATTTCAAAAAAAAAAATTTTCGCTGAAATTTTGTTAACCACTGTATCTTTGCTGGGTTTTCTTTCTTGTAAATTTAATCTACTATCTATATTGCAATATTATCAAAAAATTATGGGTTTTAACTAAAAACTAAAAAAAAATGCAACATTTTTTTATAAAAAATTCGAAATTTTCAACAAAAGCTTTTCGCGAAAAAAACCTTATAATCGTGATTCTGCGGTAGAAATATTCTACCCCTAAAAATATTTGCACTTATTTAAGATTCCCTCTGTATATTACCGTAGAACAAGCTTTTACAGTTGAATGGATATTGCTAGTAAATAAATACGGTATTTTTAGAATACATTAGTTCACACTTGATAACTGATATCAATACAATCTGTCTGAAACGATGTGTAAAGTAAGCAACTGTTTACCACATATCCATAACAAATCTATTTTCCGCTGTCCTACATTAACCTCTTTTAATTTGAATTAATTCATATAAAGTTGATAACTTGAAATTAATAAAACTTGGTATCAAATATCCGGCAAACAAAAGTAGTAAAATAACTGTCAGGAGATAAGAGTAGTATTGAATATATGTCTCTGTTTTAACTGCACGACAGCTTGCCAGTGCAAACATAATTTACTCTAGAATATTGATTAAAAGGAATTTTATGTACGTATCAAAATGTAATAAAGAGGATGACATTTTAATTTGAAGGAAATTTTCTTTGAAAATATGGAAAAAGTATACCGTATAACATAAAAAAAACTGCATCAGAGTTGGCGTTGAAATGGCATTCGCTATATAACTTTGCATATACACAAAAAAAATGTTGTGAATAATGTTACAATTGTAAGATCCTTTGTTGCAAACTGAAGTAGTATATGAGCCAAATACAATTTGTAGCAATATTTACTATTTTTTTGTACTGATTAAAAAGTTGCAGAAGCAGTTCATAATTTTGTAATAGGTTTTAATATTGAAGTATTTATAGTAATAAACTGCAAATTTATAGTAATAATTCCTCAAAGATTGTAGTAAAATGTAATCTGCATGTCGGCAATATTTCCGTTCCATTGTAATAAAAATGCCATCTTCGATCTTAACCAAAACTACAAATTGTAGTGAAATCTAAATTGGTTATCGGTTGATTAAATACTTTTGTAGTAATAATTACTACAATACGCTCTTTACCAATATCACCATTTAGAAATCGATGCGTCGCGGACGATTCCAAATGATAGTCTCCTAACCTCAGTTTTCTTGCACTGTTTATAGTCACACTTATTAGTCTTATTTTTCCGAAATTCGGCAACAATTTTGTCATACTCCACTTTTCCACGACTGGAACATCATAGCGCACTCTATTTGATTTGTCAATTTTTCTCATATCGCGTTTGATTTGCCTTTACAGCACGATCACAAATTCCACATTTACACGTCCGCCATATTTTCTCTCTCCCCTGACGATGACTTTATAAAATTGTCACAACCTGCCGGACAACGGTTTCAATTACTACGCCAACCATAAGCAAATTTTACTACAACTTTTTGTGGTACTACTTACTACAACGTTTCACTGATAAAAAAGATAGACTTGAACTAAAGTCGTCATCGTTCTTGAAAAAAAAATTTAGTGGCAAGAGAATTTATTTTAGCGTAAAAGAAAATATTTTGCCTGAAGAAAAACTCTCTTAACTCAAGAAAACTTGTTCTCTTGATAAATTCGAAAATTTCTCTTGAATCTATTTTCATTCAACCAAGTGCAAGTTACTTTGTTTTAAGATAATAACAAAAATACGCTAGGAAGTACTTCATTCAAGAAACATGGCCATTTTTCCAATAGCTAAATATTCTTTTGATGAAAAATAATAACGACACGCAAAGACGATGACGAAGACGATGACGTATATACAATCAGTCGGCAGTCCGATCAGTCGCACGTCGCATTTCATAGGCACATCATAGTACGCACGGGTTTTGTTGCTTGGAATTTTCCACTTGGAATTTTGCATAATTTGCTTTTTAAACGCATATCGTATAACAAATTAGTGATCGTTATTAACATGCATTTGTCATTTTTTATGGACAAATTTTAGGATATATGGATTCTTCAAAGGAGTTTCTGAAAAAATGGAAGAGAAGTGTCTCTTTAATCAAGAAATGTCCCTTTTCAATCAAGAATTTTTGCATGAATCAAAGAGACTATTGTTCTTGTAGCAAGAACTTCTTGGCATATTAATTTTGGGTCAAGAGTGAAATACTTTGGACAGATATATTCTTCTATTCTCTAAAGTAATTTTTTTAAAGCTTATGAAAAGATAGCTAATGGTTTGGGCAAAGAAACGTCGTTCTTGGCCCTATTGAAAAGTGCGAATCTTTTGGGTCAAAGTAATATTCATTTCGACTGAGAGATCCTTTTTTTCAGTGTTCCATTCAGTATTGCAATGATTGTTACAAGAGCTTGTTTACAAATAAACAAGACTCATTGCTACAATAAAACCTGAATTTTTGATTAAACTAAGTAACAGCAGATGCAATATCAGTTGATAATACATTTAGCGTGCTACAATTCTGTAGCAATATTTTCTGCTGGATTTTTTCCATGTAATAATACACTCAGATGCAAAAAAAAACGCAACGGAGAATTTTTTTGGTCAAATTAAAAGTATTATATTTTTGTTATTTTTAGCCCTATTTTTATGAATTTTTTATCAACCTGTACATAATTATATCAACTTTAATTAATTTGTAAACTTAGTTTTTTTTAAACTTTAGTATTTGGCAGAGTATTTTAGTATAGAGTAAAGGAGATTATGGGAGCAGAATACACAATTGTGGGCGACATAAGAACAAAACAACTCATATGATTTGGTCATGTGCAACGAATGCCCGATCACAGAATACCAAAACAAATTTTACTGTGGACACCTCGAGGCAGAAATAGAAGAGGAAGGCCGCGACGAAGCTGGAGGGAGGGTGTGGATAAAGAACTAGAAAATAGAGAAATACCTGATGATCTCTGGCTAAATAGACAAGAGTGGATGTTAGGTGTCGGAAAACGTCGTAGAACGTTCTGAACCGACTTATATATATATAGTATTTGGCATATTATACAGGGTTAATCGAGAAATTGTTTTTTTACCTCAACTTTAAAACACCCTGTGCAATAATTTCGTGTGTAAATTTTCTTAAAATATAATTTTGCGGTGAGAACCGTGTCTCCTGAGCATTTTGTTTTCTGGATCATGTCAATATATATATATATATATATATATATATATATATATATATATATATATATATATATATATATATATATATATATATATATATATATATATATATATATATATATATATATATATATATACAAATCAGTTTATATATTACAATACAAATCAGTTTATATATATACAAATCAGTTTATATATATACAAATCAGTTTATATATATACAAATCAGTTTATAACGTTCTTCGACGTCTTCTGATTTCCAGTCTCCATTGGTCTCTGTCTGTCCAGAGGTTTTCGTCTATTCCTCTTGTTCTGATGTCCCCGTCTATTCCTTCTCTCCAACTCCGTCTAGGTCTCTCTCTCTTGCGTTTGCCTTGTGGTGTCCAATTGAGTATTTTTTTCGGGATTCTGTTCTCTTCCATTCTTTGTACGTGCCCGTACCACCTGAGTTGGTTAATTTTGATGTCTTCGGTGTTTAACGCCCATGATGTTCTGAATTCTTTCATTTCTAATTCTATCCAGTTTCGATTTTCCGGCCGCGCGCCTCCAAAAGTCCATTTCTGTAGCTTCGAGTAACTTAAGGTTTCTTTCTTTCAAAGGCCATACTTCACTACCATAACTAATGATACTTTTAACTATGCTGTTATAAATTTTGTGTTTGTTTTCTTTTGATACGGCCTTATCCCATAAAATACTGTCAATATATGCCTTGGTTAATTTTTAAGAGCGAAATAAACTTGACACAACCAATTTGCAATTTTTTCAATTATCATTTTTTTTAAGTTATTTTTCAATATGACAAGCCGGCTTTGGTGATTATTGTGAACGATATACTACTATAAACTGCCCATCATGTTCGACGTTTGGGATATGCTTGGCAGGAGGGTTAGAGGTCGCGAAGCGGTACCAGCTTTATTAAATGAACTTCGCTTGGTTCTTAAAGAAAAATGGGAAAACCTAACGCAATATGATATATGCAGCCTCAATGACACAATGAACGGACGTATACAGGGCAGTTATAGCAGCCAAGGGTAGCAATGCAATGTATTAGGATATTTTTTACAATTTTTTTTCTGTTTGTATACTTAAGTATTACAGATGATTTCTTTAATATCGTTAGTTCTGTTATCGTTATTAATGTTTATTAAAACCAGGACTGTATCGTTACTCTTTAACGTTGTTTTTTTATTTAATATGAAGTATCCAAAGCAGCGTAATATGACATTACGACAATAGTCACCAAAACCATCTCGTCATATTAAAAAATTACATCAAAAAGTAATTATAATTGAAAAAATTGCAAATTGATCGTAATCAGTTCATTTCGCTCTTAAAAATTAACCAAAGGATGTATTGACATGAATCAAAAAACAAAATGCTCAGGACTCATAGTTCTGGCCGCAAAATTATATTTTAGGAAAATTTACACACGAAATTATTGCACAGGGTGTTTTAAAGTTAAGGTAAAAAACGATCCCTCGAATAACCCTGTATAATATTACAGTTGAGGGTTGGAACCTTTGGTGTTACACAGCAAAATAAAAACACTAAATCACCACAATACACCAAAACACTTTTACTTTTACACTGGACGCGCGTTTCGCTAACCATGTTAGCATCATCAGCAGATGATTATAAACTAAAAAGTACAATCTACAAGTTGAGCGTTTATATACACGCTCAGTGGGCAACGAGTGGGCGTGGCAAAATCTAGCCAACCGAGTCAGAGCCAACTGAGCGTAACAGTTAGATTTCCGCCACTAGAGTAGTAGGAACAAAGAACTTGAAGGAATTGGACCGTTGACTCTGTTCATACTATCTTTACATTTATTAATTCTGATGCTTTCATATGCATCTAATATAATAATAATTTAAAATTAATTAAACAAGTCTCAAATTACAGGCAATTAGATGCATATGAAAGCATCAGAATTAATAAATGTAAAGATAGTATGAACAGAGTCAACGGTCCAATTCCTTCAAGTTCTTTGTTCCTACTACTCTAGTGGCGGAAATCTAACTGTTACGCTCAGTTGGCTCTGACTCGGTTGGCTAGATTTTGCCACGCCCACTCGTTGCCCACTGAGCGTGTATATAAACGCTCAACTTGTAGATTGTACTTTAGTTTATAATCATCTGCTGATGATGCTAACATGGTTAGCGAAACGCGCGTCCAGTGTAAAAATAAAAGTGTTTTGGTGTATTGTGGTGATTTAGTGTTTTTATTTTGCCCTGTATAATATGCCAAATACTAAAGTTTGTAAAAAACTTAGTTCACGAATTAAAGTTGATATAATTATACACAGTTTGCTAAAAAATTCATAGAAATAGGGCTAAAAATAACAATAATAAAACACTTTAAATTTGACCAGAAATTTCTCCGTTGCGTTTTTTTTGCATCTGAGTGTATAATATAATAATAATAATATCTTCATTTTTGAGCCTATTCTGAAGTCTGTTTTTCGATCATATTTTCTGTATACTACACAAAATTAACAGATTAAGAATCTAACAAATAATACATTATTTAATCCTTACATGCTTACATATGTCTTAGATCTCATTATAGTATTATTAAAATAAAATAAAAAACTTGTTCTAACTAATTGGCATTGTTGACCATGTATAAATACAGACATGCTTAATCTGGATTAGGATAATTAATATAGTTAAAATCGAGTAGATGTCTTAGGGAAAGGTCACTAAGTCACTTTAGTGGACGGTTTGAAATTTTAGCGAAAGTATGAAAGTTTAGCTTTTGTGCCTTATTTGGATCCAAATAACGATAATTGAGATACTTAGGTTTAAACGAAATTACGTCCTTAAGCGTGTTTTTTTTAAATATGGATTAACTTAATTTAACCTCTATAAAAGTTCATTCTGTTTCTATATAATTGAGCAATTATAACATCAGTTTAAGTAAGCTGTGCCAAAAATTAAAAAACAAAAATAATTAACTTATAAAAGTTCTTTAACCCAGTGTGAGTTCATAATAAATGGAAATCCTCTAGCGAAGGGAAGGAGACACAAACATCACAATATTTTAAACTATTTATTTTAAAAAATAATTTTTGTTAATTAATGGGGCAACATGTTTCGACATTAAGTATATCCCATCCTCAGGTCCAAAGAAAAAAAAGTCACGCCAAAAGCTTCACCAACTCAAAACCAATAAGTCATCAAGATTAAAAACATTCATTACAAAAACTGCATTTACTATAATTGCTATCAACCAGATGTTAAACAAAGAAGATTTTATTGGCAAATGCAAAATATTTGTTTAACATCTAGCTGATAACAATTACAACAAATGCAGGTTTTGTAATGAATGTTTTTAATCTTGATGACTTATTGGTTCTGAGTTGAACTTTTTGGCGTGACTTTTTGTCTTTCGACCTGGGCATGGGATATAATTAATCCCAAAGCATGTTGCCCCATTACTTAACAAAAAATATTTTTAAAAACAACTAATTTAAAAAGATTGTGAGGTTTGTGTCTCCTTCCCCTCGCTAGAGGATTTCCATTTAATAATTATCTACGTTTATGTAAAAAGAATAAAGATACTCTTGAAAAGACTTCTGGATTTTTCACCCATAAAAGAAAATCTACAAAATAAAAAGTTATTTTTGTAAACACCGCTGCATTGATCCAACGGAGACCAATTTAATAAAAGTAAATTTGCCTAACGGGCAAAAAATTCTTAACTTTTTAGGAGCTATATTTCCCCCCATCATCCGAAGCAAACAAAAACAAGGAACGAGGATAAAACGATTTAAAATATCTAAATACAACTATTCCAGAACACTTCAGTTTTTTTTAGCAGATACGTCTGTTATAAACCGTCGATGTTGACATTAATGATCAAAATGACATTGTATGAAGTCAAACTTCAAACTAACAAAATTACTACCTGATACCAAATATTACTTAAAAACGTAAAACCTAAAAGGGCCAAACTTTCTATATAAATGTAATTATTTTTAGTTTGTTTTTAATTTTTACTCATGTTAGGTTTATTTGTATAAAAGAATCAATATCCATAGTCATAGCCATAGCCCATATTAAATATATTACATATTATAGAGATGGGCAAAAATTGAATGCTCGATTGAACGAGTCGTTCATTTGAACGATTATTAAAAATGAATCGTGAGATTCGATTCACTGCTTAGAATACGGTTCGTTCAATTGAATCGTGGCCAGCACGGATTCATAAAATGTAAATGAACGAGTTGTAAAAAAGAGTCATGAGTTTTGAATCGGATCACAATGCGATTGTTCGTTTCTACGGCTCGTTCGTTGAAAGAGTCGTGAGAATTGATTCATTGCTTACAATACGGTTCATTCAATTATTGAATCATGGCCAGCACAGATCCATAAAATTTGAACGATGAGCTGTAAAAAAGAGTCGTAAGAATTGAATCGGATCACAATACGATCGTTCGTTTCTACGGTGCGGCAGTGATATAGGCAAAAAGAGTCAGGCACCAATTTTTAGAAAAAGCCCTAAACAAACATCATGAGCATAAAATACAAATGATAAGAAAGTTAATTACAAGAAAAAACTTATTTATACTGTGCTTAGTACAGGAGTATCTGTAATGCATTTAATTTTCACATTAATATATTTTTGTTAAAATAATATTTACCAACTATAAACAATGATGTCGGACGACCGAAATCGTAAACAATAAAACGTCGTCAGCGATGGTTATGAATTGAAGATTGCTGTCATTTTAACATCATATGGGGAATGTCATCAATGTTCATTTCCAAGCCAACTGGGCGCCACTTTTTTCGATCATACCGTATTATAAATTATTTATTATATGATTATTAAATCGGAATTAAAATGTTCTAAAAGTATTAACTTAGTATTAAGAAGTCTTTAATAAATAGTATAATATATGAATTGGACTGATAATTTAATATTATTGGGTAAAATAATCAATCCAGTTACGCCAGTGCCATAAAGTGTTGAAATGCAAATGAAAGAACTGTATATTTCTAATTCTGGCCCCTTAAGTAATTATCCGACCAAATTATCGCCAGGAGTGCCAGTTACGATTCTTGTTTTTATGAAAGGTCAATTGTGCATATGCATGATTCGTTCAAATGAATGAATCGTAAGAGCCGATTCCATATGAGAAATTGAATCGTGTGATTCGATTCACTAAAAAGAATCGTAATGCCCATCACTACCCCAGAAGTCTTTTCAATAAATGAACCCACTACAAAGGTATAGACCATGTACAGTCATTAATAAAAATACCGTTGTATGTTGCAGAATAGACGGTATCTCAATACATTTACGTATACTCTACGTCCTAAGCTAAAAAAAATATTATCAAGGGTACTCTGTTGACTATTCTAGTACACCTGCTGATATTTAGGTACCTAGTTTCTGATAATGGTCTTTCTGTATGGAAGATACCTTAGTATAGATATTTTGCTGAGATTTACCTAGCTGGTAAAAGCACAAAATCTGAAATAAACAGCTTTTTATTATTATTATCTTTGATTGCACCACTTAAAGCGGCTGCTATTTCTTAAAAATGTCGAAAAATATTTCAACTAGAGAACTCAAAATTGGGATATTTGTGTAAAGTGGAAAGAGAAAACACATTTTTTCAAAAGTTTTTTCAAAAATTCGGCCGATAAACTAATTTTTTGGTCATTCACATCTTTAAATGTCAAATCTATTATTCTTTATATTATTCTTAATCCAATTCAAAGCAAAAACTATAGCTGAAGTTTTTTGTGAATTTCACCTAAGACAATAAATAAAAGTATACCGTATGATGCCCATTGGACTGTGATATAATATTATATTATCTATATTGTGAGTTTTACACTCATATAAAAATTAATAACTGTTTAAGTTTGAAGAAACACCACTTAATAAACATACACCCTCATAAAATTATTTTGATAGATTTACAAAAAAAAATAGTTTCGTGATATTGTTCCAAAACAACAATAAAATTTCCATTACAATATAAAATTGAAAGCAAATTCTCTTATTAGAAGTTTCCACTGGATGATACTACGTAGGAGTATAATCGATCTAAACTATTTCTTTTATATTGACAAACAATCAATTTTATACATTTCAAATTTAATAAGAAGGAACCGCATTAGAGGAAAGGTACCTACTCTGGGTCAACGCACCAAATAACTCAAGTAGAAAGCACAGGCGTACTTCGAAAACAGCTTGCCAAATTCTGATGCCCAGTCACCGAACATCCTCGTCAGGTATTTTCTTCACGGATTTTTATTATTGTATGACGTAATGGTTTATTAAAATATAAATTACTGTTAATAATCTGCGCCTCTCCGCGAACGCACTTGTGTCATTGCGCTTGAAACTTTTACAAGACAATATGTTAATAAAATGTTTTAGATATTTGAACACAAGAATTTTTTTTTTAAGTTCTGCAGAAATGAGTACTGCTGAGTTCTGCAGAAATGAGAAAAGTACAGGCATCTTAGCAGATTCCTAATTATAGATAGCTATTTATACCGGGTGTTTCTCAAAAGTGGCTCACTCCTATAACTTTTTCATTTTTTCATATAAAAACAGCAGATATGACATGTTAGTATATGACATAAATTAGCGATTGATTGGCGTATTCAATTGTTTTCGGTCACTTCCTGTTTCATCGGAAATCACTACACAATATTTAATTATCAATTGGCACCCTTGGTATTTTTTTACTTTATTTGACAGAAAATGACATTCTGAATAGAATTAACCGAGGAATTAAAATATCATATGTCAACTTTTTCGCTTAAGAAAATCGTATTGTATATTTCCTTGGAAAAATAGATTTGATCGTCTAATATTTTTCGTGTCTTGTCCTGGCCGGTTAAAAGATGCTCAAATCATATTTTAGTCATATTTTAATTTTTTGAAATGTAATGAGGGTGGTTCATTAGCTTATTTGGAAAAGGCATTTATTTACAAATAATTTGGTACCACACACTTGGTATTTCAAGTCAAATTGTCGTAAAAAAGTATTTTAAGTCGGGAACTACTCGAACAAAAGTTGTAACACAATAAGATCGGAAACATCGACACAAAGTATAAAGAGCAGGTACGTACTTTGTGTATGCAATTAGTCGTATGTCGGAGAGACAAAACAAGACAGAGGTGAAACAGTAAAGTCGGATATTGCAGACCATGTGTGACTCAAGCACCATAACATAAAATGGTTGGAAGCCCGAGTTAGCCACAAAGAACTTCATTGGAAAAAGCGTAAATTTATAGAATCCGTTTTTATAACAAACCATAATAAGAACCTTTATAATTAGGCAAAGAAAACTCCTACTCTGGGTACCAGCTCACCAAGGAATAGAAGGCAATGAAAAAACAAACGATCTAGCTAAAAAGGAGCAAACATTTCACTAACTGGACCAAAACCGTTTTGCTTTCCAAGTGTTTAACAAGTTTAAACACCAACTTAAAACGAAACTTAAGAACCTGGAAGACTCCATCCGTAACCTGGAAGAGAAATCCTACAACGGTCTAAGACACTCGAAGAAATTTTTCAGAACTTACGATCGAAAAAACTCAAAGATTTTTCTTGATTTAAGTAAAGACAATCTTCGATTCATTGTCACGATTGAATGTAAATGAATCATATGGCAAACTAACATAATTCAGCAGACCATAAAACAGTAAATTTCAAATTAAAAATAAATATAATATAGGTATGTTTACGCGATTTAAAAAAAATGCTAATTTAACCAGTTTATTGAAAGTTTATTCTAAACAGTCAATGAATGTCGGGGACTTCGTAATATAATTAATTCAGAAACGAGTTTTAGCGAATAGGAACTATGCATTAACAACCAGTTTGATTTTTAAATGTCTATGTGTAGTTAGTTCAGTCAACATTATATCTGGTATTGAAATTCATTGAAAATAATAGCAGTGATTATTTCTCAATATATGCATGTATATACATCCCCAATCAGCAGCATTATTTTAGAAACTTGCTATAGAATAATTAAACTGTTTATAGTTGTATTAAACCAATCAATCTGAAAGTGTTTTCTTCCAGGTTTCAGAGTTGGCTTCACCTCACCTCTCAAGAACTTAAAACCGAAAGAATTATGAGTTTGATCAAAGATTTACCTTGATTTAAATGAGAACAATCTTCGGACTGTCACGGAGTTAGGACACTGTCTCCTCAATGAACATCTCAGTAGATTGAGGCTAAGAAACAATGGCGAATGCAGATTCCGTGGGGAAAATGGGGAAACACTAGAACACCTCACTACTAAGTGTTTTGGTTTGAATTTTGGTACGACTGATATCGGAGATGGAGAACTACCCTATGTAAAACCGTCTCAGATTCTGGCTTTTCTTAGCTACAGTAATATTAGTTGCCTAAATTGAAACTCGCAAAAATACAAAAAGCCGTAGTCGCAGTTCCCTCTGAAAGCCAATAGCAGGTTGCGACTGTTTTTGACAATAATAATGCAATGCAATAATGCAATAATAATGAAAGAACGTACTTTTGCTAAAAAGAAAATCGATTTTTTTTAACTTTCTGAAAACTGAAACAGAATACTGAAAAAATTCTCCTAAAAATTTAGTTTTAGATAGACTGATATTCAGGAAACTTTTAATATAAGATGATTTATTAATAATTCCGGAACAATAAATCGAAAACAAAGTAATGTATCAACGTCGTCGTTTTAACTAAAATGTAAAACAGAATGCATTTTCCGCCGTCTTACCTTTACCTTAAGTGGAATAAGTTGAAAGTCCTGTTCATTAGTTCTGTTTAATTTGTTATCTAACTTCATTCATTTCCAACGTACCTACATAATTCTCGACGCATTTAAATAATGATAATTAGATGTCACAGAGAACAACAAGAAATACACTGTTTATAAATTGGCTAAGTATTTGTTTTACATTAGTACAAAATACTACTAAGATATTAAAAAATGTAGATTGTGGAATCATCAATCTCCGGGCTTTGACAAATGTCAGTATCTGAGACGGTTTTAACCCTCTGGAGGTCGACTCACAGTCCGCCGGTACCTATTTTTCCCTATAATTCGAAAATCTGGAAACATCAGATACTGCGCGCTTAGTATCTTCCTGTCTCTGCTTATTCTATGAGAAGTGTATGTTTGCACATCATTTAGGGTAGTTAGTAACTTTTTATACCCATATGCGGAGTCAGTCCGCGCGCGACCGTTTGTGATACTATTTTTACATCAATAATTTTATAATGTCGAACAAGATAAGTTATTTTATTGATTTGTTTTAATTGAAAATGAGCAGATTGTGATAAAAAGGTGAATAATCGACTTTTTTTTATTAAATAAGTATTATTTTTTAGATGTACTCTACAAGAAAGATTGCAACTCAAGCTCATGCAAGACTGTTTGAACGAAGATGATGAATTAACTACTGAACATGACGATGAAAAGGAAGAACGAGAAGTGGATATTATAGAAAGACGAGGGCCCAAAATAAATTCTGATACTGAAAAATATATTTCAGATTCTGAAGCACTGAATACAGTATTACCTGAGGATCGGCACTACAGAATTGTGATAAACAACGAAAAAACAGACCAACTCGTTACTCTTTACACAATTTCTCGTCACAGTGTCACAATTTTGAGCATACTCAAATATTCTATAATCACTGTTATACGGATTGATTTTTATTAATTATTTTTGTTTTTGAATAATAGATATGTGTTAATTTTTTTTGCGCGTTTTATGTTATATATTTTATGTTTATGTTTGCTATTTGTAATGAAGCAAGTCAATAAATAATTGTGATTTTGATTATCATATTATTTTATGTCTTTCCGCGCACGACCTTTCGTGTAACAAATAAAGCGCGACCTCCGAATGGTTAAAGAGGTTAGTTTTCCACCCCCGATATCGGTCGTACCAAAGTTTTTGGTAGGAATGGTTGTCGTCTCGGCACACTCAGTGATGTGGTGCCGAGACGACAATTCAATGATTCCAAAAAAACAATTAACGATTCAAAAAAACAAACGACAATTCACGAAAATTTGTACCGTGTGTTTCCCCATTTTCCCAACAAAATTCGCCGTTTTTTCCTAGCTTCAACCTACTGAAATTCTGAGAAATATAGAGTGTCTTAGACCGTTGGAGAATTCCATTCTAGGTTACGGATGGAGTGGTCCAGGTTCTTGAGTTCTACTTTAAGTTGGTTTCCACTTGGGAAGCAGAACGGTTCTGGTCCAATTAGTGGAGTATTCGCGAGCATTCTGGAAATTAAAAGAAGGATTTTCTACAATCATGACTTGAGCACAAAAACGAAACTTGCAGTATACCGAGCAATAATAATTCTCACCATGCTATATGGAAGCGAAACCTGGGTGCCGTACCGCCGACACATGAACGCATTAAACAAGTTGCAACAGAGACACCTTAGACAACTCTTAAGAATAAAATGGTTCCATCATGTCTTAAACGTATCCGTCCTTGAAAAAGCTAACTGCGAGTGTATTGAGGTCATGATTACAAAGTCCCGCTTAAGATGGGCTGGTCATGTATGCAGAATGCAAGAAAACCGCATACCGGTAAGAGGAGGCCGGGTGGACAACTCAAAAGGTACAAGGATATTTTCCACGAAAACTTAAAGGGAATTGACAAGCAGAATGAGTGGGAAGAGGCAGCTCACAATAGAACGGAATGGAGAAGAATTGTAAAGTCAGTTAACAGCGACAACCAAAAAGTAAAGAGGCAACAAAGCAATGAGATTTTTGAATGTCTGGAGTGTGGTAGACAGATAACATCACGTATCGGGCTTTTCAGTCACAGAAAAGCTTATGAAAGAAAACGCCTTGCGTGACTATCTTCTGATGCGTGTCAAATACTCATCAGCGAGTAATGGCAGTATGTATGTATATGTATGTATGGAGTATTCGCTCCTTTTCTAGGTAGATGGTTTGCTTTTTCATTACCTTCTATCCCTTAGTGGACTACGATAATACCCGGAGTAGGAGGACTTTAAAGAATTTAAACTCCTTAAAGTTAATTTTTAAGGAGATTTTTAAAAGATTTAGAGTACTCAATTTATACTATAAGTACAAAAACCAATTTTAATCTCAGCTTTCTTGATAAAAACTCTTTCTTTCCTAAAATAAATCCTGTTGCGTATATTTTTATTTGAGATGCACTCTTTATCTAAGTTGATTCTTCGACATAAATTCCAATACAATCTCTATATTGATCAATTTTTTGATGACTATAAGTTAAATTTCTTTGGCAATAGATTATCAAATCGGAGATGACTATCGGAAAATTTAAATGACAAATGTTACCTAATGACATTTATCTGTAAAGTTTAATTGCATTTTAAGTCACAGCGAAGAACATAATTCGAATGTTGAAATTACTAAAGAAGATTAAAAATTATTTTTAATATGTTTAATGAGAATATTTTAAAATGTTGTATATGTTACTACTTTTTCAGACGAGTGAAATGGACTCTGAACTCTAATAATTTTTATACAATAAAAATCAATTATTATTTCTCAGTTTTTTTGGTTCTCTTTATTATTAGATGACCCTTTACAAAATACAGACAGTTGAATTACAAATACAATTATTGTTAAAATTAAAAACAGTACTTAATACTATTATTAGGAACATTTTTAAATATCTATTAAAATAGTGCAATTACAACCGAACAAAAATACGGACAGTTCAATTAATAATGCGATTAATGAGTTTTCGTTTTGCTTTTCGAAGCGCTCTCCACAGTTTCCAGAACAAAGAGATTTACATAAATAAGCATAAAATTGCCTGTAATACGTACAATTCTCGCAGCACAATTAAAGCGATATGAAAATGTTGATTGCCTCGCTAGTCAAAACGTTCGTAAAAGCAATAAGCACATCAATTTAATCTCAGATATCCGTGGAAACAATAAAAAAGAACCGAGTACAATTTGAATTTCGTTTTCATTGGCGATCAAAATTGGATTCTTATATGTACCTAAGTGTTCGCTTTTGCGTAATGGCGTAGAGGAATAATATGTTACTTTGGCCGTGGAAGTAAATAACTTTACTATCTAGTAATATTTTGTAGATAATATAATCGTATCCATTGAAGTGTAAAATATATTAAATGAAATAATGTAAAAAATAGTTAAAAATGGATGACCAGATAATTTCCTAAGTGAAACGACTGATATATTATATAGAGTTTTTCGATTTTTATAACATACATTGGTAGACATGCCAATGCGTCAATGATTTGAATGGTCATTGACGGAAACAGTACTGGGAGAATTGACAGCTTAAATGTTTGGAACACCCTCAAAAGGAAAAGTCCGCAACTCCAACTCCCAGTAGAAGATATACCAAGAATGTATAACTTTTAGAAACATCTCACTGTGGTATTGAGCTACAAAAAGAGTTGGAAGAGAGAAACATTTGCTCAGCAGTTAAAACCATTAACTCTTTTTTAAAATTCTCTGGGCTCAGTGGAAACATTACTAATCTATGAATTAAACTATGAAAGGGTGACATTTTGATTTGCCAGGATTGGTGTGATTGACTATGTATTACAGTGTCTGTGGTACAGACCAGACTATATTATAGGACTAACTTACCAAGAAATAGCCATCTTATTGTATTGTATCTACCCCTCCTTCTCTTTCCACCTATTTCACGTTTCATTATCATACTAAGAATTCTTGCTTCAGCCATTCATTCCATGTGTCCCAGCCATGTCAGTCTTTGTGCTCTTGCTACTCCCGTTATACTCGGTGCCTAATATTCCATATCCGTGCCCCTAGGTTTTCTAATACTACACTAAATAGTACTGGAGATAGTGGACCCTCCTGTCTTAATCCGTCCCTGATTATACATTTTTCCGTTGTTTTCTTGTTTACTTTGACTTCATTTACTGTCTCTTGGAGTGTCAATTTTATCATCTTGGTCTGTTTCTTGCTAACCCCCAATTCTGTTAATGCTCTAAACATCTCCTTCCTTTTAACTTTATCATATGCCTGCTGAAAGTCGATAAATACTTTTCTATAAAGAATAAATACTTTTCTATAAATAGCGACAAATCTAATAAAACATAGGTAGTTTGGCTTCCTTTTCACCATTTTCCCTTATAGTGTTTTCTACGATCTATTAGAGAAGCGTAGTACGACTTATTAACAATTGAAGGCCTGGGGCGATTCACAATATTAATAAATATCGAGTCGGTGCCAGTGCACCGGCGCTTGATAATTATTATTTTCGAATAATGGCATAAATTTCGTTTAATTATACAGCCAGGGACGGCATACGGAAAATCGCGATCTTTGTTTCTCGACGCCGGCCGCGCCGATATGTTTATTGCTTAATAAAAAGCGATTGGTCGGCATAGGTGCCAGATTCAACGATTTATATCACATTGGAATATTTAGTTGTAAACTGTCGTTTAATTGGGAGGGGAAAGTTACTCACCGCGATCTTATATATCTATTGTATCCCCTTTTCTTGAGTTATAACTCATCACACAGTCTCAAGGCTTTGCCAAAAGCCGGTATCTGAGGTGTTCTGATGTTTTCCCATTTTCACCACACAATCTGAATTCTCCGTTATTTTCTAGCTTCAATCTACTGAGCTGTTCTTTGAAGAGGCCTGTATTCTTAGAGTGTTTTAGTCCGTTGGAGGATTTCTATTCCAGGTTACGGATGGAATCTTTCAGGTTCTTGAGTTGGTTCCTTCTTTGAAAGCAGAACGGTTCTGATCCAGTTAGCGGAATGTTCGCTCCTTTTCTAGCTAAATTGTTTGCTATTTCATTACCTTCTATTCCTTCTTTTTCAATACCTTCTTCTTCTATTACCTCAAATATCCCTTGGTGGGCTCGCACCCAGATTAGAAAAAAAAATATTTTCTTTGCCTAATTTGACCAATTACGAATTGATGGATATTGAGTTGATTACTTTTAATACTCCTTGAGAAAATAGTTTTTTTTTCAAGCAGTAAGCGCCTAGCCTAAGTACTTATTACTTATACAGCAAATTTGATCAAGCAAAAAACTATAACATTTTCCCACAAATCTTAACACTTTAATGATTGATAGACTTTCTCTCCAAAATACATTTATCATCAGTCTGAGATGCAAAAACATGCAAAATCAATATTAAAATATACTACAGTTAAAGCAAGAAACTAATTTATAACGATTAGATAAAAACTAAATTGTCCAACATGTCCATTTGTCTTAAGATTATATGAAAACATTTGCAGATATTTAGAGAATTACACAAATTAGCCACGCATATATTACTAAACTACGAACTACGACACTTTTATATATTTTACAATTATTTTATAGGTATATTGAAAGATTAGATTGTAAATGAAAAAAAAGTAATGGTTAGTAAATTCTTTGTAATCACTAAAAATAGTGAATTCACGATTGTTGTTCGGTAACTCGATGATAGACTAGTTTTAAAGGATCTAATCTGGCAACGCTGTCGTTTGGGGACAATAGATTACAGTTACATAATCGTGCGATCATCGTTCGAGAGGAAAATGGGAAAATGTTAAAATACGAAGACAGCAAGGATGTTCTCGGCGATTTATTGGTAAAATTTATTCGGTGACGAAGTCGAGATGAGCGGAACATAAACATAATCTTTTATGCGATGACATTCATTTCAATTAAAATCAAACATGTTTGTTTAACATTCGACTAATAAATGTAAATAATGTTGTTTCTGTATAAATTATCTGTTCAGTGTTATTTCAGTTTCACTGCGTTTTCTATGAAGTTAGTAACTCGCATTTTGATTGGAGGACACTGTCATAATTATTTTAAAGCAATAATCACCGAGAATATTCGTATAATTTAATAAAATTACTGTAAATCACTATAAATAATGATTTTTTTTGTAATTGAGCTGTAATTTCTGTATTATTAATCCGGTAAATGATGGAGATAAACAATTGTGATTGATTAAAATTTTATTTTAAGATGAAACTTTTGTTAACAACATTCGAATAATTAATTGCATAAGGGCAAGACAAGTGATATGTAAAATTTAGAGTGACAATTCTGATTATGCAAAAGAAATACATATTCTATGAGTTTACTGGTTGCCTAACGATTAACATTAATCTAGAAGAATAAAAATGTTAAAAAATGTATATATGTTGATGATCTTGTTATAACATGTGCCACAACCACTGTTGGAGAAAGCAGTAGATATCTACAAGATGCCATAAACCAAGTTGTAAAAAATGCTAGTGTTAATGGCTTTAAATTATCCAAGCAAAAAACCCATGTGATGCATTTCTGCAAATTGCGTCGGCCCCACTATCGGCCACTGCTTTTCATGGAAAATTGTCCTCTTGAACTTAAAACTGAAACTAAATTTCTAGGCTTAATATTTGATTAAAAACTTACGTGGAAATCACATATAAATGGATTAGTGTTACGGTGCAAGAAGGTTCTCAATCTTATTAAGTGTCTCTCCCATACCACATGGGGGGCAAGTACGGAAATACTTACCCAGCTCTATAAAACCTTGGTTCGTTCAAAGATTATGGCTCGGTGGTATACTCTACTGCTTGCAAATCAACCTTACAGCTCCTGGACCGCGTACAAAATGCATGTTTAAGGCAAGCTCTTGGAGCTTTTTACACAAGCCCCGCAACTAGCCTATGTGCTGAAGCGGGAATAGAGCCCCTTAAATACAGAAGGAAGAAGCTAGCGCAATCCTACCTCACTTCGGCATTAGCAAACCCTAGCCATATAGTGAGAGAAACAATTCTATCCCGTCATATGGAAGAACATCTGCCTATGATAATCAATGAAATCCCTTTCGAAAATCCTCCATGGCTAATACCTGAAACTGGGGTAATATTAGACCTGAACAAACTAAAACGTCAAGACACATCGCCTGAAATATATCAGCAAAAGTTCCAGAAAATACTAGACCAATACAACGAAAGAATTGTTATTTATACTGATGACTCCAAGACACAAACTGGTTCTGGATGTGCAATTATTACCAACGGGTCAACTTTCCAATGGACTTTGAGACATGAAGCCTCAGCTTTCTTCACAGAACATTTTGCGATCTGGAAAGCCTTATCCTATGTCATCGAGGAATATAATCAATCTAGAGTTTTAATTGTTTCTGACTCTTTAGAGATCGTGTCTAAAATTAATGACATATTTGTCCATGATCCTCTGAAACAAAAAATTCAGACGCTTATTCGAGAGTGCAGCGAAAAGGGAAACAAACTCACGTTTGTATGGGTCCCAAGCCACACTAATATACTTAGCAACGCAATGGCAGATGAAGCTGCTCAGCAAGCTGCTAGAAGAGATACCATTGATTTCCATTATATTAGTAAAGAGAGAATACTCGTCAGCGAGTAACGGCTGTATGTATTAGTAAATATGATCTTAAAGTTCTACTGCATAAAAGAACAGAAAGGGAATGGCAGGATGAGTGGGCAGGTACACCTTCAAAACTTTGCGCAGTAAAACAGGATCCGTCAACCCCATCCTTACGTCTTGCACTAGGACGAGCGGATAAATCCAGAGTGCATCGTCTTCGTATTGGGCATACTGCGGTGACTCATGCATATCTGCTTAACAGAGAAATACCTCCAATGTGTATAGTCTGTGATGTTGAGTTGACAGTAATTCACATTATATGTGAATGTCCTCAATATACGGTGGAAAGGAATAGATTCGATATGCGTGGTGAAATTCGTAATAATTTAACTGAAGTAGAAAAAATTAAAAATATTTTAAAATTTATGGAAAGATATTAATATATACCACCAACTGTGATACTCGTCTGTGATACCCAAATCCAACTGTTATACTGTGATGTAAACAATTACCTATTTTTCTTGTTGTTTGTTTTTTGTTGTCTATTTTTTTGTGTTTAGTTTTTTATCCTTTTGTCCTTGTAAGATTGAATCCCTTGAGGATATTAGGATGGATCTCTGTAATTGCATTATTGTTAACAATAACGAGTTGTATATGGCTAATGATCCTGGTGATCGATGCCTAGGAATAAAAAAGATTAACATTAATTTAAAAATAAATCCCCAACATGAATAATGAACAAAACGTTTAACAAAAACAGACCACAGACCACACAAAACAAATTGTTGGTTAGTAGCAGTTAGTAGTAGTCAGAGATATAGATGTAGTAGTATTTTTAGTAGTTTAATGGCCACAGCTGCCAGGGCTATCCAGCCAGGTGATAGAATCAATGGTTTAAGATTACTTATAAAGCTAGAATAGTATACGGTTCTATACTAACTCTAATTTTTTTGAAGTTTATAAAAAGCATTCATAAAAAATATGTATCCTTCAAATCCTTCAGTTTAATAGCTGTTAGTAATAAGTTTCACTTCAAATATGCGCACATAGTGCACACAGAATTTTTTTTAATATATGAATTATTGATGAAAAAGAAGTAAAATAAATTTAGACACTTCATAAAATATTGATGGATATTTTAGAATCTGATATCAAACTAGCCTTTTTTATTTAAATTTCATCAGGATTAATTATTATTCATTCTTAATTGTCAATTCCGTCCATCATATTTAGTCGTGATGACGTCACGTGAATCCCGTAAGGTCTTACATCAAGTTGACGTTAGCAAAAAGCCATAACATACAGGAAAACTGGAATATAAAATAAGTATTTTTTGTAGATCCTTCAGTATAAGTCATATAAAATGGACTGTATACAAAATAGCGTTAAAACCAGTGGTAATAATTGGAATATAGAGGAAACACATTACTAAACATCACCTAACTATAATTATTAATACCAATACGTACATACGTGCATTTAATAAACATTAATAAATTTTAAAGGCAGCACAACTATAACTGAATATAGACATTTAAGTGTCAATTGGTTTAATTTATCTAATGATCCATTAAGAGCGGTCGTTTCCTCTTCAATTAATGAAATATGTGCAGAAAATATGTATTAAAAGTGCCATTTCCGCGAAGTTGAAACTATTATATATTTAACACATTTATGTAAATTTATGATAAATATTTATCAAATTCTTACATCACGATATGATGACATTGTGGTTGCTAATTCTTAAGATAGGTATACAGACCGGACCACCGTAGTAGTAACATAGGCAGAACCGGACGAATTAGCGTATACCCGTCTGCCGGATAAAAAGCAGGCGAAAAAATGCGATAAAATAAAAATAGGTCGATATGTGATAAGAATGTTTCAGAATTTGTATTTATTCGTGTTTTAATAGCCAAAACGAATACGTAGATTCTCGCGACAGTTCTCGTGTAAAATTTATTTTTTAAGTAAAATAATGGATGTTTATGAAGTTCGTGAGAAAATTCAAATTGTAAAATGGTATTTCCAAAATAGGTCTTATCGGGATATACAAAGAATTTTTCCACAAACTTTTGTAAACAGGCCAATTCCATCTCTACCTACTATATCAAGAGTTATTAATAATTTTGAAACACATGGGTGCGTGTCCCCACAAAAACACAAAAAGCCTGATGTGTTGATTAATGAAGAACAGGAGTTAAAGGAAGTGTTCGTTTGTGCTACCGCGGATCAAAATCCCATGTTTTCAAGTAATCAAATTGCTGAGGTGGTTGCCCTGCCCACAATGCCAGTATTGTTCAAGAATATTTGAACAATACTTTTCCCAACCGTTTAATTAGTGGATATGGAACTATTTTGTGGCCCGCTAGATCACCAGATCTTTCTCCCAATGATTTATTTTTGTGGGGTTATGTAAAATCCAAAGCGTATGGGCATAATAGGGCTAATAATATGGATGAGCTTCAAGTAAAAATACGAGAGGCTTTCCAAACTGTTAGCCCTAATATGTTAGCCAATGTCAGACGGGGATTTTACGAACGCCTAGGCTTCTGTCTAGCACAAGTAGGTGGTCTTTTTGAACACTTGTTATAACTTTTTTTATTTAGAGTAATATTATAGTTTTCTTTGGGTTTAGAGAATTTATATATTTTTAGTTTTGGCTTGTAAACACACTCAAATAATAAATATTTAAGTATTTTTATTTTAAATGTTACCTTAAGTGAAGGTAAACACTTAAAATGAAAATAATAAATACCCGGCACTCCTCGCGTCATATTCCTAGTCTGTCGCGACCGACCCGTCCAAGCACAACTGCAACTGCGTATTGCCTGACCAGCCGACTAGCCTGCAGTGACTCTCGACTACGAACGCAAAACGGGTAAACGTAAATTCGTCCGGCAAATTGCATATGTGAGGCTTCGGAAAGGTTGTGGCCCACTAGGGTTTTGACTGGGTCTACCCACCTTTTAGGTGACCTTCCACGTGATCGTCTTCCCTCTACCTTCCCCTCCACCATCAGCCTCTCAATTGAGGTGCCACTCCTGGCAATATGGCCAAAATATCGGAGGACTGACTGATTCAATTTGGTAACCAGACGTGTCTCAATTTTTAGTTCTTCAATAATAGAAATGTTTGTTCGATGAGTCCATGGTATTCGCAGCAGCCGTCGATATACCGAAATCTCCAAGGCGTTTATTCTTTGCTTATCACTTTCCTTTAGAGTCAGTGTTTCAGAGCCATACATAGCTATAGGGAAAATAAGGAAGTTCGCAATTAGTTTTCCGTGTGATTACTGAACTCTTCCATACCTCAGTCAGCTTTGTTCTTGCATTCCTTGCCATTGCCACTCTGCGCCTGATTTCAGCCTCGCATCATCCACAATTTGCTTTCATGGAACCTAAATAGTTGAACTGGCTCACAACCTCGTAGCCAGCCACGGTTCGGACATCAGGTTGGTTGTTGCGGAGGCGGTCAACAATCATCGTCTTGGTTTTCCGTTTGTTTAGTTCCAAGCTATATTCTTTACTAACAGAGCACAGTACAGCCATGACTTCCTGCAACTCTTCTTTGCTGGCGGCTATAATCAATTTTTTTTTATTATAGACACGTGTTAAAGAAATCCGTTACAAAATATGCCATTCATTGATATACAATATTCTTATCTATATATAGAACCTTCTTAGATATATGAATTAATAAATTACTATCCAATTAGAGGTTATAGGTAAACAAAAACTGTTAATATCAAAAACTAATTTGTGTAGGCAATTTTAAATAATTAACTTAAAGTAGTGCACTTATTGTTATCTTAAATGAGCATTTTTTTTGGTGGGGCAAAAATCTGCAAACCAGAGACCGTAAGTGGTACTGTCGGGGTGGTTGAGGTACCTTACCGACTAAATAACCTCCGCAAACCGCTTTGAGTATCTCCCCGAGGAACTATTTTCGGCATTAATTCTGGGCGAGGCAGTTTTAATGTAATGTTCCAGTTAATTAGCACTTCAGTGAAAGTTGAACTCTTGAGCAGTATGTAAGTACATTAAAATTATTTTTACTTTCCAAACCTTTTGGCTTCGTTTCCCTTTGCAGATATCGGCACTTCCTTATATTCCCGGAGTGCTTTCCAGTTCTCATTTGACTTAAGCATCGTTGGACCCAAGTTAGTGTAAGTTGTCTGTATTTAGACCTGTTGTCTGTCCTTCTTGCCAGGTATCCTGCCTATTGCCACTTGCGGGATTTCCGATGCATAGGTCATACACTGTGTGGCAATGTGTTGAGTAACCATAAACCGCTCGCGTGAACAAGAAACTTCGAGAGTTGGCAACCCTGGTTGACAGTCGAGTTATTAACCTATTATTGAGAATTGTAAGGTCGGAGTATTGATATAAATAAACTTATTTTGTGTTACTAGTTTTTGATTATACTTATAGTTGTTAGTTCTTAGAGGTAGCACACACTGGTCACACATTGGTCGAATGTTCTATTCTTTAGATAAAGTGGCATTCTAACCAATTTCTGGTAGTAGAGATCCCGAGCAGTGTATTAGTTGCTCCAAATATATATATTCTTCTACTATTTCCAGTCATTTTGAGACATACTTCATTGCTGGCTGTATTTACTTCGATAATTTATGCTTGTAGTTCTTCAGGACTATTAACAATTAGGACTATGTCATTTTCAAATCTTAGATGTTTATAATATTCTCCATCTATACTTAATCCTTTGTTGGTCCAGTCGAGTTGACGGAAAATTGATTCTTGTGTTGCTATAAACATAGTTTGAGTAATGCACTTAAATGTTTTAGTGCATTGCACTTGATCTTTGTAAATTTCAGTTGTAAGACGAAAGCTTCCAAATCAAAGTATTTTTAAAGCATATACCGTTAAAACTTACAATCTTAAGTAACAGTCCTTGAATTCAAGAACAATAAATTTGCAGTTTATCTTATCAATGGGCCCTGTTCAATAACGAAAAAAGCGCTAAAATCAAAATAACAATGAAGAAATAAAACTGTAAAACGGAGATTTTTTTGGTTAAAAGGTGCATGACCTTAAACGATCAGGTATAAATAATAATAACCAGTTCTGCTGCGTGGCATCGTGTAATAAAATTAGCATAAAATAGCCGAATTGAAGACCTGTATCCAAATTGACCGAGAAATAAGGAGATATTCAATAATAAATAATAATATGATGGCATCCTTATTTCCTAGAATATAAGAGAACATAAAATCGTATAGTAATTCTACGAAGCACTATAAAATATTCTTTAATAAAGATCTTCGAAATTGAAAAAATTCACAGATTTTGCAACATGCGCAACCATCATAGGCGTATTGAAAATACCAGACACAAGTCGGCGTGTGTTTTTTTACATTTTATATTAATTTGTGACGTCATTTGGAAGAGCTCAATAGAAATATAAAAGAACTAAACCTTGTTTGAAAAGCAATTTCACATTCGTGACGTCAGCACTCCGGCAGACTATGCTGCGTCCAGACCTGACGAGCCGAGCGCGAGACAAGAGCAAGACAAGAGCGAGACGAGAGCGAGACATTTTCTATCCATTTTTTACGCAAACCTGCCACGAGACAAGCCGAGTGGGATCATAGTGAAAGGAAGCCAAACACATATTAAATTGCAATTGAATATAACAAACGATGGCCAAATAATAACGCATACAGTAATAAATTTTTGTATCTTTAATATGGTATTCGGTCTTTAACATGGTATTCATCGTCGGTTTTCCCCCTTTTGGCTGTTTTCCCTTTATCCCTTACACGACGTTTTTTACATAATACGTTTTTTAATGTTTTTAGAACAAAATGTTAAATAGAAAAGTTATTGGTAAGGTTAAGAAGCACATTTTAACATTACTATAGAGTATACAGGGTACTTCAAAAAAGTGTTGCGGATATAACATATTTTCTAATAGGAATACCCTATTTTTTATTTTATTATTGGGTTATACATACGTACAATTCGGTAACTTTTCTTGCATTTTTTGATATTATATATCTAAAATTAATAGATGTTGTAATAATTCTATTTGTTTAAAGAAATGTTGGATTTCGGTAGGGTAAAAATTATCAGTGACGCAAAATTTGTAAATTCTATCAGAAAAAATGATAATACAGACAGTGTACGATTTAAAAATTTGAGATTACTTAATTTTAAACAGTCGAAATTTATAAATCAGACCTAATATCTCGCAGTAGGGCGAGCCTACCAAAAACACGTCCAGACTTTCGAGCTTTCTTTGATCGGCCGTTGAAAAACGTAGCGACAGGGGACGGATAGCAACGAGGCTCTGTAGGTTGATTCGCGAGGCTCTCGTGAGACTCGTCCACACAGCGAATTTGAAATGTCTCGCGCTCGTCTCCATAGGTCTGGACGCACCATCGTATCGCTGATCGCCATTCGCAAATATATTCCAGATACGTATAGTGAACAAGTTCGCAACGTTAAATAATTTTGATATTTAATTTTTATCGTGATGGGTTTTTATGAAAGTGTATACATAGAATTAATTTCATTAATTTGCAATAGCACCTCGAACCTACAGTTTTGTTATGGAGACAGGTTAAACCAATCAGAATGAGTATTATGTTACCGTAAAAGCCCGAATATTGGTTAAACGTAGAGTTGCCCACGTAGGAGCCCGACATATACCAAAAAGTGGGTCAGTTTCGGTTAGGTTTAGATTAAGTCTATATTTTTATTAATTCAAAACCAACTAAAACCTAATTCTACTCTAACCTAAACTCACCCCTTCTTTTGCATATTTCCGGCTATTACCTGGGTATTCCTAGGTTTAACTAATATTCGAACTTACGGTGTAAATTTATTGAGGGCCCATAAATTTAAATTCGCCGTACAACAAAATTTCACCAATTTTCTCAATAAAAATTAAAAGTTGTAAATCATACTATTTTTATAGAAATTATGGAATAAGGGTGAGCCGGTAGACCAAGAAGATACTTGGAATGTAAGTGTTAATTTATACTCGAATTGAGTTGCCTCATAGTATAGGCATATTTTGAACCCTTACCGTGCATAGTTACTGTAGATAAAAATAAATTAAAATATAGTTGGCTCCAACGATAATTTAGTTTGCAGCTTCTTTTCATCATACCTAACAAAAAAACCGTGACAACCACTACTTATAGTATGTACCTACATATGTATTTTTAAAAATCATTATGAGATTTAAGTATAAAAAGGTGCCCATAATGTGAGTAGCGGTATTGACGGGTTTTTGTTATGAGTAAAATAAGCAGCAAAATATATTATCGATTGCAGCAACTATGTATACCTAGTTTACATTCAGTATGTCCAATTAACATTTTCTACCATTATATTTTGATAGTTGAGTTTTTGAAATTATTTATTAGCTTCTTAAACAAAACAGACCCATAATAATTAAAATCTTTATCATCCAAGGCTTTCAAGAATTATGAAGTAATCTCACGTCATTTTTTTTTTTAATTATTGCATGCCTTAAGTATTTGCAAAGTTAACAAAAATATTTCTTTGCATACCTTGCAATTAATATATTTGGTCTAATTTATCAGTTCTGCATCATATCCGAAATTCAGATTGTGTGTGACACAACGAAGAGTCAACGTGCAACGTGAAAGACAAGAAAAATGGCAAGTAAAAAATGTAAAGTTTTAATTACTAATTACACCGTCCTTCCCTTGAGTTCTTCTGCCTAAAATCTATATTGCCTCCCTAAGATTTTAAATATAAATGATTGAAACTCATAACAAGTTTACCACAATTTAACCTTAAGATAATTATTTAATTATTAAATCCATAATTATACCGTATGATAGAAAAAAACGGCGTCCAGTTGGCTTGGAAATGACGATCGATGACATTTCCCATATAATTTCACATATAAAATGACAGCGATCGTCATTTCATAGCCATCGCTGACGCCGTTTTTATTCGATCATATGGTATTAAAATGTAACACTTACGAAGTTAATAAATATTAACTATTTCTATTTAATCATTTAATAATTATTCTGATAAAAACACGCTTGATTTTTTATTTTAGAAATCATACAGGCTATAATCATTAATATGACTATATTAACAATACTTAAATTAAAATTTATTTGAAGGAATGCTACTTGCAGTATTAACTCGGAATAATTATTAAAAACTGTTCATCGCGTTATCGATGTCGGCGTCTTGTCACTGTTGTCTGGCTGATTGGCCGTTTAGGTACCTATAATTTGATTTCAGGTAATGCAGATTTTAATGTGCCATTTGTGGATTTTTTATTGGAATTTTTTTACATATTTGGTATACTCTATGACTCATGTCCATATTTCAATTATTAAAGTGCCTATTTAGATACATTTAAAGTTAATTAATTAGTGTATAGTAATTGAATTATGGGTTTGTTTATTTTTTATGAAATGTATTTTTTTTCTATTAAAATAAACATAGCTTTACTTACAAAATCACTAGCTAGCCATTTTTAAATACAGGGTGTTAATCAAGTAGTATCTGGCCAACTTCAGGAGGTGATTCTTTGAGTGTTTTTAATGTAAAAAGTTAATTTAAACATGTGTCCGGAAATGCATAATTTTAAAGATACAGGGTGTCAAGATGTTTCCTAATAGACATTTTTTTATTAATATCTCAAAGATCCGTTGGCCGATTTTATTGAAATTTCGCCGTGTTGTGAACTTTGATAAGTTAGCACTAATTAAATGATAATAATTATTATTTACAACAATATTCAAACGGTAAAAACATATCAACTTATCCCAATAAATATTTGACAACGCCTTGGATTCATTTGTTTTAACGCCTGTTGGCGGTGGAAACCATGCAAGCTTTTCTTTGTCCTAAGTTGTTAATTAAAAAAATAATAATCATATAAAAAAATATGGTAATTAGTCTAAATATATTATTTATGTGATTCAGCTCTTTCTCGTATAATTTTCCCCTTACGGAAATAGATAGATTAAAATAGCCAAACTGTACCTAACAACCCATGCCTTGACATATTTTCTTTTAAAATAATATCGCTTTCTTTATCCGCCGGTCCAGATTTGAACGGCCTTGCCCTGTTCGCTCACCAATGCAGGCTCTATCGACATAAGTACGTGTTGACAGGCAGGTTATTGAACCCATGTTGCTTCTAGCATGTCGTTTTTTCAAAGATGGGTCCCATATAAACGCGGCCAGAAGTATTTTCAATACTAAAAAAATAGATATGTAAATTAGATTTTAGGTCTAAGTTTATACTCGGCAGGTATGACTTGGAGATATGCATAACATATATAAAATATTAAAATATCATCATCATCAATATGAAAATATCCATAATTGGAACCATTTCCAATTATGGTGTAGCCTCCCTCACATAGGATACATTAAAATACGCAACCAACCGTCCAATCAGATGAAAGAGGTACGTACCCTATCGTTGGGTATTGTGCAATCACGTGATGCTCATGTCGTATGACGGTTAAATCTTTGGTTAGAATTTTTGTTGTTGTTTTTACCTGTTTTTACAGTTTTTACTTTATTTTTCTATTTACATCAGATTTATATTTTGTAATTGCCTATCAGACAATACGTATTTAGAAAAATAATAAGAATTAGGATCGTGTTTTTTTTTAAATCCTGTATATTAATTGGAACCCTTGATAACATTACTGCTTTTGATATAAAAAGTGCATTTTTGATTATTTACTTGGGCTAGGATATTAAAATATCGGTTGGATTGTACGACATAAATAGATGTAGGTATGATTATTTATATATATGTATGTATTTATAAAGCTTACTATCTGATTTGCATTTTCAGTTTTTGATCAGATATTTCATTTTATTTGTGAAATGCCCACAAAAAAGCTTCCAATGATTCAACATCAGTGTGTTTGCTGCATAATGGATCATTCCTGCTGAATTTTTAGATCATTTGAAGACTACACGGAAAAAACCAGATAATATGTTACATTTTCATAGAAATTGATAGCGAGACAATTTTATAGGCAAGTGTTAGCATTATTCGAGGCACCATCAAAGAAAGCAATAATAATATGCTTAGTCCCAGAGATATTACAGCTTAGTTATTTTGCCCTACAGGAGAAAAACCAGAGTAGTTCACTCGTAATTGCATTTTCTCGGCTCCAGTTAAAATGAACAAAGCTGGTTTTTCCTGTGGTCTTCATTTGAAATAACGTAAATAAATGTTTATACATATGTATGTGATGATTAAATTGGTGTTAAGGAAATAAAAATGTTTTTCGATATTAATATATACCTATATATGTATATTTATTGTGAAATAAATTACACTTTTAACAGTTTAATGGAGTTTTTAAAGCCAGTTATAATATTTATATTTTAAAAACTTGAAATCATGTGGATGTAATCACGCATTAAACCACAGACTAACTTATATAAGTCAAAAAGTAGATTTTAGTGTTAACTTTATATAACTTGTAAGTAAAATAATAAATAAAACAAATATGAAAAAACCAACAATTCTAATAATATATCGGGCCCTAATTGTTCCTGAAAATAATATTTTTTTACATTGTTATACCATATTCTAAACTATTTAATATTTCAGTCACTTAAAAAGTTAATTTGTATTGAATAATTGTCTACCATTAAAGCAAATTTGGACTAGTATTTTTAATGGGCATATTCTGTGTATGGATATAGGTACTTCCTCCAGATTTTGGGTTCAACCAATTTATTCTTAAAACCTGAAACATCTACGTATAAAAAAATAGACAGGTTACTAATTATAATAAATTTTACCCTTAGAATTATACTTCTTTAACAAATAATTTCCATTGGTATACTTTTCCATGACAAGTAATCAACTTCCTAACATTTTTTAATTGATGTAATATTTCCTCATGATGCGAAAAGAAAATCTTTTCTTTAGCACACAAAGGACAAACGATATGTTGGCTTACTTTCAGATTAGTTACTTTTCCATAGATATCCTCATGTCAATTCAAAGACGATGAACATGAAAATGATCATCACATGAAACATCACAAACTAAAAACCTAATAAACAAGTTTATATCGAATATAGAAATAAATTTAGTGTTCTTACCTATTGTCGTCCAAATCCACGTTAATAGATAATTAATTTTTTAGATTTTTATCTTTTATTTTTAAATATATCTTTCGAACTACTGGTTTTAGTAATTATTAAATTAAACGAACTAAAAAGTCAAAAATATTAAACAATTAATTCTCTTGTCAATTGTCAATTTTCTCCAGGCACCGAACATTATCGATAACGCACGATCTACGACGATTACTCCTTTGATCTGATTGGACGGTTCAATGACGGTTGGTTGCGTATTTTAATGTATCCTGTCCTCCCTCACATACCTAGATACTCTCTTTGTAGTTGGGCCCGTTGTTAAAAATATAAATAAAATAATATAATAAAAACTTAAAATATAAGACGTACCTATAATAGTGGGGTGGCACCTCTCAAACGCCGCGGAGGTTTGTTGGAACACCCAGTATATTATTCCGATATTCAATGGAGAATTCATGTCTCTTCAAAATACTATTAAGGTTTGGTTTGGTTTGGCTAATCCTCAAACAAAGATTTTCATAGATATTTTCATTTACATGATTTGACCTGAGTAGATTTTTATTATTTGATAAAATCTAGGGTGGCTGTGATATGTCTGACGTTACTTCAACATACCTGTCTAATTAGTCCAACTTTAACAACTAGTTATCATTTTGTGTCAGTTAAAACAAAAAAAAAATTCTCAGAAATTTGCCGAAAATGCAAACTTCTACATCAGAAAGAATTGATATGATTCTATTAGTTGGTGAAAGCAGTGCATTCATCAATTAATAGAATACTTAAATGCTCCTGATTTTACAGTGCGTCTGCTGGATCTGTGTCTATGAAAGGAATGCGGACAAAAAACATTTAAATAAACAGCAATATATCTTATACGTCGACTTGACAAGTACGTCACCGCAAATCGCTCCGCCCACTCATTTTATTGGCCACTTGCAAATTTGTCGAATTTTTATTGATGGGACGCGTCGTCTAATTTTTTACGAAAAACATCGAGAGAATATCGTTTCCCCTCTCACGGATACCCCGTAGCTACAGAACGGACAGACGTACTGTATCTAGTCTGGGTTTTTTATGGGGATATGTTAAAGACAGTGTTTACAAAACTCGACCAACTATTGTCGACAACATGAGAGAAATTATTGTAGCTGCTTTTCGAGGTAGAACTCCACATAATGCCTTTTAAAATGAAAAGATCCTTTTGAAAAGACAATCATTTTATGCAGTTAACAAGAAAGGAAGCATTTTGATTATTCGATTTCATCTAGCTAATTTTGGTCACATAATTATAGGTTTATATCTTGTTTTAATTCTGTAATAATTAAAATATATTATAAACGTGCATTTTTTTATCACCGTTAAGTATTGACTCTATAATCTTTAGTTTTTGTTAAATTAACAAAAGGTATATCACTGTCACCCTAGATTTGTTCAAATAATAAAGATCTACTGACGCAAAATCATAGAAATTAAAATATCTAGGAAAATATTTGTCTGTGCAAGTTTGTAGACAACCTTAATAATATTTTGAAGATACATAAATTCCCCATTGAATACCGGATTAATATACTGGGTGTTCCATTTAAAATAATGGAGTAACTTGCTTTTAAAAGTGACTAATGTTCCATATTAATTTTGTCTCACCCTGTGTATCTTTTCGAGTCAAATTTCAATTTGGTTTAACATACAATGGTTACTGTAATTAAATATCAGGCTATACAAAGTCAACTAAAATTTAGGTAGATGTTATCAAAATTTAAAATTTACTTCACATTTTCACAAAATGTGAAACATGTCAAAATCCTTAGATTTTATGTATATGCTTCTTTAATAAAACTCTTAATTAATAAACCTTTATTTTTTTCCTAGAATCCGAAAATCAATTAATATATAGGATGTTCCATTAGAAAAAACAGAATCTTAATGTATAATTTTTTTTTGGGGGACACCCTGTATAACTCTATATATTTTTATAAAATGCTTTCAGTTAACCTACATAAGCTGCCAAAATTTCATTTCGATATAAACTACCGTTCTCCTTGGAGCTTCCGCGGCGATGAGAGGCGCCACCCTGTACAATATACTACATTTTTTATGAGAAGTGTTCTACCTATTAATAAAGATCTCAATAAAATTAATTCTGTCTTTTTGGATGGACATTTTATACAATGGCTAGACCTTTGTGATAGATTCGTTTTTTGAAAGAATCTTTAGTAATTCGCAGCTGAAAGAGATAGATAAAAATAATAAAAGTAGTTTTTTTAACATGCGTTAGAATCCAACGAAAACAAGCTTGTCAGACTTTCTAGGACTAAGAGTAGTTAATATGCAAAAATAGAGATTTCGATGATTAAAACGTCTTAATCATCTGCTGATGATGTTAACATGTTTAGTGAAATGCGCGTCCAGTGCTAAAGTAAAAGTGTTTAGTGTGTTGTGGTGTGTTGGTGTTTTATTTTGTTCTTGTAACACGAAAGGTTCCAATCCCCAAATGAAATTAAGATCATGTTATAAAAACATACAAAAATTATGATCTGCTAAAATAGAACAGGGACAACAAAGATCCAAGATCAACTTGTTAATATTTTCGCGTTTCCTAAAAACAAAGATCACCGTTCTAGGTCACATAATATACAGGGTGGCCCATCCAAAACGTTCCGCAAGGCATAACGGCCAGGGTAATTTGTTTTCAGAAAATCCAAAAACACGTCAATTTTGTTTGTGAGGGGGACAACTTTTGCCCCAAAAATGATTGCAAAATCTTCAGCCCTCTAAGCGGGGGTGTCATCCGAAGGGGGGTCAAGTGGCAATGAAAAGCGCTTTCTATTCTCTATATTTCCCCGCTTCGTTTTTGAAAATCGGTCGAGTCATTGAGAAAATATGAAGGATTGAAATTTGAAAAGTGTATTTAAACATTTATCAGACTAAATGATAAGGATAAATTCCTTCGACCAATTTGCTGTTTTTTCTTATTATTTCTAGATGTTTACGCATTTTTTCACTTGCCACAAGGTTGAACGATCAGGTGCGGTAGTTGCTAGATAGCTGTTCTGTGACTTGTCCGTTGAAGTTCATCTCAATATCGTTAAACTTTTTAACAATTATGGTGTACTCACTTGCAGAAAAAGTGGATATAATCGAACTTTATTTAAAAAAAAATGAATGTGGCAATCGGTTTGCGCAGATATTCAATGAACGCCATCCTGACAAACACCTTTATGGCAAAATTGTTCGCGATTTAGTAGCAAAATTTCACGAAACTGGTTCCGTTATGAATAAAAAGAGGCAGAGGGAAAATCGTGTAGTAAATGAAGCTATAAATGAGGTATTCGTATTGGGCCAAGTTGCCATGGGTAGTACGCTGAGGGGTCAAGTTTCGTTTAGCCGAAATCTGTTAAAAAAGAATCAACTTTTTTTCTGTCATTTAGGTACCTCAGGGAGTATATTACTGAAAAAATTTTGCCGCGGAAATGCGCCACCATTTTTTGAATGCGGTTCGAGTAACGAAATGACGTACATGAAAAATTAATGTTATTTCATATTTTAGACGCCTTTGTAACTACTAATACAAAAATTAAATTCCGCGGAAATGCGCTGTTTTTTGAATACGGTTTAGAAGTAACGAAATGAGATATATAAAAATATAATATTATTTTATATTACAGACTTATTTTTGAGCACGAAAAAACGAAAATCAAAAACGAAAATCCGCGGAAATGCGTTATTTCACCACTATGCAGTGATCTGCTTCCCGACCTTTGACATAGATCAACGAATAATATCTATTCTTATCAACTTAATATGGATATGGTCAATAAATGCGAAAATTTAAAAAAATGTCAATAAAGCATAAAAACGACAACTAAACCAAACGAAACCAACTAATTCCATTACAACCAAACCAACTACAGCTTGACCAAACCAAACCGAAAGTATGTAAAAAAGTTGAGAATACTATGGAAAACTTCGAAATATTGAAGATTTTCCATAACACCGCCCTTATGATGAATTTCCGCGGAAAAGGTTATATAGAAAATTTATAGCAAATTATTAA
Source organism: Sitophilus oryzae (assembly GCF_002938485.1). Lineage (NCBI taxonomy): Eukaryota > Metazoa > Arthropoda > Insecta > Coleoptera > Curculionidae > Sitophilus > Sitophilus oryzae. The sequence goes on from NW_022147467.1 coordinate 2,129,595, forward strand.
TCAAACGAAAATATGTAGTTTTTATCTTCCTATCACATTTCGGCACTTCTAAACCCGGAAAAATCAATGAAAATTATTGTGATAAAAATATATTTTCGAATAAAAATTAGTTCACATCGTTATATTAAATGTTTTTACGTCATTCTATAATGAAAAAACTATTAAAAACACCGTAAAGTTTTAAAGTTTAGTTAATAATAGAAAAATTAAAAATTCGAGTTTTCTCAAAAACAAAGAATTTCCGCGGCAAAAATCAAACTATGTAGTGCTAGTTTTCTTGTATAGAATCATCCTATACACCGATGTTCTATGTAACTGATTTCGGCTAAACGAAACTTGAGCCACGCTGAGTACAAGAAAATTAGCCAATAAGACCGCGACCGGCGTGAATCGTACAAGTGTCCAAACGATATAACACAAGTTCTACTTGTACAAAATTCAGTTGGTACAAGAACTCAACGAAGACGATTTTGATCGTCGCGGGCTGGTATTTTTGGAAATTCTATTGTAGGTCAGTTTAACGATATTGAAACCGCACCTGATCGATCAACCTTGTGGCAAGTGAAAAAATGCGTAAACATCTAGAAATAATAAGAAAAAACAGCAAAGTGGTCGAAGGAATTTATCCTTATCATTTACTCTGATAAATGTTTAAATAAACTTTTCATATTTCAATCCTTCATATTTTCTCAATGACTCGACCGAGTTTCAAAAACGAAGCGGGGATATATAGAGAATAGAAAGCTCTTTTCAATGCGGCGCCACTTGACCCCCCTTTCTCATTTGAAAAAAGTTGGGTGATGACACCCCCGCTTAGAGTGTTGAAGATTTTGCAATCATTTTTGTGGCAAAATTTGTCCCCCTCACAAACAAAATTGACGTGTTTTTGGATTTTTTGAAAAAAAAAATATCCTGGCCATTATGTCTTGCGGAACGTTTTCGATGGGCCACCCTGTATGTATAAATCTGTAGAACAACGTATTGGAAAAAAGTAATGCAAAGCTGCCAACGTGATTTACATTTATGTCGCTAAAAAAGGTTAAATGTATTACATACAACAATTAACATTGAAATAAAAACCGATGATTACCATGAAAAGAACGCTTTCAGTATAGGAATAATAATGAAATTGATTTATTCACTGTGTAATTAGTTATGTAAGTATCACTTACCCTTTTAGTATACAATAAATTAAATTTCCCTATAAAAAAATTAGAAAAAATGAAAAGCGTTAGTGAATGTTAATATGTTTTACTATTAAAATTTTTAATTTATTATATGGAAAAATATAAAGCACTTAATTGCTTAATGTAATAGTCACACCTAAAGTTTTTATGTTAACAATGGATAATATGGTTTTCTTTCAATTCTTGCTGTATCGAATTTTCAGATTATCTAAAGTATGGATCAACATATACAGGGTGGTCCGAACTGTATTCCGTCGTAAATGTATATTTTTTACTCAGTAGTTTTATACAGGTACGGACGAAAAGTTATTACTATCCAAACCAGTTAAAAACATGTAGGTGACGCTCTCTACAAGTAGGAGTCATATTGACATCAAAATCAAATTTCTCTTGTCAAAGAAACTCCCAGAAACCAATTTTCATCCAAATATTGACGTTACTTTAGAAATGATTCAAAAACAAAATAGAAATAAAAATGAAACTTCTAGACCCTGTATCTCCGACACTAAGTATTTTAGAAGGTATATTTATACGAACTTCCGGAATCCAGTTCGGGCCACCCTGTATATAGGAAAATAGTTTATATAGATATTTAGGAATAACAATTATTAGCAAGCTTAAAATTATCTGCAGTAATAATTTCTATTATTTAAAAGTTCCTAAACACCGGTTTCTCAACTCATAGTCGTCATAGTACACTCCAAGCGCGGGTGATCAAAATCAAGCGAAGATGACTAGCTGGCTCTGAATAAGCTGTGGTTATAGTAGGTATTATAGCTCGAGTATCTTCACATGATCTTTTTCATTAAACAAATGATTGCAAACTCAATTTAATAATTCAAGGTATGAAAATATTGATATATAAAACATAGGGCACCATGTGCAAATTAATATAATTTAAATACCTTAAACCTTATACATAACCTTACCTTAAAAACCTTATACATTTATAATAAATATACAGGATGTCCAAATATTCCGTGAGCATAAGCGGGGTTTCCACATGCAAGAGTTACTGGCGCCAGTGTTCGCCAGTTTATTGGCGCCATAATTAAATGGCGCCATTACCCGTTTCCACAGGTCTATAGTAAATTTAAAACTGGCATGTCATTACGTTCAGTTTTATGAGATTTTAACACCTTGTTATGCTCTAGGGTGTAAGCATTCCTAATAGTTCGAATTTTGGCTTTTGCGGAATTTACATCAAAGTTGCTGAGAGAAACAGACATGACACCAACAGTTCTTATTAAGGCTTCATCCCTTTTATTTCGGTTCTTATAATCACTTATTTTATTGTTCCATAAGCAAGGATGTTGTTCATAGGCTTGCAGGAACTTTATTATTAATTCAGTAGACCACTTTTGAACAAGCGACATTTTGGACGGACTGAAGCTCGCTGCGTGTATTCTGTTACCGTACACAGACGTGGGAGGCCAAAAAGGTTGACAGGCGTTGAAAGCTGTTAGAGCGGGGTTTTCGCACGATCGGAGAGGGATTACTGGGCGCCGAGGTTGTTCGCGCAGGTCTTGATGGGCGCCACAATTAGAATGCGCGCCGATTACGCGTTCCACAGGTCCTGATAGGTAAATTGTGGAAGGAACTGGGCATGTTTCATTGTACGTTATTTAGAGGATCTTTGGAACACCTTAGTATGCGTCTAGGTGTAGCATTCAGTATATACATCGGGAATTTTGCCTTTGCGGAATTTACATCAAAGTCTGCTGAGGGGAATGTCAAAGGGGGGCAGTGAGGCCACACACAGATTCTGGCGCTTGAAGGCGGTGAAAAAATGTATAGGTGTGTTCAGAAAACAGTACTGTAAGTATGGAATCCCTTTTGTGTATAGGATGTCAGTTGAAAATTCAAAGTTTTATAAAAATAAGCAAGATTTCTGTGTAGAAAGATAAAAACGATGTTAGGAATATTTGAAGGAAACAGGGTTCTCGTCTCTCTACTACAATATGTACAATTTATTAAATGGAATTAAACTCCTTGATATGATCTACGGCTCACACCTAGAGAATGGGTACGTTATAAGATGCGATGCTCGTGGTTTTGTGCTCGTGCGAGGCAGGAGGGTTTCTATGTGAAATTTTCGAACATAAGCGAATACAGGACTAATATTACAAAATCTAGACAGCAAGAAACATATATGGGGGTTTTAAGATTAATTCAAAATAATTCTGAGAATATTCCATAAGAGCACAATCCTCTGAGGGAAAATGAAATAAAATTACCTTGAATCTTTATTCTCAGAGACATTTTCATAAAACGCAAGACAGCCTAATATCGCTGATTGAAAGAATTTGGAAGCGTATACGCAACCTGGTAATGGACGAATTCGCTGGATCGAAGCCGCCTTCGATGATTCGGGAGTGTCCCCTTACGGTCTCGAAGTGGTCACGTGGGGGGTGGGGTGCAACCAATCTGATGTCGTGCGGTCAACGACATATAAACGTTTATTTCTAGTAATGGGTCGGCAGTGAAGGGGGTGATATCGAAGACAGTGGTGGTGGGAACTGGAAAGTTGGATGGAGTGGTGCGCACTGACGTACAGGGATGTTGTGGGGGAGTCGTATAATTTGTAATAGGTTTGGACCGAAAATGATTGTTGCGGACGGGGGAGGAGCGGACAGTCCGGGGGCGTTTAATGTATGGTAAAGGATTTAAGACTCGGTGTTAAACTAGTAAGGAGGGAGGGGGAGGCGAGAGCGGAGGGAGAGGAGGAATAGAGGCGGAGGAGTTCCGAGGTGTTGTGGAGTAGGTGGAGGGCTGAGGGGGTGAGTGGTCGGTGGGGGTGGGGAATCGGAAAGAGGTATCGTGTAGGTCGGGCTAGGAGAGAGTGAGGCATCTATTGGACAGTGTGGAGGTGGCGAGTGGGGGAGAGTGAGGTGGTGTGTAGCGATATGCAAATAGACAGGGGATCTTGGCATTTTAAGGGTATCTGAGCTTGACGTCGGTCTCTTATCGCTATAACTAGATTAATAAAATCCTTATAGTGACTGAGCATACTCGGACGGTTAATGCCGGCGCATCGCCTGCTCGGAGAGGGCGCGGAGGGGGTCAAACGGATTATCAACTTAGGGGCCAATGACACGGCTGACCTGGAGGGCGACCGCTGTTGGATGGGTCTGGGTGTGGTAGAGGTGGC